>NC_051050.1:22426344-22744557 GCF_904848185.1 Acanthopagrus latus | reverse complement strand
AGCTGAACAGCACATTGTTCCAAGTACACCCACATCAGGATCACCACACCCAGCCCCGCTGTTACTGGCCTTCATGATGAGTTTACCGCAGAGATCCTAGACCCCATGCGCAGTGATAATCCCCGCAGTAATCCCCCAAAATGGCAACAACATCATCATCATCATCGCTTAAGTGCCGAGGAGAAGGCACACCACGGGTCCGAAATTATCAATAAACAAGAATTTACTCGAAAGGAAAACACAATCTGTCAACATTTGGCCACAGTATGGTAACTGCCAGTCAGTAGCACAGTTTCCCAGCGGAGCCAACTCCCCCTTAAAAACATACGAAACATGCAAAGATATCTGATTCAGTGTCTGTTCGCCGAAACAACAAAACTAAGGTCAGGAACAGAACAGAGAGCTACAGGAAAACAACAGATGCACAGCCCGCTCCATGTCCAAAAAAAAAAGTGATGTAACATCATGGGCTCCTTAATGGGGCCCCTAGGTGAATATGAGCCCATAAAACTCACTATTGGATGATACGACACATGATAACGAACTAAAAAGGGGGTCGAGAGTCGAACTGCATGTAGCACGCTGATTATCCAATCGCCACAAACAGGAATATGCTGCAGCATCAGGCCTGTCATGTCACAGATGGATATTCACGGAGCACCGTGTGATAACAGCAGGAGTCCAGAGTCACTGATGTTTAATAACGACATCATGTATTAGACGGAAAAATGACCAATCATCTGAGACTTCAGGTCCTACTTCAAGTACATGATTAGCAGAGAAGTGAAGCCTATGAACAATAACACCTAAAGCCACCCACAGAAGAACTGATAACGACCAAAGCTAATAAACGGATGAATGGACATCAGTTATGAGAATTATGTTGTTTTGTCACGAAGAAATAATGGATGTCTGCTAATAACAAGAGTACAGGCAATCAGCAAAATGTTGGCAGGCGAAGCTCAGGGACGATCGTCTGCTACATTCACTGTCAGCCAAAAAGTTAAAAGAAAATCTAGTTCATTTAGATTTAATTTCATACATTAGATCCGTACGTTATGAAATGATTTTCCGTGTGGGTGTTCCAGTGAGTACGACACAGGAATGCTTTCAAGCTGTCACAATGAGAGGTCCGCGCTGTGCCGCTCCTGATGTGATGTGAATGTGAAGAGACCAGATGCCAGCCAAGTAAACAAGTGTGGGCAATGCTAAAAAAAAAAAAAAAAAAATGCTAAAAATGGAGGATTATAACCGAGACTTGATCGCAGTTCAAGCACTGCTATTGAGCCGTGCTGTGCATTGTGTGTTTTCAAGTGTTGAAATGACACATTTGATTAGCTTTTTTTTTTGGGTGGGGGGGGATTTGACAGGCGGAGTGATGGCGGTGATCCTCCGGGCGCGTGGAAGGAGCGGCGCTCGGATCAGCTCGCCGGGTTAGTGATACTCCACTCAAAGCTCTGCGGTGATTTAAGTAACGCAATTTTTTTTTTTTTTTTTTTTTTTGCTCAGCCGTTGTCAAACACAGCCGACAAAGACACAGTGTCGAGCTCAAGTTGGATCCAAGCGCACACTCGTGAGGCAGAGGCAGAGGAGTAAAAGCAATCCAGTCAATCAAAACTAGGAGTCCATAATTTACAGGGCGGCAGGATGAGTCACGGGCACATGCAGCTAACACAGGAGTAAAGACATGAGGAGCAACAACGCAATATAGAGGATCAGGCAAAATAGTTAAGGCTACCTAGCGAGAGTAATAGAGCTCGATTCTTCCTATGAAGTATGTTCATTTCAAACCTGCTCACACACGCACAAGAGAAATCACTGCTCAGAGGTTCATGTCTGCATAAAAGCTTGTCACCACACGCCTTTGATAGAGAGTTGCCTTGGTTTGCTGATACAACACGTGGTTTTCCATTTGGAGCGGCTAGTTTTGGGTAAACGCTAGCTCAACAGGTAAGTGATGTCCAGCCTAACCTCGTGAAAGTGAAGGCATCTAACATATGTATTTTAGATAAACATTACTTATACACTTTGAATTAACATCACGGAAAATTACATTTTAAGCTAGTAAGCTACATGGCGCAGGTGTTTATGACCTGGAAGTTACTGTAAACATTGCTAGTAGCAGTAATGATGCTAACACAGACGATGGCGAAAAATGAAACGAGAGTCCCAAATCAACTCAGAAGCCCCCATAACAAAAAAACGTTAGCATAAATAACGTTAGCTAACTCTTCTAGTTTTCCTGCTGGAAGCAGATAACACAAGTGTCTCATTCTATATAATATTAACATCAGCACGTATGAAAATCCCGCCGTAAATCAGACCCTTAAAATTCCATTTATATTACGTTTATGCAAAGCCTCATATTAGATGTTAGAAATTTCATGTAACAAATTAAACTACAGGGTTTAATGACTGTTATCAGCCATACAGTAGCATTAAAATAGACTCTGCACATGTATTTTAATTTTTTCCACCTAAAATAAGCCCATTTCATGTATTTCCATCCAAAGCCATCATTTGGCTTCTCCATCAGCAGTCGCCGAGGCTTCCACTGAAATGTCAAGAAGCAATAGTATGCGGCAATAACCATTGACTTTTGTAACGACGTGAGCTGACTTACCCTCAAGCGTGTTTCTTTCTGCAGTTTCAGTGCAAAACCATCCATCACCTTCGTAAAAATCCAACGATTTGACTGGATTGCTGGTTGCATTCAGAAAAAGAAAAAGAAAAAGTAAAACATGAGGTTAATGGAAACAGCCATCTTCCACACACATTTTTGCAAGTTTTGAGAAAAAAAGCAGCTTTGACGGTGATCTCCTCATAAGCTGTATATCATTCTGGTTTAATTTTGGCCCTAGTATTCACACGTGAAGACGTAGCTCGGAAACCTGTGTGTGCCGGGGACAGTAAACAAGTTAATCCCAGCGACGGCCTGCTTTAACAACCTGGAGGTGGATTGTTTGCTGTCGTGCCATCAGTTTGTTGGATGCTGGCATCCTGCCTACGTAAGTTTAACACAGAGGGTGAAGGTAAGGTGAGATGACAAGCCTCCATCGGACGACGTGTTATCTCTTCTTAGTAGCTAGCTTGCTAATGTTAGCGACACTGGAGGGTTGCGTCAGGTGTGTGTTTTGTGTGGAGGTACCTCAAAGGCAGCTCGGACCGAGATGTGCTGAGTAATGAAAGTAAAAGTAACGAGCGATGTAACTACATTCTTCCGCTGCATTTTTTTTTTTTCAGGTAACTCGCCTGACATTTTCTAATGAGGAGCGGGTGTGTGGGCCGGTGGCTGGTCAGGTGACAGGCGAGGCTGAGAAACACAGTGAGGAAAACAGGTGGGCAGGCAGGGTTTGGACTGACAGCGGGGATTTTGTTTTAATGCATGCCAGCGAGGCAGAGCCGGGGATGTTTGGAAACCGTGACACGCAGGTTGAAAATAACCAGAATGGATTTTATTTTGTAGTGTTTCTCAGTTTAAGTACACTCATCGTACTTTGTGCGCCTGTAAACTTGTCCTCTCTGACTCAAACAGTGCTCATCTAGCGCTGAATGTATTTAATGAGCTGTATAAAGCTTAAACCTCTGACTGTAAAGCGTCCATTAGTGGAGCCGTGGACAGAATTTTTAAGCTCCGTCATTGGATGCGGCGCTCATCGGGTATTTAACTTCTAAACTAAAGTTTTGAATGACATGTTTTTTTTTAAACTTTGTCTTTGACGAACAGGAATATGTTGTGACCGTCAAGCATTGTCTGCGGCGGACTTTTTATCTCCTAACTCTCTACTGCCCCACGACGCCTCTTTAGTCCGCGGTGATTTGTCAGCTTCCAAGGCTGACGCTAAATGAATTTGCCATTTCGAGCACTTGGGAAGCTGAGCAGAATAAACAGATCGAAACGCTCCCCGAAACTGTTTCAAAGTTTCATGAGACCTGCAAACACGACTATATGACACTTTAGCACAGGGGTGCCATCGAGCAGAGAAATCCTTTCGATGATTTATTGGGCCTGGGGCCGGACAGCGGGGCCTTTAACAAACCAGGGATTGTAGATATTTATTGTGTCTGAGTTGTTGTTAAGCTGTTGTCACGGGCCCAGAATTTGCAGTCTCGTCCCTCTAGCACCCTTCAGAGATTCCCTCTGTTATTGTAATATCACAAACATGTTTTTTTTCTCTTAATGGACGGCAGGGATGGCCATATTTTTCCTTATCTCTCTGTCCACCCACCTTCTTGAAAAACCAAACAGCTTTTTACTCGTGACATCCCTGGGTTTGGTAATTAGTTGACTGGTGATTAAAAAAGGGGCTTTAGAGAGAAAAGGAGAGATCCAGCAATTACCCAGCATATTAATCCCCTTCAATGGCTTCATTAGAATGCTCCACGCACACTGCTTTCAAGTTTTACATTTAAATTTGACTCTGAGATTTTTTACACTGCAATTTGCACTTTTAATTTGTGCCTCCAATAATTGGACATAGCTGCTTTGTGCTTCAGTTGGTTTGTAAGTGGGAACAATGTTCTGCCCGCCAGTACGTGTGACTGGCCCCCACAGGTTAGCGGAAAAATAAAGAAGCAGACAAAACAACTTAAAAGTGGCATCCCAAAGCTCATTTTCCATATTCTTTATCTCGCTACTGTACAACTTTACAAGACGTGGCCCATGGAGGGGGGTGAAGGGGAGGAGCAGAGCAAAGGAGAGGATAAGGTGAGGGGTAAAGTTTGTTTGCTGTTCCACTATTAAAACGATCCCCTCTAGACGTGTATGAAAGCGCCTTGCTTGGAAAAAAAACAACTAATTATAGTAACAAAAAAAGTGGATTTCCTTGTTAAAAAGCACAAAACAGTGTTTGGCTCAGCCGCTCAAACGTCACATCTCCGTAGCTTGTAGCATCGTCAGGATACCAGAATTTGAGGCTTTTGGTACAATACCTGGAGAAACTGTGGTATTAATGACACAACAACAAGGTCAAGGCTTGATCTAAGTGTATTTACTTCTCACCATAGTCAGTCAAAGTCTTCTCCTATCAAACAGAAGCTCTGCCGTCTCAGATTCCTCAGGCCTGTTAGCTCTGAGGGGGATTAACTTAACTCTGAGAATTACAAATGGCTGTTGGGCCAGCAACAGGACAACACATTTATCAGCATCAGCTTGCAGGGCCGTCTTGTTTTTATACTTCAGTGATGTTGAAATGAGAGCCATTGGTTAGCGGTGGTCTCCAGCATCGCTCGTACATGGGAGATGCTTGTATCCTTTGCCTTTTCTTGTTCATTTGCCTCAAGTTCTTCCAAACAACACATTCTTTGTCAACTAAAACCAGTGCTGGAAGCTCTGTGGCAGTCATCTTTAATGAGCTATGCAAACATAACACAAGGTAATGAGATATGGAAGCTACCAAGCTAGTCTGCCAGTTATAATGGCTTCTGTCCCTTCAATCCAGTCTGTAAGTACCGCCAACTAAACAGCAAGCCACATTATTTGACTGATAATTGCATTAAAAGTTATCCAAATTCAATTCAACACCACAAACGCTGCTGGGAAATCAAGGTGAGTCACTCAAATCAGTCCAGTTGACAACTGGCAGCTAGCTGTCACTCAAAGCAGCCACACCCTGAAATTTCATTAATACGATTTAAACAAGTGAGTTGCTTTTGGATCCAGCCTCTGGTAGTTAAAGGTATGGCTGTTTATGCATGCAATAATAAGGACTGAAATCATTTAAAATGAAAAAAAAAAAACCTGTCTACATTGCGGAGGATGAACGTGAAAGCTGCCGTCTCGTGTCAAACCCTGCTCACATCACTCTGGATATTCTTCATCAGCAGCTGACAGGAGGTTTGACCTTCACTGTTCAAAGTATCCAAAGCACAGTAAACTTCAGCACTGTGCATTAAGTAAGACACAAAACGTCGGCCTCGTATACCAACAACAGACAAGGTGAAAGCAAAACTGTCTTTTCTTTTGATCAGGACACTTACCGGCGCTCACCTTCCTCATCACCCGTATTAAAGACATTATTTGTCTTTCAAACGCCTCTCTGGCAGGAAAACACAAGACACATAGATGCACTACATTGTTCAAATATTCTCCTTCATGTCACACACACACACACACACGAGAGGGGTGAGATTGTGTGATTTGCAACTTCACACTTCTCCTTTTCTTCTTCCACATTCACTCCTCACTGTAGATTACACCTCGAGATGTGGAACAAAGGTTGGTAACACTACAACACTACAACCCACACATCATCACCCCATCTCTCTCTGAAGTGTACGGAGTCAAATGATTCCAATATACCTAATTAATGTAACGCTTCGTATGTTAGCGCTTTCTTCCGTCAAATCGGGCTCCGGGATTGAGTTAACAAGTGAGATCGTGGCACCAGTATTGATCTGAGATGCATGAAGGAACAGAGGGAACGCTGGCGATTTCTCACATTGTTGCCGCAGCCTCGGTTTTTGTGAAAGGCGATATGTGATATGAGAAAAATTCCAAGTAGACGGAGCAGAAACTGATTACCATCCAGTCCCGCGCTCATAACTAATGGGAGGGGTGTCTGTTGTGACAGATGAATATGATTCATCCGTGCTTAAAAGCTACACCTGGGGGACTCTTTTTTTGAGACGTTCCATAGATCATGTGTTGCACATTTCAAGAGATCTCACCTCTCTCTGTTCTCCTCTCATCCCTGCATCGCCTTTCACGTGATAATATACATTATTTGAGGTTTTTTGTTTGTTTGTTTGCGCTCCTATCTACCCACATGCATTATTTACACATATACAGGCTCAAACACACACACACACACACGCAGGCGGGGCAGACTGGGCCATTAATTTAATGGCTGTTCCGCCTTAGATGGATGGAAAAGGGGAACGCGCTCGCTTATGTTCAATCTTTGCAAATTTGACCTCAGTCGAACGTGACTGCAGCCCGCCCACACACGCAGTTAATCCACACACAGCGCTGCACACTTCCTTACATCCATCCTTTGCCCTTTTTTCCCCTTCCCTCTCTCGCCGCGTGCACGTACAGTATAACGCCTCCATACACACAAGGCACACGCACGCCAGGCGGAACCTTAAGGCTAACTGTGTCTGCTTAATGGAGTTAGTGATATATCCATCAGGTGCTCTGCTCATTTAAAAGCCAGTGGAGGGAGGAAAAGGAAGCAAGCCAGGAGGAGGAGGTGGGGACGGTGGAAGGCTAGAGGCTACGGAGAAAAATGCAACATGAGGGGACAGGACATATGGATGGAGAAGAAGAGGCGGCGGTGGTGTAGAGGAGTGGGGCGGGGAGTGTGAACAATAGGTGCAAACGACAACATTAATCCAACATCAGGGCTCTTGCAGGAGGCGGCGAATGTGTGTATGTGTAAACAAGGCTGCGAATAATGTGCCCTGAATAATGTGAAGATCTCACCGGAGCCTCTTCCTGGCCAATGTTAGTCTACGCGCCTCAGAGGGTTTTATTATGACACACGCCAGAGATGAGAAGACACAGAAAGTGAGAGGGTAAAATCGTTCTGCCTGGTGCCGGCCTTATCCGAACGGGCCGACCGTCCAGTAAGAGAGACCCGCCCGAGCGCTGAGCCTTCACAGTATGGAGGATTAGAGCTTAAAGCATAAATTAAAGCACCAAGATGACTGAAATGTCCCATTTACATCTTAGCGGTGCAACTTAATGATCATTTCAAAGTGAGAAGTGCGGGATTATCGCTGGGCAGCATTAGTCGTAATGTCCAGGCTGTTGTTATTCCTTTTCATGTGTTGATGTGCATCCTCTGATTCCTATAGGCCCACTTTTTAATGACATTAGCAGTGGCCATTCGTCAGCTAATGGTTTTCCTTATTGACCTCTCCGAGGCTTATCTCAGTGTGGTGGCTGTGATCGCTCCCGAGGGCCAAGAGCGGTGGTGTCCACCCGCTAATTTCCCCTCTTTTCCTCAAATAACTTGTCCTATTTTTATCGCTCCTTCCTCCTGAAATTCGGTTCTGCATGACCGACCTGACAGTGTTTGGTCTGCACACATCTTCCAGCCTGTCCTTCTTTCCCTCCCAGCCTAATGAGAGTGGATGTGTGTGTCTGTGTGTGTGCAGTGAGTCTGAGTATGCGCATGTTGTGTTACAAATACAGTGTGTTCTGCCTTTGGTTTGATGGATGGCTCCTCGGTGATAATGCGTGCAGATGTTTGTGCGCGCCGGCGTAATCACAACGCACACGTCTACTCTCTCATTCTGAAGTCAAACTAATGTGTGTGTTTATTGGATTGTGCAGATGCAGGCTTAATTGTGTGTTTGTGATGAATAAGTCACTTTGCATTTAATTGAAAAAAACTACATTAATTTCTCCCTCCCGCACAGCCCTAACATTAACTTGAATACATTTCCAGCCCTCTACATATTCGTAGACAGAGGACATATCATTACATGCACAGACAACAGCATCCATTCATGATTTTGTGTTTCGCTGCCACAATATCTCCAGTTAACAGTCGAGTCATTTAACCTGCTAGTACAACCCTGAAGTTTCTTACCTTTCAGTTCAACAGTAGGCCCTGTGATCACTGTTTCCTCTATATACATTTAGTGTAACAGCAATAAGTATAAGTCAAAAAAACACACAATAACAGTGAAAAGAGTCATTCTCAGAGTTTCTTGCTATGTGTTTACTTTGAAATAACATGTCTGCCAAAGATTGCCGGGGTCAGTTCTTTCAGTTAATGTGTTTCCACATATTTATTTTCACAGAGTACAGAGTAAAGTCGAGCTCAGTTTACTGAGGAGGTGACACAAGTGTTACCACTACAGGATACGAGGGGGTTGTATTTAAGACTTTTTAAACGTACACAGGGTTGGCGTGTAGGGTCACTGTACATTACTAACAACCATAATTTTAATCACAAACAGTAATTTTTACATTAAAGATGTAAATAGGTCAACAGAATGACGTTTTCCAGAGGAACGACGGGGAATGACTGTGAGAAAGACCATGTTGGTCTCTCTCTTGTGCGTGCGCTGTCAAACCGTTTCATATTAAAATAAAATTATTGTTGTTATGACCTATTTGTTACAAGTGGACCTCTGTGGGTGTGTGAAAGTCACGGGCATTGAACACGAAAGTGAAGCGACTAGAAAAGGCAGTATCCCAGACTCCCTTAGCAAAACGTGTGATTTTAAGAGTTGTTGCATGGGGATAAAAAGTAACACATTTTTTATGAAACAGCTGTGGCGAATTCTAATCTGTGCCTTTTTGTAAATTCAGCATTAAGTACAACACATCAAGATGTTTCTGTAAAAAGCTGCAGATTTTCGCTGATAGCAAACATGCCAATATTGTAAAACAAAAGATAAACAGTAAGTAATATAGTCTACCTTGCTCCCTCACAAAGACTTAATATTTGTGAAGGGAAGTTAATTTAGAGATCCCCACAAAGATCAGATTATATCTCGTACAAAGTCATTTCTAAATTATTATGTGCGTTCAAGTGTAACTGGCCAAGATATTGGCACCCTCAGATAACCCCGGTTCAGTGTGCCTAACGATGGTTATATGATATTGGTATGTGACAGGAAAGGTAAAGCAGGCGGTGTATTGATTTATGTAAAGAACTGCTTTATTGCATGTCGTCTTAATGCTCCTTCAGTGCCTAAATAATGTGATTGTACGCTCTGGAAGCACACACTGCTCACGTCACTGCTGCTGCCATTAACCCTTTCCAAAGCTCGGCTATCGATGATTCTCTTGGAGGAGATTAAGACTTTCTGGTAAAACGTATGTATCTCCGGGCTGCTTATCACCGCAATGACCTTGACCTAACTGGTTCTCCATCATCTCAGATGCAGCTTAAAGAGGTCAGTTTTGACCTCAATAAATCTATGTCAGCAGAAATGTAATAATAACTAGGCCAAGTATGACACATGTTGCTTAATCCAAAAGAACATATGCTGTTTTGATCTCTATGGCATTAATGGCACCACCACAGTTTCTATGCCAGTCAACACCGGTACAAGTTGAAATTTAGAATTATGTTCCAATTTGTACAATTTTCTCATGCAATCAGGATACATCCACGGGTGACATTTGTACCCAACTGTTTTTGTGGTGATGAAAACCAGCTATTTTTCACACGAAGCACCATCGATTTGTGATCATGGCGACCACCAAAACAGGTATTTTAAGCTGAACCGCGATTTTCTTCTTATCCCTTACCAAATGGTTTGTCATAAGAGGAAAATTAGGAAATGCAACCCAAACATAAAGAAACGTGGTTTGGCAGAACATGCTCTTGAAGTTGTCTCTCAAGGTCAACAACTTCTCATAAAGCTGAACTGGTGGATGCAGCTCCTCAGCTAAAAGCAATTATCAAACTGTACTTTGAGGGCCTGAATATTGTCTTTTCAATTCAATTTGAGATCTCAGGGCTTCCGGAGACACTTCAGGAGGATGCTGCAGCACCTGTTCTGCTGCGAAGCTCCACAAAGCGTTTTTTGTCGACTATGAAACTTCATCCCACTTTCCATCTGCACGAGGGTAGAGCAGATCATGTCTGAATTTATCTTTTAAGCAAATTTAAAAATAAAAAAACAATAAAGATATTTTGCTTGAGGGTCATTCACTTCACACGCTGACATTTCACGGCCTCAACTCAGAGGAGATCTTTTTATAAAAATAACAACAAAAAAAACCTGTATGTCAGCATGCGTCGACTCATGTGGTCTGTGGGTGTTGTGGGTGATTTGAGCCGGCGCAAACTTGGGATGAGTGTGTTGTGTAAAAGCACACTTGTGATGATCTAAGCACTTCTGTAGTTTGAATCATTAGGGATGCTGCAGTGTACCATAGGAAAAAGTCATCCTGAGCGGAGGACAGTACATGCCTCAGCATATATCAGCGTGCACCCTCACACTTGGCCCAGTAAGTCATTATAATTCCACCCCTCCGTACCCCCGATTCCTCCACTTCATCAATCTCTTTCTAACTAATCAGGTTGTATACCCTCACCTTTTCTGTCATTCAGGGCATAACCTTTATGTAAATTGTGTTTTTGTGAGTGTGTGTGTACAGAATTATACCCATCCAAAGATCGCATACTAAGAACTCTCACCCTGGTTAACCTATCCCTGTTGTTTCTGCGGCGAAACTGTGATTGATTGACTGTTTTTTTTGTGTGGATCAAAAACAAACAATTCAGTCGAGGCCCAGTCAGGTGGTTCTGTAAAACATTTGTATTATTGTGTTTTTATGTCCATTTGTCACTAAAAAAGACTGACAGGAAATGAAAAGGGCGCTGAGATGGAGGACGGTCCTCGTGGGGACGCCTCCTGCTATTGCGCCATATTGATGAGTGGCGGGCCCGTCTTCTGGTCCTCGTATTTCACTCAGCTCACGTGTTGGACAATTCTGCACTCTTCAGCAACAATGTCATCACCTGCATGCCGCCGCGGCCGCCGTTAAAACAGACAGACATAACCTTCACTGTGACGTCTGGACAGCTGTGCCTCCCTCGTCCTCACGTTAACTCAAGTCACTTTCTTCACACATCACAACATTTGGCTCGACGGACTTTAAAGCTCCTTAGAAGTCTGTGGTAAAGCCTCAGGAAAAAAACAACAATAAGTAAGTATCCCCTATTGTAAACCTTAATATCGTCAAACACACTGACTTGCATTTGTTCTTTTCCATGCAGTCAGTGAATTGCTTGTTTTGGCATTGAAATCTCTGCTGAGACAGCCCTTGCCTTTAGGCCCAGACTTTAAATTATCTCAGCTTCACAAGGTGTAATAGGTAGCCTTCAATGCCAGGTACAATGGTAAGAAATCGCTGTTTTACAAATTGAGCTTCTCGTACTGAGACTCTGTTTCATTTCAGGGGTGAGGGTGAAGCCAGAGCTTTAAACTACAAAGCCCTAAACATCCATTTAACATCTAGACAATATCTGTTACTTACTGTACACTTTGTTTAATTAATTTGGCCTTCTGGTGCAGGTTTGTTAATTAATTTAAGAGTGCGAGTCCGGACAGATGTCTCATTAAACAGCCTAATCAAAAAAAATGCTTAACAAAACATTATTATCTATAATATGTGCAGAAAACCTTTTGACATCGTGACATATACAGCACATACTGTACTGAATATGGAATTTTTTTCGCTGCATATTCTCATGGAAAGTCACACTGACTACTGCTGTGATGAGTCAGCTGTTCAGCCAGGTACATCACTGTCAGGAGGAGGCAGAGGAACAATAGCCCTTGAAGCAAGTTGAATAAGAGTAAAGCAGCCTGAAACTGCACAGTCGATTTGAATGGCCGCGGCTAACTGGATGAGAAATTGACACTTATCTGATACTGATGTCAGACTTTGACGTCAAATGTGAGGACCGAATTCGGAGCCTCTTCTTCATCCTGCCCACCTGTGCTCCAACTATTTTCATTACACATTAAAATAAGTGAGAAGTTAGCCTGGATTCCACTGGATTAAAATCACAATGTGCAACTTTCAACTCTGCATCGGTATGAAGGAGTGTTTGCGTGGAGGCCTGCTGAGTTTCGAACACAGAGGTCATCTTGTGAAAGCCTTCCACAGGTTTTTGTTTCCCCTCGCTTGCAGTTTGGCAGCGGCCACGGACGGCTTAGCTCGAGACGGACATCTCAAGTAGGCAGTACAATAGATAATTGACATTTCTCTCCTTCGCTCAGTTGTCAACGATGAACTCTTCCTACACTCGATTGGACAAATGCATCGCTCACTGGGCTGCCGCTGCCCTTTGGCTGAATCCACAACGTCCGGGGCTTCACCGCCCTCGCAGACTTTCGCGGACAGCGTTACCGGGGAAGACTGTGGTTGCTGCGGGCGAGTCCAAACCCACAATTAATCCAGTCCACAAGGAGCATCAAGCGGATTTTCCTGCCAGAGAGTCCGCCCGGGGTGCAAGCTGTACCAAACTTCACAGATTTAAAAGAATGTGACTTTGTAGAGGACTTGGTAAACAAATACTTTAGGGGGGCAGAAATGGAATATAATATCCAGATGGTACACTTACATTCATGTATAGTCTGTATAACTGTAGTGCTTTCTTTAGTTCAGAATGATTATTTTATATTTTAGAGAGAAAATCAATACCACTCTTTTTAAATTTAATGGTAAATGCAAAGTGAGAGCCAGCAGAGCATAGAAACAGGACACAGAGGGCACAGATAGCCCAGTTCTGTCCAGACATCAGTGGTATTAATTAAAGGATGCATGATTGGATTTTCTTTAGCCAATACCAATAACAGATAATTACCTGCTTCTCGTGGCTGATACTGATAACATAACCAATGATTTCACATTTCTACATTTAAAGAAAGACGCTCCAACAACCTGCAGGCAAAGAAACAAGCTGAGATGTTTTGAGCCACGAGGGATGATTTAATATTTCCTTCCTCAAAAAAGATTTGTTGCATTATAACTCAGACTTTTCTTTTCCCCCCTCTCCTCTCTGAACCTCTGCAAATAAAATATTGCACGATCCCAAATTGCTGCATATTTGATGTTTACATTTATATTGGTGCTCATATTCTGTTCCTTCTGGCAGGTTGGCACGGCGCACTGAATCTCGTTGTACATGTACAATCATCATTAAGTTATTGTGATTTAAATGGTGCATCATCATTGATAGTTGGGGGGCCATAATTTCACCAATCTTGACAAAATATCGGCCTGGCATATATCGTGTGAATGCAAAGCTTTGGATGAAAGGTTCCATATTATACTGTTTTTCATCAATTTCACACAGCTGTCAGAGGTCGATATGTACTGCCCCAAACCCATGTCTGGTCCTGAATTCCAACTGTCTGAAAGTCTCTCTACAGAACTCTATTCAGAGTAGACGTAAGATCGGGCCTAAAAAATCCAGCCCGACCCGACCCAGGCCCGCAGGCATTAAAGCCCGACCCAGCCCGAGCCCGACCAATTAACTTGATTTGCAGGCCCGAGCCCGAAGCAAACCCGAAATTTCAATTTATCCCATAGTATTTTACATTCACGAAATGTCCGCAAAGCTGTGCGCAAAGCGTGCTCTTGCTCTGCGCCTCCTGTTAAGTAGTAGTTATATAGCAATTACCTTACAGCGCCGCCTTCTCTGTTTTATCCAAATTATTTATTTACAACAAGTATTCCTTAGTTTAGTATCCACACATCGTTTTAGTATACATTTTCATAAACATATATTTATTTTAAAAAAAGTCAGCGAGAGAGAAGCCCGAGCCCGACCCGACCCGACCCGAACGTAATGATTGACATTTTAGGCCCGACCCGACCCGAATTTCGGGCCGGGTCGGGCTCGGGCTAAAGATCTTACCTCTAATTCAGAGCAGTCTGTTTCTGTGCCTGCACCTTTAAATGCTAATGAGCTCCGTCTGTCAACGGCTACTTGGAAAGCCCTTCCTGCTACGTCACTGTCAGTTAATGAAATACCTAAAGGACACAGGTATAGGATATGGACTACAGGGAATAACAGTTAATTTCTTTCTTTTTTTTTTTTTTTTAATCTAACCAGCTCATGTTTCACACTCCAATCCAGTAGGTGGCGGTAAATGCATATAAAAGCTGGTTGCCAACCGCCAATAAAAGCCAATAGAAGAAGAAGAAGAACGTTACTCTCAGGGAGAAGAAGCCCTTAACGTTAGCATTAGCATGAGCTAATGTTTACGGTGGATGTATCGCTGTGGCTCGGAGATTTTTTCTTCAACCAAACCAGTTTGACCCAGAATTGGACCCAGAAGGAGAGGTTACTGAAGAAGTACAGACTCTGTGGCTGCAGCAGGACGTCTCAGAATGGTCAGTGTGTCTAAATAGTGTTACTTTGTTTGTTTGTATGTGTTGTTACAGTTGCTGCCATGAAGCTAATGGCTAACAGCTAGCGAAAGCTGTGTTTGTCTCAATGTCTCAGTCTCCAAACTCTTTGACAATGTTCGCACTGTCTCTGTCTCCAGTCTGCACATGTTTCCAGACTTTTTGCTGTGACATCCAAGCTCCATCGTAATATTATTAACATTAAACTCGCTTCAAACGCCATCACATAGCGGACGGAAGCGGAGCTAACTAGTTAGCCGATTTCCAGCTGACTTCACCATACTTGTAGGCAACTGTAAATACTAACAAACTGCGGCGACACTTACCTGTGGCTCAGGTGCAGTTGCTGGGTCCGGTATGGTTGGGACTGATCCGTGTACGAGGCTCAGTGTCTTGTACTGACCCTCCTTACTGAAGCAGTGTGATGTGAAGTGGTTAGCACACACATACAAGCTAACACGAACCGCAGCCGGCACGTTGTCCATAAAAATGAAACGCAGCCACAGTCTCTTGTGTTGTTCTGTAGGTGGGACAGAATATAGGCACTGATATTGATTTTTACAATCAACAGCAGAGTAATTTACTTGTCTAGCTTTGAGCGACAACATTGTGAAACACTGCTGTCTCACCGCTGGACACACCGAACTTCACCCCGGGGATGAACGCCCCCCTCTCGGATATCTCCTATCACCGTGCAGAGGAGGCCTGTCTATGTAAATGACTCCTCTCATTATGTAACGAGAGGAGCTGAATCTGAACAGCCTGTAGGAGCGCCATGTTACCAGTGGGTGGGCTGCAGAGACCATGCAGGAATCACTTGTTGTCATCATTCTGGGTGTTCGCAAGGCTCAGGGAGGACCAGCTGATATATGTAGAGACCAGAGAAAACGTGTTTTTCATAATATGGGACCTTTTAAATGGCAAACTATTCCATTAAAGTGAACCAATGATAAATAGTGATACATTTTGTCTTCTAATCCCTTCATCAAAATGCACATTCTGATAAGGCCAGGCTCTCCAAAAGCGTTGAATTAGCCTTAACCTGCGAAACGTGTGCACGTGTCCCACCGCCAACGCCACACGGCCTGAATCCACAATTGCGGTCAATGTATTCTGTATGTAAATACTCGACATTATGTGCAATTTGAATTCAGGCCACAAGGACACTCGCATTAAGGCAGAAACAACGCTGTGTGTTAATTGCATATCGGGACTTTAAGAGAAGGTAAAAAAAAAAAAAAAAAGAAGACACAATTCATTATTACTGGAAGGACAGCACACTTACCCAGGATTAAAGACCCTCCGTGTGTCCTCACTGATAATGCTCCCTTTCACACACTGAGGCTTTTATAGCATATTTCCACTCTCGGGCTCTCGCTGCTCTCCCTCTAATGATTCCAATGCTATCGCCGCTCTCTGTCTCTCACCACCAAGGCCTCATACTGTCGCACTTCAGCGCTCTCTGCAGATCTTTCAGTACACAATACCCCTGTCATCCTTAATGTTTCCTATCCTCCTTTTTTTTATATTGTATTTCCTTCCCTCTTCAATCCTCTCCTCTCATCTCCCCACTGTAGCAGCCCCCCCCCCCCACTGCTCCTCTGCTCTCAGGTTGTCAGATAAAGGTGAAGATCTTCTTTAGAATGCTTGGCTCTGCTTTTCTACTTTCTTGAGGTTATTTTCCGTTTCCCCCCCAAACTATAGAATTTTCTTTCTGAGCTCTGGTGGTGGCATTTCTGATTGGGGGCTGGAGTGAGAGAGTGGGGGGGGGGGATCTTTTTGCAGTGTGTGACCTTTGTGGATTTCTAAAGCTCATTATTCCTCATCGGGCTCAGCTGTGGCACTGTGGGGGGTGGCACAAGTCTGCTGACAGCTGCTGCTGGGCCGGTGCAGATCCTGGGGAATCTTTTCCCTTTTCTTGTGGTTTTTTTTTTCCTCTCCTCCCATTCATCCACGCTCTCATTCCCCTCGGCTTCTCCTCCTGACCTTTTACACTTATTTCGCTAACTTTCTCTGTATTTCCGTCCCGCTAAACCCCCCCCCCCCCCCCCCCCCCCCCCGTTCCACGTCTTTTCGGTCCGCTCCGTCTTGCCGCTAAGCTTAGCTAACTGGAACTGGCTTTGACAGAAATACCATAATCATTCATGCCACTTCACACTGCCACATTAGCTACGCCTTTAGAATAGCATGTTTTGAAGCCATCCACCCATCCAAAAAAAAAAGCTGTACACACTCATCGTTGAGGGTTGCCACAGGGGGAGACTGGAGCCAATCTCGGCTCACATTGGGGCAAGGAGGCGGGGATACATCCAGAACGGATCATATCCGTCATAGAGACCGTTCATTCTCACATTTGACATTTTACATGCAATATTCCAGTTTACATCCAGTAGGTAAAACAACACTTTTCTTTTGTCTTGTTCCGTGAAATTCACCTGAAAAACGTGACTTGCACCTCGTTCCAAACAAGCAGCACATTCAGTTGCGCCTACGTGCGTGACAACTTACTGTCACATAACAAACAGCTTACTTTTCCCGAGCTCCACACCGTGTTCTACCTGTTGATACACACCCTCCGGTCTCTAACAAAGCTGAATCATCCGCATGCTTTGATAAAAAGCACACGAACAAGCTGCCTCTGTGTCATTCATATCCAATTACACAAGCAACTTCAACCAGCTCATAGTTTACATGACCAAGTGTGGGTTTGTTTGCCTAGAACAGCTCATCAAACTGAGTAGACGGCATCGATACATGTCTCGGTTAGATACAGAGATTCAGTTCTTTTAAAAAAAACATGCTATCTGCAAAAAAAGCTGATTATTGTACTGACGGCTCTGTGTCCCTTGGACTTGTGACAAACTTTTGCTTCTGGTTCAGCTGCCATCTCAAACTTTTCTTAAATGGTACTGTTAAACAAACGACACACTGATATAATAAAAAGGGACACAGTGTAGTTTTGGAGAAGAAATTCAAGCTCATGATTTTAATATTTACGACATTAATAAGGTAATAATACAACCTCGGGATAATTTTTTTCTAAATAGTGAAGCTGTGCAGGCTAGAAAATTGGCAGGGTCCGCCAAAAATAAACACTGAAACTGAGTTGTCCTTTAAGGTCATTCAAAACTGTGTAATGCACCTTTTAAGATTTGAAATGGTTTCTGACATTTAAACAAGTCTTGCACTGTGATGATAAAATTGCTTTTTAGAGCAATACCAGACAGAGCAGTGGTGATACTGCAGCATTTTCTCTTTTGTGAGTGTTTTCAGCTCTGTGTAACTTCATTGTTGTGCTGGAAGCCAGTTGTTAGTTGATGTAAGTGGACTCTCTGTTAGCATTCGCATGTTACATCCTCAGCACTGAGTCCTTCATGAAGAAACCCACAATCCATCAGCAGCAGCAAACAACTCAAACAAAAATTGTCCAAGGGCTTGTATGAGCAACTGAGAGAGAGAGGGAGAGACGGGGAAGGTCTCATTTTTCATTTCATGTTACAATCCACTCACATAAAAATTTGTTATATTTAATCTGAAATCTACAGCATTCTTCTATCAAACAGATAAATTAGATACATGCTCTAGTTTGTTGACATCAGTGATGTGTTGTGCAGAACTGATGGAGCTCATTATGTTATTAATTAAGTAGATCAAAAGCATTCAAACCCTTCGTGTTACCTTCTTCTGTACTGTGATATGGCTGAAGCAGCCTTGCTTAGCCCCCCCCCCCCCCCCCCCCCCCCCCCAGTTTAGCTGGAAGCTATTTTATTCAAGACAATTTGGCTTCACCCACATCATGGCAGCAGACCAGTTTAATGTGGCCACGTTATCAGAGGCACACTCTGTATATCTTGAAGATCAAAGTCATTTTCTGTGATTTTTTCCAAGAGAACGTTGGCTCACTAGCACTCCTGGTTAAATGACGGTTTCTGGCCTCATTACTGATACAGACTGCCTGGGTTTGGCTCGTTCACATTTTGGACATTAATGAGCAGAAAACGATCAGTGGGATGACGTCCTTTGATGTGGGAGCATGTGTTCTCTGTAGCAATGACGCACCGAGTTGTTCGTCTAGGTGCTGCTCACAGAAGTTATCACACAAAATCCCAAATTTAATTTAAAACCATTCGGCGAGCAGCATATTTCCCTCTGAAGTCCTCTCCAAGAATAATCTACTGAATGAATAAGAGCAATGCCCCACATTTTTCTTCTCTGATTAGTAAACATCTATATATTCTGCACTCCAGAAGGTCATGAGGAGAGTCCAGTGCTGAATCATACTCTCAGCGTCAGCTATCAGTGATCAAGTGGCTGGTAATTTGAAGGTCAAGAGAGTGGCTGTGGTGGAACAAGCCTGAATAAATAAAACATGTTGCATTCAGAGGAAAAAGTGTGGCCACGCTGGACAGCCACCGCCAATTAAACTTTCATGTAGTTTGATCAGATACCTCTTGGATCCTTCTTCCAGATGGTCGAGGCTTTAATAAAGAAGCTGTTTCTGGTAGGAATCAATAACAGCCTCACCTGGGGAAGGAGTCCCGCCGTAGTAACAGCGGCTCGCCCCTCTCCCCGTCATGCCCGGCAGATTCTGACATGTAAGTACAGCAGCTGTAATTGCGAGTCATTGAGATTCATTAGCCGGTTTCCTTCCCCAGCAGCGCAAAATCCATACAGAAGTGCCCTTTCGTGGATTGCGCCTCTCAGCCCCTCGGACAACTTTGATGGATGAATATGTTTGGATAGAGTTCACACACCAAATGTTTCCCCGCCGTCATGTTGCAGGAAATGCACGGCCAATTGACACTTTCTTTGAACGCATTATTGTCGGCGTGGATTGTGAGGAGAGCGTCTGAACAATCGGTCAGACACGAGTGAGACATTGTGGTAACTGCAACGCAATTAACTGGGAGATACTATTAAGTTAAACGGCTGATCACCTGCCAGCTAATTCGTTTACAACGAGGCTGCAATGCTCCAGACAACTCACTATTTATTGCCTCGGAAAACTCATGCTAACCGTTGCATTATTTATCACACATTTGCACGATTTTGAGGTCTAATAGATGTAATTCCCCCACTTGACATAAACAAACAGTTCGCAGCAGCTGACTTGCAGCCATCCAGCTTTCTTTATCCAACGTGTCATGAATGTAAGACAAATTACTCTGTCCATCGGCTCCTGGCAATTCCAATTTGTCTCTCAAATTTGACCTTTAGGACTGACTGTCCACACTTTAATTTGCAAGCAGTCAAGCTGAATCGCGTGTCACGGCATCATCTCCATTTGTTGCTGTGGTAACAACGTAGGCATGTGGACATATGGTGTGTCTGACACAAAATGATAAAAACATGAAAAAAACAAGCTGCAAGATAGAAGACTGGCGAGTGACTGGCAACGGGACATATCTCCAGAGACGGAGGAGATGCAGCCATGTTTTATGCTTCTGTCACAGCTAACTGCACTCTGGATGGGACAGCAGTGTTTGAGTGGTTGGGTTAAGACACGGCTATATTATCTCAAAGTGAACTGGATTCTTTTTGTTCCGTCCAGATTTAATAATATCACTTCGATGCCAGTCTAGAAAAGCCACAAATCACTTTTGGGTGTTTGCAAGTCAGAGCATGGAAACATGAAAGGAAACATTTTAAAGGTTCAGTATGTAAGACCTGGATATCAGCAGCATAACTGCTAACTGTAGTCGCCCTGTAGCTAGTTTGCAGAGTTGGCTGTACAGCAAGAAAGCTTGAACAGGGAGCTCGGCGGGGCCAGGGGCTCCTCACTGTTCACACCACTAGCACAGGAGCTTTGGACTGGGATGATCTGCGGCTAGCGGGTTAGCATGAAGGCAGCAGTATTAGTTATCATTCAGTCCATCACTTATGGTGACTGATGTATCTCAACAACTAGCTGCTGGATCCGACCCAAATGCCAGAATAAATGTACGTCTATAAGCTTCTGCAGTTATTCAGAGGATGCATTAGAGTTTTGGTAAACCTAGTTGTGTTGCAGCTGACCAATTGCTCCAACATCTGGTTACACATACTTATCTTATGGCTGGTAATTGTCCTGACACCTCGACAAACATTTAGTTTTGTTGCCGCCACTACTGTTGGAGAAAATACCTTTTTTTTTTTTTTTGCGTGAAGTGGTCTCGAACATAATCGGATGGATTGTCATGAATTTTGGTTAAGGTGTTCCCGGGGATCAGAGGATGAATCCCATGAATCATTTTGGTGATCTCTTGACTCTTCATCTCAATCAGGTCAAAATTTCAATTTGTCCAATCCTTTATTTAGGTTTATGGCTAGATTACTGTAACACTAATTACATCCCCAGACAAAGGCAGTAGGTGTGTTTTGCCAATTGAGTGCATTCGCGCTCTGAGCAAGGCCTCTGGCTGAAACATGTCAGCTATGACATCTTAATTAACTGTGACAGTGTAAAGGCAGTGATGGCTTTGATTTTACTACATTAGACATAACCACCAGCCACGGCTGTACCCACTGTTTAGTGATCATTTCTAAATGTTAGCATGTTTAGTACACTGTAAACAGGGTAAACATTACCTGCCGAACATCAGCTCATTATCACTGAGAGCATGCCGGCATTAACACCTCAAAGAAGCGAGAAGCAGAAGTAGACTGGCTGCGAGCTTTTTCTTCTCACTTTGTTATTCTTGGCAGGATTCTTTTCGCCTCAGTAATTCAGGGCAAATGCAACAAAATAATCCATATAGTGTTCTGCATGTAGGCTAAAGCACAGCGAGGTTATGCAAAGAGGCTGCACCAGAATAAACCGACACAAACTCCAGAGTAAATGTTGGCAATGTACGTTTTATGAAACCACGGACATGTCTAATCTTAACTACAGGTATTTAGGTAAAATGTTCTACTTTATGTTGTGACAGTGCTGTTGGGTCAGGCATAAAAAATAAAATAGACATTTAACTTGAAATGTCTATTTTGTCACAAGTTCGTCAAAAATATCTGTTTCCTGCGTTACAATCTGGGCTGGATTGTCGGGAGATCCCATCAGAAATATCCAGTGGTATCGTGTCATGGTTTGGGTGTTTGGTTTAGTTGTTGTTTCCTGTTTTATTTGGCATTTTCATCCTCATGTGCCATGTTGTGTTATTTCCCGTCTTCCTGTTTACTATTGTTGAAACGTAGTCCTGAACCGTGGTCACTGGCTTGCCAGCCTCGCCTGCAACTCCACTACCATCCCGTCCTCTTCCCAATATGTCAGGTCAGGTCATGTGGAAATGTTAATATGGTAAATAGATAATGCGAAAAAGCATCAGCGGTTTGCGGAAATGTTAACTGCCAGCGTTTCATCCTGGCGAAGGGACTGAAACAAACAAACTGTCTCGCTGTCATATTTGCTCGGGGCTCATTTCGGTGAGAGTGGAAAGAACACGGACGTGTCTTACATAAGAGCATTAGAGCACACGGCGGCTGTACTCGGTCTTTAGGCTACTCGTGTTTACTTTGGGCAGACAGGTGGCTCCGTGTGCTCTGGACTGGTGGTATGCACAGACAGATGACGCCGGGGAAATAAAGATCGGCGGGGAGGAAGATTTAGACTGGAAAACGGCACAGGCCAGGGGAAGTAAACAAGGACTCGCAGCGAGACAAAGAGATGAAGGAGTGAGGTGGGCAAGAAGAGAAATTAACGTTACGTACAATGAAGAAAGTCAGAGCCTGGATTCAGGCACATGTGTCTGTAGTTTTTTATTGTACATGCAACACTACAACCCCTGAACGTTTCTCTAATGGACAAGTCATTTTGAGATGCAGTATCACAAACAGGAATAATATGCTGCTACCTCTGATTAGCTTTCGGGTCCATTCAGGAGGCTGTTTAGGCTGTGCTCTCTGTGCCGTACTCCTGTATATGTGTCTAACTCTGATAAATTGCGCTGTTTGGGCCTTTCTCTGCACACCAGATCATATTTCATGCCACACTGCCCAGGAGGGAGGAGAGGGAGGGCTGGAAGGTAAAGAGGGGGTCTAAGAGGAATATGAGAAGGAGAAGAAAGGGGAGGAATTAGGTTCACACATGTGATGTTGATCAGTGGTGTCTCTGAAGCAGCAGGCACCTCGCCTCCAGGGTCATTGGTTTGCCTGACATCCATCCTATTCCAGAAAAATCAGACCTATTGCCATATACATCCCTGATGCACGGTAGAAAAAAACTCATTGTAGATGTTTTGGAGAATGAATATGATCCCTAAACAGCATGATTGCCTCTGTTGTTTCATATTTATAGGTAACGATGGCCTTGCCAAAATGTAAGCTTAATGAATATCCTTGAGTGGGTGAGTACTAGATGTGAACAGACGTTGGCCGTGGCTTTCGGTGCCTTTTCATTTTGCATGATGGTTTCATTTGGAGTGGGATGATAGAGACACGGCTGCCATCAAAGGCTATTTATGATCACCAGGAAAAACCATCTAATTTATGTTCCTCTGATTCGAGACAATTTTATTTTCATCAGCAAACAAAATTAGCTGGCCGCCTGTCGGAAACCAACATCGTCCACATGCCGAATGTGATGATGACAAAAATCTAGAAACTGTAAAAGGTGACACCCTTGATAGCCCCAAGCAAAAATCACACTGGTTTGATGATGGCATGCCAGTGGATGGAACTGAAAGGTTGGACCACAACAAGAACAACACAGTAGTATAGTAAGGTATTTATTTTACATTTCAAAAGTAACAGTTTTAAAACACCAAACCTTATTGATTTGTGTTTTTCTTTGCAGAGCACAGTGTCAGAACAAAATTATAATGACCAGCCTCTTTTTTGCAAGCTATGAAAATGAACTTAGTATATTTAACTCACAGTGTGATCTTTTCCTTAACCTAACCAAGTAGTCTTTGCGCCTTAACCAAACCAAACTGCTGCTGTCTGAAGAGAAGGGAGTGAGAAACGTGTTGTCACTGCAAAATCACAAAACCCAAATGACAACGGTCTCTTCCACAGTTTCCCTTAATGCTTTTAACGGGGTGCAAGCTTGACCAGGGTCCAAGTCCATGCCGACCGGGAGGAAAGTTTGAGTTCAGGCTCAGTTACTGAAGGTCCACTGAGTTCAGTTCAGTGATTGCATCAGTGTTTTAGTGCCCTCCGCTGTCACTGCAGAAGAAAAAGATCTTTCATCTGCTTCTTGTGGTGTTGACATGAAAAGTGACCGTACGGTCTGCGTCTTTTAATCTTTCCTCTCTGTGCCCTTGTCAAGGCCATAATCTGTAGGCTTGCTCTGAATATTAAAATATTGTGATTGAGTTGTTTTTTAGAGTAAATACCATTCACCAGGATGTGTCTCATTATCATAAAAAATTAAAATTGAGTTTTGCAACCCCCCTGTCTGTCAAAGTGACGGACAAGTAGGAAAGACTAATGCAACCTTGAGAAAAAGATAAGAAGAAAAGTGCCTTTGTAACAAGACTTTCCAAAGGCTGTTCTGTTCTCTACTGTTTGAAACGCCTGTTTTGATGCAAGGTACACAAGTATTTTCTGTCACTGGCATTCGTCAGTCTACCCTCTCGCGCATAACCGAAGCATGCTGAGCAGTCACTTAGGCAAAAATGGCTGCCTATAATACACAGAGGGGGGCCAAGGATGGCTGCAGGCTCAACAATTTCACTCATGTGTCTTTTGAATGCTTGAATATAAAAAAAGATATAATTGACTCTAGTGGCAGCAAAGAAAGAGAACTTTCATTTATATCTGCAGCCCCTAATGCTAGATAAAAGCAGAATTTGACGGAGCATTTGTTGAAGATAGCTGGATGAGAGCAGAATGAGAAGCAGTCAAGAGAGAGGGGAGGAAAATAAGTATGTTATTCTGATAGTTGAGGGAGGAACTAAGATAGGGCGAGTTTGAGGGAGGGCACAAAGAGATAGAAGGAAAGGGGTGCATGGGGCGGGGAGGGGAGCGACTAGTGGGAGAGAAGAAAATGTCCTGTGACGATAAGCGGGGAGCCAATCTCAGCCAACATATGGAGCGGCGTTGAGAAGGAGCTCCTTCAGCACAGGGCCTTATCTGCAGAACGACTCCTCTTCAGCCTGATTGAATGACTAATCTCCTGGTCTGACAGCATAACAAGGCTGAAAGTACACAAAGACACAGAGCCCGAGGAGATGGAAGGAGCTGGCCAGCCTGGGAACACTGCAGGGCATTTAGCCTCGGGATACAGGCAGGAAGACACAGAAGCAGCGCCGAGGAATAAAATGATTGACAATACAGGGGGCGAACAGCAGAATGCCGCGAATCACTATTCCAAATGAATGACATCTAAGCAAAATAGGAACAAAAGGGCTGGTGATATAAACAAGCAAAGGAGCGGAACAATGCTACATGGCTTCAGACAATCGTTGTGCAGAGCCCTCTTCCTGTTAGACGATGGAGAAGTGTGTGAACATGAATATTGAGTCATTTGTCACGCGAATTTCCCCAAGGAGAATCACCTGCGGCATGCCTGAACTCTCCCTTACCCGCCGCTGCCCGCCACTGATTTTCTCATTTAGACCTCCACAAGTAATTAGAGTTCATTATGAGCATTCCTGATGCAATTACTTAGCTAATGGAATCTAATTAAAAACCTGCAGTCAACTGCCCCCATTGTTGTTGCCTCGCAAAATGGGGCGTTCATACCTGTTATTATCAATGCCTTTAAGTCATCGGTGGATAAACAAAAGAGGAGACTGATAACAGTGGGATGCAATATGATTTCCCCTCGTGCTTTAATTTGTTTGAGTTTTGGAATCACGATGGAAATTAGAGCATATGCTGACAGCTACTTAAACTACAGTAAACAATAACTATAGAGGACTGTTGGGACTCCCTGATGGCAAATTTGACAAATTCCAATAAACATGTCAAAGTTGTTTCTCAGTGCCATTCATCAGAAACAAATCACTTCCACTTGCCCAAATCTTAGAGGAGGGATATTTAAAAGGGGCAGTCGAGCAATTTGGTCTCAGTCTTAAAAGGAGATTGTGAGAGACAGTGTATATATAAAAAAAAAAGTAAGTCAACATGAATGCAGCAGAGGCACAATATCCTGTCCCTGTATGGATCAAGCTCACAAAACAATGAATCCTACACTTCTCATAATGCCACTCTAGTGACGTCTTACATTAGTCGGTCCCAAGTCTGACTCACCAGATGTGGACTGTTGGTATAAGCCTGCCAATAGGCAATAGAAAACACAACAATGTCCAAGCTAGC
Organism: Acanthopagrus latus; assembly: GCF_904848185.1. Classification (NCBI taxonomy): domain Eukaryota; kingdom Metazoa; phylum Chordata; class Actinopteri; order Spariformes; family Sparidae; genus Acanthopagrus; species Acanthopagrus latus. The sequence continues at coordinate 22,718,483 of NC_051050.1, read as the reverse complement.
AACCTACACCCTTAAAATGGTAAGTTACCCTAACACTAACTTTGTCACAAATGGTATGAACCTAAACAAGTGAGCAGTTGTTACCCTTTCTTGAAGGGATTCATACATTTTAATGCCACGACTCGCCTCCCCAGTTGCTGCTTCCTGGGCTTTATACTGCTCAAGTGATTGTGATTGGTTGAAAGTAATATAAAACAAGCCAGATTGCTTTTCTCCCTCCAGCCGGATACCAAATAACCCCCGTCACAAAAGAACCCCCTCCAGACCTCAGCCAATGCCTTGGCCAAGGTCACTGACTGAAGAGTCAACCTAGTGTACATGTTTTGATGGTGGGGGTAACCGCAATCATGGGGAGAGTGTGCAAACTCAGCACAGAAAGTCCCTGTCCCAGCAGGTTTTGAACCCAGGACCCTCTTCCTGTGAGCACTGCACCACCATCGCACATCCCTCTGTTGTTATAGCACAAATACGCTGGTCAATGATGTTGTGTGTTTCTTAAAAACAGAAGAGGACATTAAATAACTTCTCCAGGGTTTTGTGATTGACGTTGATAGCGACTAAACAACCCATCAGATTCTGATTAAAATGTTGCTAAATCCTAATTGGTACACCAAGACATATCACCAATACTTTACTGTACTGACAAAATACACCCTCCACACACACTCACCCATCTCTCCCCAACAATTCTCCATTAATATTAGGCAGTTTACAGCCACATTTTTATGTGACTAACACTTCTGATGGAAAAAAAGTATTTGATAAATATGTTGAAGTGAATCTCAAAGGAAGGTTTCTCGTTCTTATCCTCATATGTCGTCACTAATATACGCTATAATGGCGCCGATTCTTTCTGCCAGTGTCTCAAAAACCCAATCTAGTTATGGCTGTGGAGTCCTGTGTGCCCTCTCTCTTTCCTTTCTCCGTGTTTCTCTTGATCATGATTTGCATCGCATTTCTCAGGCTGACACAAGAGTATGATTTAAAGATGTACTTTCAACTGAAAGTAAAAACATGTAGGAAGGCTAGAGAAACTTCATATGAGTGGTACACAGACGGGTACAAGAGTGCGATAAGGGACTTTATTACTTTCTGAAAACATTGCCAGTAGCATACTGAGACAGCCGAATGAGAAATAAACTCTTTAAACAACCAAATTCAAGTACAAAAACAAGATGAGTGACATATGGTGCAAAAGAACTGTGAGTGTGGACTTACATCATGTTGCTCCCAGATCCCGATGCATAAGAGCAATGTTTCATCTGAGGCTTAAGCAATTCCCTGTTGAGAGATAAGGAGCCATGTGGTGACGCATGTTTATAACCTTTGATTTGAGCATATTCACATTCACATTCAGGAGCATTGCTACAAAGTCAGCCATGCAAGACACATTGACTCTCCGTGCAGACCGTTCGGCTCTTTGATATGACCAGACACGAATCATAAAAGGACTATTGATTTCTGGAAAGGAGAAAAATTAAAAGAAGAGGCTTAAATGGGCCATTAATTAAAAGATGAATGGTGCAAGTGTATTTTAGTAATTTTCTTTTTACTATTGTATTAAATGCGTCACACAGACATGCCTGGTGAATCTGCTTGATGACACATAAGGCTTACTTATTATGATCCCTTGTAATACAACTAACCAAAAATAATTTGTCTAACCTTTTTTTTTTTTTTTTTTTTTTAAATTTGAAATTAGTTAACAATGTGTTAAATCAAGTTTTGGTTTGTTCTGTTTGAGCTTTAGTATCTCCATTTTACTGAACAAGACAAAAACTCACAAAATTGCTACATTGTTCATCAAAATAAATCATTCCACTCAAAGGCATTAATGCAGCAGTCTATTTCTCGATTTTATCTGAAAATATAATAATCTTATCCAGCCTCATTTCTACATTAATATCAAAATTGTTATTGTTGTCAATAAAAAACACCCAGGTCTGTAACTCTCACTAAATGTGTTGTCATTTAAAAAGTACTAAGACGCTGTTGTCTGTGTTTAGTTAGTGGAAACTTTAATATCCAGATGTAGGATAACATGCACAACTGTCATTTGGAAACTTGTACATATAAATGGGTGTCATCTGCATAAGAACAGATGCTACAGGTTGAGAATGATGCACCCAAGTCCAGTTTTTAACTGAAAATGGATCCCTTAGACACATCGCAAAAAATATAAACTTAAATATACAACATGGAGTCTTGAAACTGTTAATGAAATGGTCTCAAATCTTGAGGCCTCTCTACAACCTAGCAAGTAAACAAAGCCATCAGCAAGAAAATTAGCTATTTCTGTCAAGTTATTTTCAATGCCTGTGATCAAGTCCGGTTCCCCAGAAAATGAGACAAAACAATTTATAGCAAGCAAACAAGTGGAGCCTTTGTTTACATTTTCCCAGGCAAATGGTGCACTGAATAGCAGGTTAATAGGCCAGTTAAAAGGAAGCAGAATTTATCTTCAAAAGAAAAAAAGAAAAAAAAAATTGTATTATCATGTGATAATGAACACGAGAACAAGAAAATGGAAAGAATTAGCCAAAGGAAAATAAAGCTAAATAGGGATAAATGGTGATAGAGCATGGATAAAAACACTCTTGGTCAACCTTTGTCCATCATCCAACAGATGGAGTGCATTGCAGAAATAACAGCCAGCCAAATAACAATCTTTAGGACACGAAGAGTTGGAAACACTGCTACTTTGATCCACAGGGGTCAACAGAATCAACACAAAAAACAAAAGTGCCTCATGGCTACTTTCATCTGAAGAAAAAGTCACTTAAAAAGGATATCCAGGATGTAGAGCCTAATCATATTAAAGTCAGTGCCTGAGAGTTCCTCCCACTTTAACATTCTCCTGGAGGACAGTGTGGTTTTATGTATCAGAGTAGCACTTGGATTTAGTTAATCCCCCAAAGAGACATCTTGCATCACAATCAGGGCTTTCTAAGTGATATGTTTGAAAAGTAGGCTAGATTATGAAAAATGCTGTTTAAGAACGGAGACAGTTGGTGGAAAACCAGCTTTCCAAGGCTTTTGCTGAAGAATAGAAGATTGGATTGTGAAATTATTTAGACGAAAGGAATCAGGAATTCTTTAACAAAAGTCTGAGTCCCAAGTGTAAACAGTGAAATACCAGTAAGCTAATTTGAGCTCTGCTTCCAACCTCATGTTGGTTATCTTGTGTGTTCATAATGCGGTGAAGACATCGATAGTTCTTGTGAGTGCAGAGTTATCGGCTGCAGGAGGACAGATTATGTTGGTAACAAGATATGTGGATTGATGTCACTATATGACAGAATCCCAAAATATGCATGTCTGACACAATGACTTTTTTGATCCTTTAAATCACTTGGGCCCTGAATGTAGTTTTGTTCTGTTCCATTTTTGTTATGACAAAGATGTTTTCTCCCTTTCTTTTCTAGGAACCGTTGATTCTGTGTCCTTGATTGAGATTAGCCTTTCTGATTATGACACAGTACACAGCTTTTTAGGTTTTGTTCCTATTGTCATTTTTGTTACATGGAACAAAGTGTGCAGTATGAGAAAAATAATTAACTTAGGTGGATGAATGCAAAGGGTGAATTAGTCAGCTTTTGAGCAAAATGACTCATATCTGACTGATTCTTTGTAATTTAAGTCCTCTCGTAACATGTTCACAAGTCACAGTTGAGTTTTAGTGCACTCTAAAAGGTTAGCCTGCAGCTAGAGATTACACGCCCACTAAACGAACTGACTCACTCCCTCACTGAGTCAACAGCCCATCATCCGCAAACTAAAAGGAATAGCGTGGCTGCTTTTGCTTCTCACCCAACCTCTGCCATGGAGTCGTGAACTTGTTAGTAACAGTGAGTCCTGACCCTCAGTTCCCTGTGGAAACTACATAATGTCTAATGGGGATTTCTGTCATTTCGCTCACATTTTTAAGTATAATCAGATATTTTTGATGCTATGTGCTTTTCCTTTAACCCTTACCCCTGGCTGTCTTGAGGGATCAACAGACGTGCTGTGCCTAAAACTCTTTTTCAACATTGTAGAGTGGAAAGCAACTTTGTTTTAGGCTTACACAAACATTGTTAATTAGTTAAATCCAAAGCCAAATAAACTGGATGAATTCTAATCAACGATAATCAAGTTCTGTCATTTCCTTTAACCAGGCACTGTTATTAAAAACATTAGACTGCCCTCTGAGGGAAAGTGAGTGTGCCTTGTTTAAGCAAATACCCAGAAATGAAATATATATTTGTTCAAGTGACAAAGCCTTAGAACGGCCTGAAGAACTATGACTGTTGGGAGCACAGGAGGAAGTTGAGTGACACAATCTGCTGAAGGAGGAGGTCAGGGTGGATGGATGGGTCAACAAAATGTCAGACCTTATCATAAGAGATATCTGTTCATGTTTTCTCTCTGTCAGTGTCACCCTAACCCCTAACCCTAGTTGTCGACCCTCCCTAACCTGGAACCACAACCCTTATCTTTGTTATAAACCCTAACCCTGGGTGTCATCCCTTTCTATATCCTCAACCTGAACCCTTAGCTCCTGACCCCGTACCCCTAAACCCTGGATTTAACCCTTGGTGCCAACCCTTCCTTGGCCCTAAACCCTAAACCCAGGGTGTGAACCCTAACCCTAACCCGATTTGGTATCAACTCCAACTCTAATGATAAAACTACATCCGTCGCTGACTCCGATTGGCCACTACTAATGGACAGAGTAACTACAATGCATAAACACATCAATAGCCATAAGAATCATCTACGATCTAGATGGTCACACACACCTAAGGCCTGTATTGCAGACCAGGTTTTGTGGTTAACAAGGTAACTTAAGGGTTAACACTGGATTTTCTGTTCTATAGCAGGTTATGTTGGAAATAATGGATCAACACATGTAAAGAGCACAACTTTGTATCTTATCAGTTATCTCGAAAATGTCACAATCATTCATAGAAGATCATGATAGGTGTACACCTGTGTAGGTGGGCCCCCTCCTGTCATCTTCATTTCATTTTTCCCCCTTGTAGCTGCAGGAAATGTCAAAGTAATTTCATCAGAATTTCATTGTTCTTTTTATACTGATATCATCCTACAACAGAGGCTGGTTGAAGCCTTGTACTTAGTATTGAGTATGAAAGTACTGTTTTAAATTTCATTTTTATATTTATTTTTTGGCAGCTCGCAAATTCAGCTGAAAGATTGTGTCTAAAGTAAAGCAACACCTTTACAGTGTGGAATAAACACATTACTATCATCAGATCTACTCCTACCCTGATGATGGGGCAGTGTTATTCCATGCCTATTAATTTAGACATTCACATACATATAACAATTATTACAATCTTCAGCACTGGTGTATGCATTTACCCTCTCCTACTGGTTGTCTAATTGCTTGCTCTTCTTTAATAACATATCCCACTGTGTTGCAAATAGACCTGTCCATGTTAGTGATTGGTTATATGCTGCAAACTTTTATGTAAACCTGGACAGACTTATCGAGCTTACCAGCTTCATGCAACTGTTTAACATTGACTGTGATTGTTAGGGGTGAGGAAGTCAGACAACTTGTATTGTGGTACAGGCCTCTGGTGTTAAGTCGAGCAGAAGCTGAGGATCCAAATGCAGACACAAAGCAGGCGGGTTGAAAAAAAGAAAAATGCAGGCGACAAATGCTTGGCAACAGAAGCAGTCTGATATGAATCAAAGAAAGAAAACTGAAGAAATATACAAAAAACACTTAAACTGAAAACTATTGGGAACAAAAGCTGGAACACTAAGGACACATAAAGAGCAAAATGCAGAAACTGCAAAAATGGCACAACACTGACACGTGAGGGCAAATTCATATGGACCAATCAACTAATAAATACAGGTGACCGGGAAAAAGACAAAGACAGAAACACAAATCAGGATAAAACCTTTCAATAAAACTTATATCTCCATTTAAACCGGAAATACTCATCATGACGATCAAATTCACAATTCTATAACCTTTGTGTCCATGCTAGCAATAGAAGCCACCTGAGGGATTTTCTCCATTTCTTGTATGCTTCTTGTGTTCAGTCCACATTTTCTGCATTAAAATCATGGTTCTGAAAACAGTCGAACCCAGGAGACTCAGAGCCTCTCTCCGTGGTGCTGAAACTACTCCAGCTTATCACGGCATTACTTTATGATTTTAACTCCATCTTTGTCAGAAAACACAGTCTTGCAGCCACATGCCCAGGTGATAATAAAACCTGTGTGACTCACTGAGGACTGCTGTACAATTACTGTTGGCATTACTGTTGCACCACTTCTTTTTCATGTGAAAGGGATCAAAGGAGTCATCAAACCAACTCTTTTTTTTTTGAAGTCCTAGAATTCAACCAAACCTCACTGAAACTTTTAATTAATTTAGAATTTCACTGCTACATATTTTATACCAGGTAACATGACATTTGTTGATAATGGAGGAGTATGGGTGACTGGACAATGATACGATATTTACCATTATCACAAAGTCTGCCACGATACGATATAGTGGATTTGCGATCGATACGAGACCATATCATATTCCCAGGGGAATTTCAAAATAAAGGCGTATCTTAACGATGTATTCACTTTGCATCGATGCTGGTGGATCGTTGGTCATTAAATTGATAAAACGATCCGGATTCATGTATCGTTACACCACTTGTGTGGATATTCCATCTTAATGCATAGGCTGGGCCATTAATGTGGCCTGGGAGTTCAAGCAGTACTTACTTCTGCAGACTCAGTATTTCTCAGCGTGGATAAATATATGAGAAGAGAAGAGAACTGTTCTTTTTTTTTTTCTTTTTACTCTGCATAACTCAGCTGCTCCATTTCCAAGGCAGTTTTAACTCTCTTCTCTCGGGCGGAATTAAAAATGTACCTGATATGTGTTTAATGCAAATATCAAACACACGCTTAAAATTCTCTCAGCAGTTTTATCCTTTGAATATTTTTCTGTATTTCAGGGCATTGGAGGATTTTATATTACTATCTAGGAGTTAGTCTATTCCTCATGGCTCTTTCTGCCACTGTAGCATTCCACTGTGGCTTCTGTCTTGGAGAAAAACACTGCCCCAAAATAATTTGAATAAGGCGATTTAACAGGAAAACTGTATTTTAAACACATTTCCCACATTGTGCATTGCTGTTAACTGGGGGAAAGACCTGCTGTGTGATGAATACACTGTCAGTGGAGATGGAGATAAGGGGTGCACTTGATAATGAGGCATTGCTGTAGACAGCTACAGGCATGGTAAGCTTTAAAACTGAGTGAGAGGAGAGGAGGGTAGAGCAGTATAAAATAGAACATGACGAGACTGTTGGATCTCCACTTATTCTCTCCAGCTGAGCTGTAGTTTGATCGCAGCACTGGGACTAATTTCTTGGCAGTTTCCAGGCAGTCTGCCTTTGTAGGCGGGCAAAGGTTTAGATGGAATAACTTGAACATATTTCCCAGCAGTCCCCGGGCTTGAGAATTGGGACAGTGAGGATTGCTAATTGAGTCAATTATAAGGTTATGTGTGAAGGACAGCTGAATGCTCATGTTTTACATGAAACTCCGCAAAACACATCAGAGGGGACCGTCTTATCTACTGTACGCGTGCATGTCAGTTCAAACTCTGTCTGGCTGCCGAATTCTTAAATAGCCGGTTCCTTCAGTTAACCCGGGAGTTAACTGCATGCTTGTAACTCATCATCCCGCAGAACTTCTTTGTGTAGTCTGGTGTCACTGCTCCCACAGCCTCGCCAGCAATAGCAGAAAATATTAGGTTTTATGATGATTTCTGAGGGCTACCAGCCTCTCGCTGAGGTTTGGTATTAGATCTGTTTTCCTTCAGCCCACAGGGAACTCTGAGACGCTCACTAATGGATTCTAATGAGCTTAATTTGCTCCAGGATGAGTGATAAGGCGGCGAGAGCACCGAGGCATGTCTTAAGCCTCTATTTTACGAATATCACACACTGGGAAAGTAAAGAGAGCGTGCAGGACTCTGTGCTGATGATGCTTGATGCTGAAGCACAGTCAAGGTTAATGGATGGTGTTTCCTAGATGCCAGACCTTTTAATATGAGGATGAGAACCATGTTATCATCACTAACCATGCTACTGTTGAGTGTGTATGTATATAACAATAATAATGTATAGTGCTGTTTGGGATGCAAAATATATATCAAAACATACAAAATCTCATGAGACCTATAGTCTGTAAAGTCATACATCTTTGCTTAGTGCATCTGAACCTTCGTACCCTCAGGTGTGCATATACTACAGTTAAGGAATGTTGATGTATAAAAACACAAAACGGGGTAATTATCAGTTGTCCTATCAGTATTGGCCATCGACTGAATAAACAAAATAAAATCCAAATGCATGCATGCATTGTTTTTATTTTTTATTTTAAAATTTCATCCTATTCACAATTTTACGATCTACAAACATAGATATCACCTGTTTGTGTGTAGAAAAAAAACCAAACTACAACTGTTATTTCTTTGTTCCTGTGCTGTGTTGTTTTGTACAAGAACAAATAAATGACCTTGGACATTAAAGACAGGCGTGCAGTGTTAACTTCATTCTACCAAAACAAAACAAAAAACAACTTTTTTTTTCCACGACTGACAAGCTAAAAATAGATTATGATTAATTGTTTGTTTGTTTTGTTTTCTCAACAAGAATACAATGTTATGTTAGTAGTGGACTGGGACGTTCATAAATTAAGTAATTTTTCACAAGATTGTGCGTCTAGTCTGTCTATCAAAATACAATCCAAACATTCGATTGGTGATGGACGTATTCAGATCTTCCAAGAGTCCCAGGTGATGCTGTCCCAGAGTTAGTGACAACAACATGAGTGCTTTTATTATTAACTACCTGTATGAAGCTTATTTTTCCTTTGTCTTTATCTATTGTCTCATTTTGTGTTAGTGTAATAAGTGCTGAGGGATACGCATCAGGTGATGATTATAGGTCACAGGAATATATAATCTTACAGAATTTCGACATTATCCCTGGATAAGGGTTGGATGAAGGTTGTTGTTGCATTGATGATAACCATGATATTGATATTGTCTCAATAATACACATGATAATATCAAATGATCTGGCACAGACGATAGGCCTCGTGAATCTTTTGGTCAAGTTACATCTGTTTGGTTTCACTATTTATCTTCATGTTGTTCCTTTTGAAAAAACAAATGTACAAAATTCCTATAGTCATTGTGATAATGTTGTTATTGGACACGATACTTGTTTGGTTAATATCTGAATTTTTGTGACAGCCTTAAACTGGAGAGGGTAAAAATATCATGATTGAATTACAGAAACAGATTTAATGGCAATGAAACCATGTTGGCGTTATAAGGGAAATATAAAACCATTCGAGAAAAGGTAAACATAAATTTGTGTGTGAGACATGTGCGTGTGTGTGTGTGCGTGTAACCAGATGGGTTTCACCTGGCACTTTGTGAGCTTTTATCATCTGGATGTAATGGGCCCCTGCTAAGCATGAGCTGTTATCTCTGTGGGTTCACAGAGTGTAATCCCTTTTTCAATATTCTGTTTGGGTTCTGGAGCATGATTAGATGTGGCAAACGTGTGAAGGGAATAGAACCATGACATGTGGTAAGTTTGTCTTTATAATTGCTGAATGGATATGGAGGGGGGAACCACAATTTGAGTTTGCCACCTGTAGCTTGCCAGGAAACCTGTGGATTAGACCCCGGTGTCACCCTTTAACCCGTCTCCCCCACCCTGTCGAGAACGTAATTATTCCCCTCTTATCCTGCATATTACATGCAGAGGCACACCTACACTCATACGATGCTTCAGCAGTGTCAAGCTTTCAAGTGGGCAAACACAATGTGCTCTTTTTTTTTTTTTTTTTTTGGTCCTGATCTAATTAATGCACCAATTAAGAAAAAGGAAAACTGGCTTCCCAAGGGCAACTTTGCCCGGGCTCTGCTAATTAAATCTTGAAAACATGAGTGATATGCTTCCTGATCAGATGTGACAGCTTGTTCCTTGATGCAGACGGCTACAATAGGTAGAGGCCACACACACACGCAGGCAGGTAAAACAGTGGGGAACACTTCTGGCCCAGTTAAATCTCTGTTAAGGTCCAGAACGTGAAGTGCTTGAAAAGATAAAGGGAATAGTTATGCATCGTTTATAAAAATGAAATATTCCAGTCTATTTTTTTTTGCACAGGTCAGCACCTATATGCAAATAAACATATTTATGTACATTTTCTTTTTGCCCTCAGACCTCACTGTGGAGAGATTTCAGTGTTTACTTTCAATATTAAAAAGTGTTGCTGTGCAGTGAGGTCAGAAACATCCACATTAGCTTGGACACATGGACATTTTAGTCTTTTAAAAGTGCTTTTGAAAAACTTTGTGGGAACACACTGACCACTGCTCATTCACATGCATACATAAATAACTTATTAATAACTTATTTTGTTTCACTGTATTCTTCAACAATTAGTGCATTAGCAAACAGTTGCTGCTCAATATTCCAATTACAGCGAATTACCAAGAAGTTGCTATACAGTTCTTGGTCAAAACTAATTTACTAGTGGTTTGACATTTATTGATCCATATTGATGATTAGTTTAAAACAGCTTCACTATTACACATGAGGTGCTATTAATACAGTGTGCATGCTTTTAAACAAATAGTTACGTCTTCACGTTCCCTTGTGTAAGCAGAACTTAAAAGTGCAAATTAGTTTATTGAAAAACACAACAGCAAATAGGAAAAAAATAATTGGAAAGCAAGTTAACACAAGAAAAAAAAAACAGTACAACAAATCTGAAACAACCATGGCAAACCAGGAAAACACAATACCTCGCAACACACAACATATGGGAAAACACAAAAACAAAATGGAAAATTGGAAATTAAAGTTAACATAAGAAAAAGCACAACAACTTATAAATGACAAATAGCAGAACAGAAACCACTCAACAAAACAGAACAACATTAACCACTGGGAAAGGTACACTAGGTATGGTGGCTTTCATTGACGAGGATCGTTTCTGATTGGACGACCACACATTGTGTTTTTATAACGAAGGAAAGGCAACATTCTCTCATTATCTTGGGTCCCACTACTATGTTAATGTAATCGTGGTTTCTGTTTTGTGGTTGTGAATTTGCTTTCGTTAATTTGATTTTCCAATTCGTTGTCGTCGTTGTTGTCATTTCCCCATCAGCCATTGTGTTTCATGATTTGTTGTCGTGTTTGTGTGACTCACCTCACCCCTCTCCCTCGTTTGCAGCAGGAGACTTAGAGACAGGTATCTCAAAAAACACGAGCAAGGAAAAACATACTGGGAGTAAGTGGAAATAGAGTTTATTGTAATTTAGGTGAAGTCACCCAGTCTTTGTCACGGCTCAGGATTACATTACAGAAACAATCTTTTTTTTTATGAATGCAATTTATATGACGCACATTACTCATACCGCCATCTGCTACTGTATGTTTAACCTTTCTCTTGCTTTTTGAATGCTAAGTCAGCTGCATCAGCATCTGCTAATGTTTGTATCCACTTTACACCCCCGAGAAGTAATTGATAAAGTCTTTTTTTCCCCCCACTATTCCTGCATACAGTAACTTCTAATTAAATGCCACAGCTATAACCAAAAGGGCAATTAATGAATTATCAGCGCTGGAGTGCGGCAACAAAAGAGCAGCTATTACAATGCATAGACAATCTAATTAAAATTCGGTACTTCCATCAGTGTGCATTAGCATTTCAAAAGGAGACCCTGTTACGTAAATTTTCCCCAGCTTGTGTTGTCTTGTGACGGACTGAAACGCGACCTGTGTTGGACACACCTGGTCATACCTGTCTCATCTCTGCACTCCTTCACTCACACACAGCCTATCTGCATATTCAATGATGGAAAAGTCAAAATAAAAAGAGAAAGTATATTAAAAAAAATAAATAAATAAACTGCCGGGAACTGTGCACAACAGATCTGCATCTTTCTCTTGGTTATAAATGAACACAACATATTCGAACACTTTGCTTCTGCTTCAATCTGTTCATTTAAAAACCATTTAGATGAATTCTGTGTTCATTATTTTGCCATTGTTATGCAGAAATCTGACCAGAAATTAATCTTAACTTCAAACACAGTGAAGAGGGGGATTATTTCAGAGGTGATGAATATCACCTATATCATCTGAGATTAATTTGCACCCTTGAAAACTTCAAGATGGCTATTAGAACTAATTGCTTATTGATAGGTTTTGTCCTTCCTCTCTCTTTTTTCCTGCTCCCTCCCCCGTCTGTCTCTGTTGCGAGCTTCTATCTTTTCTTCATTGTTATTCTTTGATGGCGCGCTGTGGTTCTCAGAAAATTACCAAGTCAATTTAGAGCCACTCAATAAAAAGCTGATGTACTTCAAAATGTAGCCATAGACCAACGTGGAGAGAGGAATCAACACTTAACGGCTCCGTCCTTGCCCCTTACCCTCCGATCCATCTTCCCCCCTCCGTACACAAAACCGAGCCCCGAGCCTGAGGCCAACAGGTTGTGTTTGTGTTCCAGCCTTGAGCTTCTAATCCCACAAGACACACATGATAACAAGGTCAATTAACCTTGACCAATGATCTATATATTGTGATGAATTTGAACCTTTGCTCTGTAGTAATGGCTGGTTTCCTCTCACAATGGCTTCCTCCTTTGAGCTCTCAATGGAAAAGGGTCAAGCTTAAGTACCAGGGGACCAGTACTGTATGTTTCTTTATTTATATATATATATATATATATATATATATATATATATATATATATATATATATATATATATATATATATATATATATATATATATATAAAAGGTATACACACATACAGGAACGAGCTCTGCAGTTGAATTGTACAGTTTACTGAGCGACAGACTGACCTGACAGATTCTGCAAAACCCAGCAGATACAAGTGTAACGTCAGTGAGGTGAAGTTGACTTAAGAATTAGTCACTCTGTCGCTACATATTCACATTTCTGTTGTGTATTTTTGCCTTTTTTGGATAAAAACAGCTTTCTAATAGCACAAGTTAGGCTGCACTCTCAACTCTCTTATTCCAGATTAATAAGAATATATCACTGACAGCAGCTTTAACTGTGGACTATAAGGAGCTGCACACTACCTAGCATCTGCAGTTCAAAAGCTGTATTTGTGCCTCTCTTCCGATGATGACAGCAGACAGGGTATGAGCAACAAATTGGCCGGCAGATAAAGTGGCATTACGTGATAAGAAGCTGCTCAGGAAGCAGGCAGCAGGTCAGGCCTGATGAGAGGATCCGCAGAGCAGGAAGCACAGTGATAGAGCCTGCAAGCTGGTGCAGAAAAACAAAGATACTGAATGCAAATCTCACTCTGTACTCGTAGATTATGCCTTTGGAGTTCAGTTGTACCTAGTGTGACACGTCCGACGTGCAGCGGAGAAGGAAGTACTCAGATCTTTTACCTAACGCAGCATTATGAAACTTGTTTGCCTTAAAACAACAACAGCTTCAGAGTCATGTTAATGGTTCAGTGTCTTGTCACAGGGAACTTGTGCTGCTGTATGTACCTTCAGTGAGAGGGTGGGATCGCTCTATTACTTACATGTTAACTGGAAGATTTTCAACACACGACACTGTGATGACGTAATGAATTTTGCTCGTAGTTAGCGCCCTCACTATTGCTGTGTCTCAGTTCAGGGTGTGCATCCTTAGGAGGAGCATTTGAAGGCCAATTAGGTCACAACGCCATGCGAAGGCTGTCCCGATCCAAAGGCTGATCCAAAATGCAGCCCACAAATCTGGCCCTCTTTTCCCTCTCTTTGGAGGATGCTCCGCTACTATCCTTCGTGGCCTCACATATCCAAAGATTCTCCTTGAAAAAGTAGAAAGAGAGAAAATGGCGACATTGCGTGGTGTAGATCGTGACTTTCGTGGGCCGGGGCGGCAGAAATTGTGATGTAAGGGTAAAACATCTGGTGACGCAACCAGGAAATGCTCCAAAGGCTAGACCGTCCCATTTAACAACGGCTGACGCGGTTAACAAGGACTCGTCTTCCTTCCTTCTGACCTGGGATTTGGTATTTAAGACAGTGGTGTCAAACTCAGGACCTGTGGGATTCACCAAATATAAAAATGGCCATTTCTTTACAATGATGCTTTAAGTAAGAATGGCAATACCACGGCGCAAATACTCTGTACCAAGTGAAAAATATGCATTCAAAACCTTTAAGTACTGTCTACATATGTAGAGAAGTAGAAATTTCAGAATCTACTCTATAAATACTGCACGCTATGTTCCACCTACCTTTTCTCTTCTACCTCAGTACTTTATTTTACTTTACTTTACTACCTCTTATCTTATAGCTACTAAAGCATTTTATTGTTTCCATATTTGTCCTTTGATTTGAATATAACCACTGCTACAATGGCCTACTTTCCTTCGGAGATCTATCCACCTGTCTAGATTATGTAACAATTTGTTGGAGGTTGTAAGTTGGACTCAAGGACACCAAGACGGGGAAGAGGTTAAAAGGAATTTATTTGAATTGCTCTAGTAGTAGGCAGAGGAAGGCAGCTCAGGCAGGTGGCTCAGCAGGTGTAGCAGCGGGGTTCAGGATGGTGTTTGCCGAGGCTTCGAGGAAGGCTCCGGTGAGTGAGACCACAGAGGATCCATAGTGGAGTGAAGGCTGGAGACAGGGTGGCAAAAAAAAAAAAAACCCAAAAAAAAACAGAGGTACCAAACTCACTGGAGAAGTTGAGGAGAGACAAAGTTAGTCAAGTTGGCTCACACAGAGACATGAGAGCAAAAAGGTCACTGAAAGTAGTGCTAGCAGAGAAACCACTGCACCACGTCAACAAGTCGAAAACAAATCAAGTGGAAAGACGAGACCAGAGCATTTGAGCTGTCGCTGATGATTAGATGCGCTGCAGGTGTGTGAGAGGCCGGAGTTCCAGCCGTCAGGAAAGTCCCGCCCAGCCTCTCCACCTCAAGAACGAAGTCAAACAAAAAGCACGAAGCAGATAAAATAAAAATGCCACACAAA
Organism: Acanthopagrus latus; assembly: GCF_904848185.1. Classification (NCBI taxonomy): domain Eukaryota; kingdom Metazoa; phylum Chordata; class Actinopteri; order Spariformes; family Sparidae; genus Acanthopagrus; species Acanthopagrus latus. The sequence goes on along the minus strand of NC_051050.1, from coordinate 22,703,406 downwards.
CAGTCCAAATCATAACATTATGATCACGGATGCATCAGCGTCTTCATCACTTGAGTGCAGCAGCTGATGAAGGTGCAGCACATCTTTGACTACATGCTGCACGAAGTGTATTAGAGACATAACAGTATATACCTCTGAAATGTAGCGGAAGAGAACTATAAAGTGGCATAAAAATGGAAAAGTAAAGTGCAAGTACCTCATATGGTCCTTATTAAAGGCAGTTCTGCAAATGTATTTAGCTCTTTTCTTTAACTGCCAGAGTGATTGCGTCACACCGGCAAGGACGCTGAGCTTTAAGGTCATTAAACTCACTGTGAGACTGGCTGTAATCAATGCCTTCACCTTCTCCCTCTGAGAGTCAAGAAGATTTTTTCCCCCCTCAACTATATATTGAATTTATGCAAGCCATACAGTAGAGGAGCGTGCCGCTTTAGATCCTGGCCACAGTTGTCCTATTTATGTGATAGTATAATGTTTGATGTGCACGGTTAAATCTCCCATTAATTTTAAATGGCCAACAATTGACAATGCTGTTAATCCTATACTGACGGTAAACTGTTGGCTGAGGAGCCTCAAACAGGAAATAAAGAAAAAAAAGGTTTGCCTGTGTGTGCCTGCAGATAAAAGGAAAATACTTTCATATGCAATATGAAACGTAACTTTATACACACACACACACACACACACACACACACACACACACACACACACACACACACACACACACACACACACACACCAAATCAATATCTAATATGGAATATATTTGAATTATTTTTCCAGCTCTGTTTGATTTTTGAGCAGCGTGTCGTTCAAAATGCATGGAAACACGCGCTTTGAGTCTGCCGAGTCTTTAAGCCTGCAGGTGGAGGAAAAGTGTGGATATTAGTATTCAGCCGGTGAGTGTGTCGACAGGTACAGACAGAGGGAGAGGGCACAAATGTCCCAATACCAGGTGTAGAATTCTCTCTCTTTTCATCTGCTTTCTGTTCCTTCCTGTCTCTTCTTTGTGTTTTTGTCAACTCGTCTCGAGGTGCTCGAAGTGCCTCTCAAAAAAAAAAAAAAGAAAAAAGTTTAAAAAAGGAAAGAAAATAAAAAAAGGCGAGGCTGCCGGCCATGAAAAAGCGAGTCGGAACTTTTGAAAATAAATTTAAATAGGTGCCCTCTGCCGCTCAGATGCATTTGCTCTGATCTGCCTCTTTTCTTCACTGTTCACACTCGCTGCAGTTTATCGTTTACCGACCGCCACCAGCCTCGCCGGTGTCGCCTCATGTGTTCTCATTACCACACACAAACACACACAAACACACACACACACACACACACACGATCATCATGAGCTCAGACACTTCTGGCATATGTACACGGGATGTGGAGCTCGAGGTCAGAGACGGCTCCTCTGAGATTCAGCTCGCTCGCTCGCTCCCACAGCAGAGACGAGCGGAGTGCGTCAGGAATGAGATTCCTCCTGCCTGCGACATTGTTTTTCCTATAGGATGATGGCAGAGGAGCGGAACTTATTTTGTTTCCAGTGTGTGCCCCTTATGGCCAGTTGCGGTCCCATCAGTCACGCTCAGATGGCTGCAGCTACCTTTGGCAGGCTCGGCACGTGTGCCACTTTGAAAGCAGGCTGAGCCTGCAGAGAAGCTGAACCTATAAAGTGTCTATAATTCTGAAATGTGGCTTCTAGGAGTTTGTTCTTCGAGCGCTCGAGAGGACAAAATAAGGCCAGTGGGGTCTAGTATAAGTATGAATGGTTTCTTCTATCACCTTTGGGGGGGGAAAAAAAAGACATTTTTGTTTACAACCCTGGTGACCTGGGAAGCAAATAACTGTGACTTCCAGCAGCTGCAGTGCAGGAACACAGCCTTGATTTCGTTGAAGTGAAATTCAGTTCATGCCAGCGGTGGCTTTGATGGCGATTCAGCAGCTAATGCAGCAAAGCAACACCAAGTCTTTCTTGTTTTTTTCCCCCCCATTTTCTGAACCCGACAAAGAAAAGATCATGTGAAGGCAAAGAAGAGCAGAGCTTGTGTCACCTCATTAGGGTTGTTTTTCCACTTTGTTGTTGTTGTTGTGGTGGTCATAGGATTAATCCAGCACATAACATGGATGTGAATGTATTCATATTTTCAACCCCGTCTCCCAGAAAACATATTGTTGTTGTTGTTGTTTTTGTAAATCGCATTGTGGTGACAAATGTAAGCACTTCCTGGATTATGTTCGGAGAAGGTCCTACTTTAAGGGAACGCATGGTGCTGGAGCCACAGAGAAGTCATCGGGTTGGGTCGGGGGCAGATAAAGTGCAGGAAGGGGACAACAGAATCCAGGGATTGCATCCATTTTCCCGTCTGTGGTTACAGGCTAAGGTTAGGGAAACTCCAGCATACATAAAAATATAAACAAAAAACATGTAAATCTAGAGGGGATGTCTTGATGTCAGCTACTTGGACAATAAAGCAACAAACTGATGCCTCTTCAGGGTAAAATCAAACTGAGATGTGCTCCAACCAGCCCCAGTGAAATAAAATGCCCAAACTGAAGGTGTATATGTTGAGTTTCAAGAATAAACTCAGCCTCCTCACTAGAATAACAGTAGAGTCTAAACAGACCAGAGCTTCTGGCTGGATATCTAAGGGGAGGAGGTTCTCAGTGAGTCGGGGATTCGTAATATGAGTGTGACAGCATCAGATCGAGGGTCAGAGCCACCTGGGTGCCGTTCCCCACCTCTTTTGAGCCTTCACAAAAGGGGGCATCGTCATAACCCTGATTGGCTGGGAGGGGAACGGGCCCCAAGCTGCTTCCACTCCTCAATCAGGACACCACCACCACCACCACCACCCTGCACGCAGGTGATCTGAATCCAATGCAATCACGCCAAACACAGAAAGATAGCAGGTCTTAAACAACAGGACTGCGACAGTTTTACACAGTCTGTTTTGGTAATTTTATGAATGTTTTGTGTTTTACTGTTGAGATTTGTTCAATATCTACATTTTTTGCGACTTGTCAGGTCCGCTGATTAATATTTCCTCACAAATAAAAGTAGGAAACTTATTTGCTATTGTAAATTATTTGTGCATAAAATGTAATATTAATGTTATTTCCAGGAGACAGGGCTGAATTTGCCTTTGTTTCAATTATACACTTGTCTGCAAAATGTTATAAAAATATTACATATTTTGAAGTCCTTCATGCAGAACTGCATTATTTCCTTTTCTTACACAAAAAAATATAAAACTGTAAGACCTTGCAGCTAAATGAATAACACTGAAGATAGAAATGTGAAATACTGTTTATTTCTTGTAAATAGAAGAGAGCAACATACGAAAATAATAAAAACAACACCCTCACATGAATCCAGATGAATTGTCGGGCGTACTTCATTCCTCAGTGAAATCTCTGTTAGAGAGCAGCTGCGTGCGGGGCCGCCTGAAAGCGTTGACCCTGGGCTTTGTCTGAACCCACGCATCATGGATTTTTAAAATAATAATGTGTCGCTGTATCAACTGTTGGTGACTGTGCTGACTCTCAATGGCCCAAACGCGTCCTCTTATTTCCCTTGCAGCAATTTGTCCTTGTCAGAAAAGCCTCTGAGTTTTCGGCTACACAGAGTCCATTGATTCGGTGCCTTTTAAGGTACATATTCATGTTGTGAGAAAAACCTGATTATTCACTACATTTTACGTAATTTATACATTAATACGGTTCTTTTAATGCAACATCTTTGCAACAGCTCTGGATTATCTAAAAGCCTGTATAGAGGCGACACTGTTATTCATGCCATATTGAAAAGAAGAAACATATTGTCATGAAAAGCTGCTGTCTCTGCTGAAGTCAAATATGTTGTGTTTTAAATGACCTCATGGAATGAATAACTCGCGTTGTAAGAGGCTCTTTATGCGTCGTGTTTAAGAGCACGCATGGTGTGCAGCAAACCGCAACGCAGGATCGATATGAGTTGACGGTGACATATGTCATATTGTGTGTGGCTGGTGCTTCAGCTGCGTGCGATAGTGTCATTTGAACCTAATGTCTGTCGGATGTTGTGTTGTGTATTTGTGTTTGGCCTTGCAGTCGATGTAAAGGACTATAGGATCACAAGCGTTACAGGCAATAATTCAGAATGCCTAGCCATGAGCAGGCGTGTGTTTTAAGGGAATTACTGATGGATATCGACGAAGGTAAATACTGTAAACTGTTTGATATACAACCCATTCGCCGTTATAAATGTTGGCAGTGTTCGTTGTTCTGCAAACCAAGGATACGTCAAAACTTTACTTTTCTTTAGGTTGCATAGGTGTGATTGGCAAAGGACAAAAAAGCAGGACAGTATACAGCACACCTACCATGACACGGTGACACCATGACAAAAATGATCAATGGATCTCTGGATTAAGTTTAAGTAGACCTGCATATTAACCTTTTAAGCCCCAAGCCAATTTTCTAGGGTTAGGGTTAGGGTTATTCACAAAGTTTGACGTTTAGTTGTTTATTTGAGTAGTGTCTGGGCTGTGTTTGGGTCATATAAACAAGTTTTTTACATGTTGCAGCTTCTGCTCTTTAATTTGATATAAAATATGACTATATTCTTTCATAATTAGTGCAGTAGTGGCTCTGTGGTTGTTCTGCATGTCTTAATGGTTAGGATTAAGCTAGGCCTAACCCTTAAATTGAAGAGAAATGTAGGAACACAAGACCTGATTTTGAAAATGTCCTCACAAATGTTGGACCACTGGGCTGTGGGAACAGAGGGCTGACCCCTTCTGGATCATACTATGACATTTTCTCGTTGTGCAGCTGGCTCTAGAGGCAGTATTTTCTAACCATGTCGGGGGAGTTCTTCTTATGCGATTTAGAATAATGTCACTTGCAAGGTCATGTAAGGGGTAGACTACAGCATTTATTATACATGCCCCCCCCAAAAAAGTGGATTTGCATGATTTACGAGAGACTCATAATCAGGTCGGAAAAGCTGGATTTTCGGATTTAACTGGAAGAATCACACCCCTGATGGTGTAACTTCTTGAGGTTAAGTTTCCACATCTTGTCTGTGATCTTGTTAGATTTAGGCACGGAAATCACTTGAGGAAATGGTGAGGAAAAGATCATTTTCATGCTTAACATGCTGGGGTCATCCTTATGTTCCCACATTTCTAGGACATTTTCAAAATTGGGTCTTGTGTTTCTACATTTCCCTTTGATTTAAGCCCTATCCTCCAACAAGGTTTTTAAGGAGCACTTTATAGTAAATTAATATAAGAATGAATGACTAATATTATTTTGATCAGCAGCGGCAGAAATCATCACAATCGCAATCATTACGAGAAAAAATAAAATAGGCTTATCAAAAAGGGTTAGGGCCATAGGGAACATAGGCACGCTCCCAACTTACCAATGGTTTCCTTAAAAAAAATGTCCAGTGGTTTCAAGCGTACAGATGTTGAAACAGTCTCAAACTGTGGTCACTTTGTTGGCAGCCGTCTCACCAGTAACTCCAGACCATCCCATCCAACTCTTAATGTGAAAGTCAGGTCATAAACATGCAATGTTGAACGTGATATGACCCATTTTGTAGGAATGTCACTATGGTTCCTGGTGTTTGACATGTATGTGAACGGTTCACTGGACACAACTGGGCTGTAATACACCAGATCTACTTTGTGGTCGAACTGAATGAAAATTGGAAATTTACCTTCGCTCGGATGCGTTCTCATCAAATTCAAATTAATCTGAACGGGCGTGGCATTTTGATTGCATGTCGTTGTTTACGTTTTCTGATAAACACAGTTGACTATTTGCTGAAAGCTCGACCAAAGTACCAAAAAAACAAAAAGAAACTACCCACATGTGGAAAGAAAAGGGTGATTATAACAAGCATATTTGAATATAACAACATTAAATACCTGTTGTGCACTGTCTCTGTATGTATCGTCTCTGCCCTCCAGTAAAAGGGTTATTAAAGTAAAAAAAATATATATACATATAAAGAAACATCTTCGTCTGTCGCTTTGAACCTGATTCATTGCGTACGTATCATAACCACATGTACTGACACAGAATGGGCCAACAAGCAACAATAGGGGTTAACGCGGTGCTTTCTGCTGGGCACAAGCTGTGCTTTACACAGAAGCAGAGGGCTTGTTCTTCCATTGTCTGTTTTTATGCCACTGTAAAACCAGAGCACACACACTGGGCAGGTATAAAAGAAGAGAGACACGAGGGGTAAGATAAGGCGACGGCAGCATGTGCCGAGGCATCAGAGGCCCTTTGTAAATCTTTATTTCTTGTTGCAACCAGCTGCTGACTGAGAATTAAACAAACACTGAATAAAAACCAAAGTGGGACCTCTCTGGGTACTTGAGGTTGTTCCAGGGGGTCCTTCACAAAAGTGGAATAGTTTAATTTCAATATAACACCATTCATAAGTAACACTATTACAGAATTTAAGCTGATGCACTTTCATTCATTTTCTTTTGTAATGAAACATCTCAAAGAAAAATGCTTGTCCGGTTTAATTTGTGTCAGTTTAGAGGTCCTTGACGCTGAATGACTGGAGAACTATTGCTCGAGGTATTTCCACCCCCCAAAAAATGACTCATTAGTCATATTCCTCGCTGTGTGTGGAAACGAAAGTGAGGATTTGTAAAATAGAAACATTTAAAAAGATGCTCAGACATAACTGGAGTCAGACTCCCTTTTATAGGTTTGTATTGATGGCACACAGTTCTAATGGTGACAAAAAAAATCACTCAACAAGATGTTATCATGAGGTCATTTAGTCCCGATCGTAACCATAGTGCAACACTGTAGGATGTGGGTGAGGAGTATCCCAACGATTTCCACCGCAGTCAACTGCAAAGGGCACCGATGGGAGCCTGAAACGGCCTAACGATGAGACTGTGAAGAAAATAGATGAAGAGTGGTAGGAAGAAAACAATATTCCTTCCTAAGGATAGCTGTGGTGGATGGTTAGTAACAGAGGCTGACAGCGTCCTCATATGAGATGCTAATATATTCTGGGTGAAAGTGTGCTGCTCCCCTCATTAGTAGCCTCCTAGTTTGACAGAGGTGTTGGGGTGGCTGCCATTCACCCGGGATAATTATCCAAAGTGTGCTCTGAGGAAACCCATTTTTCCCTCGAACCAAACTCCCCGAGAAAATAATATTAAGACAACAGTAGAATATTTTCTGTGGATTATTTGTTCGACTAATGGCCTTTTTCTACAGCTTAAGGAGTCATGCGTGTATCCTGATGCTTCTTCGCCGCAGTGGTTTGAGCCACTGTTGAACTGTCATCCTCAGGGTGGCGCTAGAGGGACAACATATCAACACCAATACAATTTAATACAAGGTACTTTTATTGCAAGTTTTTGGTAAACATTGGTAAACCTGCTGAAATAGGCGACCAAATCACGCAAAATGCCTTATTCTAGATAATGATGCTTTGACGTGGGGCAGCTGTAGCTCAGGAGGTAGAGCTGGTCGTCTAGTAATCGGAATGTCAGTGGTTTGAATCCCTCAAATTATCCTTGAGCAAGATACTGAACCCCAAATTGCTCCTGATGAGCAGTTGGCGCCTTGCATGGCATCCTCTGCCATCAGTGTGTGTATGTGTGTGTGAATGGGTGAATGTGGCAATTACTATAAAGCACTTTGAGTGGTCAGTAGATTGGAAAAGCGCTTTAAAAATGCAAGACCATTTGACATCACTGGCCAGGCTGCCATATGTGACGAGTTGAGAGTGAGAACGTGACTACTGCATTGTTACAGAAATGTTGTTGATTGCACCATTTCCACCATTTCCACCTTCTACCCTTATCTTTGAGTCATTCTTTACAACTTCCCTTTGAAACACGAAGCAAACCCAGAAAAATGTAAGGTAAAACGTCAGTCGTGAGTTAGCTTTCATGTGTCGAGGCTGCATAAACGTCAGCCTGTCAGGACCTTGATGTTTCACAACAGAGGGATATCAGTGGCCACTCACTCCTCACACCACATTTATGTTTCCCCCACGCTGTGACTCAAATTGTAAAGTTGCGGTCCATCGAAAGTGTATTAGGCACCTATTTTCAGGCTAAATTATGTTGACACTCAGTCACTCGCTCGCTCGGCCCCTTTTCCCCTCACGATGTATAAAGTTCTCTGTTTTGCAGCGACAGAGCGGCGCCTTACAAAAGATGGGACTGAAAAAAAAATGTAAGGGAATGCTATTAGGCGCAGGGGTCCTCGAAGAGTTAAAGCCTGATTGGCATTGTTACGCCTTTGCCTTAATCATTTCAGCAGGATAAGTCAAACATGACACGAGTTTCCACACCATGTGGAAATAAATAAATTAATAACAATAAAGGGCTTTACATAAGAAGATCACGAGTGGCTCCGGGAATGACAAAAAATAGAAAATTGTATTTATGTCGGCACGAATAAAAGCCAGATATCTGATACTGTATGTGCAGACTCCAGCCATGTTCTTTACCCCCTAGTTCTTCCCATTGGAACTGATGAAGAAGCTGGCAGGGAAATCGAGGATATTGTGTGTAGTAGCATATGTATGACAGATAGACTTCAAGCTAAACGCTGCATATTGAAGCATTAACCTCCTCTCCCTCTGTCAACGTGGCCTACAAATGCTAATAACAAGATAATGTCACACTGAATTTGCCTTCATAACATTGAGTCAGTTGCATTAAAGACACACACATGTAACAAAGAGCCATAAGGTCGGCAAACAAACGTATTATTGTCAGATAACAAGGCCCTTTATCTGTGGTATGCTAACACTGAATATACGACTGATGCTACCACACTGAGTACGTCTGCGGTGGCAGATATCCTGAGTGTACTGACTCAAGCAAGGGTTTAATTTATTGCCAATGAATTCAACTTTTACAAGGACAACTGTGTTCTTTCAAAAGTTACTAGGTCTCGCTTATAAGGCTGTAGTAAGATTATTTTATGACATGGTTTAAGGATACTGATATTTTTAAATCTGTGCCCTGTATTTACATGTTTTTGTGTGTAAATGATTCATATTCTAAACAAAGGTTGTGGAATCTGGCGGATAGATTGTAATCCTACCAGTTGTAATGTAATCCTTTGGGGCAACTACTATCTACAGAATTACCCGGTATTTCAACTGGTATACGTTGCAGAACGGCTTCAGTACACGGCAGAAAATAGAAACCTTGTGTATCTGCTGCAACGACATAGATACTTAATGCAGCGTAGTGGCAGAGCGGAAACAGATCCGGTGGAATTGAAGGGTTAGACTTTTGTTATAGCGTGTAGTCTGAAAATCCCAAGCTGATGAGAAATGATATGTGCTGCACTGTATTATTAGAAAAAAAGATCAGCTAGCTCACTTTGTGGCCTCTTCACAGGTTCATTTCAGTTCATCCATCCATGTTCATGATGACCTGGTGCGCATGCAGATTATCCACTGAAAATTTGAGATATAGTCAAGAAAAGAAGCGGGCTGGAGACAAATAATAATAGTAGAACCTCAAAACGAGACGTGAAACATTGGACAATTTTGGTAACGGACCAAGCTGATCTCAGCCAAGAAACCAAACCAAAACAGACAATCTGAGAGGGAGCTAAGTTCCTGGAACAGAACATTTTAGCTGTGAGTCAGCTCGAACAAAATCAGGATCTGTGGAAAGAAAATTGGTATCGAGAGAAGAACAAAACTTGAATTTGGAGGCCAGCGCTGTTAGACTCCTACTTAGAGTATGTGCCGCCGTATGTTCGGGCATTTTGTCTGCTGAGGCGCGCTGAAATTGGTTTTGTCTGCAAGAGAGAGAGAGTGAAAAAAAAAAAAATATGAGGAGTTTTGACCATGAATATAAAGTTTGATGGTCTCAAATTATTTTTATTCACTCACTCATTTTATGGGGTCCTTTTGTTACTGTCCATAACGTTAACACTATTACTGGCATAAGCTCCATTACCGAATGTGCATTGCAAAGAAGGTTCGCCCTCCATCGTGCTGAAACACTTCTTAATGGTGCTTTTTATGTCTTTAATCGTATGAGTTGTGGCGTGTTTTCAGACAGGGGATAGTGGCTTGTGCAGAAAATATATTTTAATGATGTCCTGCTGATCAGAACAGCAACGATTAAAACATAGAGCTTCAGTAAAAAGCGTTGGGGGTGTGGGGTGTGGGTGGGTGGGGGGGCATTTGATTTCCATTTGAGTGCATCACAGCTCATTATCAACCACTAACTGGCGTGTGCTTTTCTGCAGAGAGAAGTATAAATAATCCTAAACACATGGATTGCCAGGGAAAAAAAAAAATGATGACTGTTTCATCACATTCTTCATTGCAGCTAGGAGGTGGCCACGAGGGATATAAAGACAGAGGGATGCAGATACACAGCTGGTGACAGGCTGCTCAGACGAATGAAACTTGTGAGTGCAGTCGAGGGGAAAAAGAGCCAGGAGGTAAACCAATTGTGTGACACTACAGGCAGATCAGGTATGGAGAGTGCACTTGATGAGGTGTGATGGCTCTCGATTCAAACCTCATCAGGCAGTTGGATGGACAAACCGTCTTCACGCACTAATTGACTTCCACTTGCTCTGTCACCTTTTTTTCGGGTCCAATCAAGAATGGAGCCAAATGCTGTGACAGCTTGGAAGAAGAAAAAAAAAAACAAAAAAGAAAGGAAAAAAAAATCCCTGCTAAGCCACTGAAGGTGTAATCTGTCAATGTTCCATTGAAACATTTTAAAAACAAGCAGCGCATTCGCTCAGGGGGAGCGAGGACAAATTAAGGGATGGAAACAGCCGAGGATGAAATGTTGGAGGTTAACATTTCTGTAAACTCAGTAGGCTACAAAAAGGTTATGTATTAACATTTGTGCAAAATGTACCACGTCATGTTCACGTGACACGTTTGCTTTCTTTGTGACTTTCATATCACTGCTGGAGTTACAAGCAGCCCTCTGCAGTTTGAGTCTGCGTTCTGTAGGCATGACACCTCTGGATGTCTTTATGGAGACCTGGAGACATCTCCAGTCGCGTTTGTGGAGACCAATACAAGATATTTTTTTCACGGAAGTCGGGCAATCTCCAGATTTGTTCATGGGGACAAGACTGGGTGTCTTTAAGTAGATCTTAAGTAGACTTTTCCAGTCATGTTTGCTGCAATCAAAACTGAGTATTTTACTCAGGATTTCCAGACGTTTTCATGAGGATCAAACAAAGTATTTCAAGCCAAACGTACAACTTGAACTTATCCACAGTTTTGCAAAAATGTACCTAGCATTAACATGTACTCTGGCAATTGGGTTATAACATTTCTATTATCATGTTCACATAATATGTTCATGATCTAACCATTACCAAGCAGTGATGCACTTTGAGACTGTGGTTCAACATTTTGTCATTGCTACAGCACTGGATAGCCGCGTTTGTAGCGACAAAAGTGGGTGAGACCTCAGGGCGCTTCCAGCTGTCATCTGTGGTGACCAAAACCAGATATTTTAAGCCAAAATATTATTTTTTTTTCCTGACCCTAACCAACTGCTGACATACATCGTCAACATTTACTCTGGTGGTTGCTTTGGGTGAAAAAAGGCACTTGTGCTCAATAGAAATCCAGATTGCAACTGACACTAAAACAGATGTCTACAACAACGGTAACGTCACACCTGAGCAAAAAACCCCCCAAAACAAAACAAAACAAAAAAAAAAAAAACGTAGAAGTTTAATCAAGCTAGAGCAGTGTGCTGGTGCAGAACATCACACCTCTGTCTTTTCCCCAGCCGAGCAGAGCGAGGGAAATGAAATCAGCAGGCTAGGATGTGGGCTGTCTGTAATCAGGTTTCACCGCCCTTCCCTATCGACTGCTGGGTCAAGATCATATAAGCATGCTGCTATGTCTGCCCACCATCCTGCCTGCCTCTCTCTCTTGCTTGCCCTCTTTCTCAATTTCAGGTTCTGTGTTTCCCTCTCTGGTGTGCTGCTCTGCTTGTTTGCCTTGAATGTACCAGTCAGTGAGTATAATTCAGTTTTGGCATCAATCAGAAGGTGAATGGGATCCAATTAGATTTATTTGGGCTCACTTCTGATTATTAACAATGAGAGAATAAAGCACCACATTGCTTTAGATTTTTAGCATTGTGTTATGAACACTGGACTGTAGTCTTCTTCCATTGAATAGTGAATGCTGTGTTTGTAATGTATGCGTGTCTGATGAAACCTTGAATATAGCACAATTTTAATAAAAGGGTCGGACATGCTGACATAGATTCCTTGTAATTTTATACTGTGTACCACAAAAAACCCCCCACAAAATAATAATTTGTTCATCGAAAGAGGCACCTACCGACGAGTATGTGTGATAATACCTATACCTATTGTGGTACTGTGTGTTTGCAGGGAGGGATTTTATAGAGCACAGGAGATGACATAGAGCCAGCACGTAATGAGCCTTGATGAAACTTAATAGCAGTATTGTGAGATGGGGAGCGCTCCATTTCACTGTGATGGAAGAGCCTGTCTCTTAAAGATCCATTTGTGTCGTACCAAGGTCAGCATTTTGTCTTTAATGAGAGTGATCTCACAGAGGTGCAGTAAATACTGACGCTGTCACCCATACTTGAATGTACATGTATAATGTGACATTAATAAAAGATATGGATGGACACAGACAAATGGCAGCACACGTCTACGGAGAAACATGACATTATAGCTCGTCATTACTCCCAGAGCGGCAAACGCAGCAGCCTGGTCAATGGCCCAATGCTTTAAGTTTGACGCTGTTGTACCCCCTCTAGTATGGGAGTTTAAAGAGCGAGTGACGTCCGAGTTGGGTGGTGGTTGGGTGGGTCAAACACATGCCGATGTCCCAAAAACCCAGAATTTCGTCCTGAACGTGTCTGACGCAAGTCAACACGATGCTCCCAAACACTTACCGGCTGCACACGATTGGACGAACACCACTTCAGCCGCGCTCCGAGATTTCAAATCAGACCAACATTGCCACTTATTTGTAAACTTCACCTTATTTTCCAAAAATAGCTGAGTGAAATGTGTTTCTGAAGACATTTTGGGCAAGAAATAAACCACGAGGTGGCAGAATCTGTCTTCATTTTAACTTGTCAAAGGAGTTTTCAGAGATCGCACAGATCCCACACACGTAGCTTAAAAGTCGATACTGATTTGTTACGCAAGTTTCATAGGTAAGTTACCGTGCGTGACAGAACACACTTATTTTTACTCAAAGTTAGATCTTTTCCTGAACCTAACCAGGTAGTTTTTGTGCCTGCACCTCACCAATCACCTCAAACAACCGTCAAAAAGTCATGAAATGTAATAAAATGTAAAATGTTTGCCAGAAAACTTTATTATAAGTCCAACTAATGTTGCAAATTTATGAAAGCTCACTTGACATGCATATGCAAAACTAACCCTCCGCTCTGTGTTTATGCACGACTTAAATTCGTATTGCAATAACTGCTTTAAACTCTCCTAAAGCAATTAAAAAACACTTTTAAGCGTTTAACATGTTTTTAAACGGAGATGCTGCATGGAAATTCAACAATGTCATAACCAGACATTTTTATAGCGTCGGCCATGTGTTCAGTAAAACTTCACACATTGCAGTCGTGTGAAGGTGGGAGTATCACTTTGACATTGTTTGTCACTGTGTGCACAGCTGGACACTGAAAGCAATAATAGACTGCGGTTAATTAGTGCACATACATGTACCGACTCCACATGGAATTACAAGACACATTACTGAAATTACCTGACTTGTAATCTGTCACACGGTTTAACCTCACACAGGGATGGTGCTGTGAGTTATTTAGGAACATTATAATGGTTATAATAAATAGCTCAGACTGTCATAAAATGATGTTGTGCCAATTGAGATGGAACTCAAACACTGAGACACCTGGCATGGGCCTATGTAACATAAGGCATTCTATTGTAAGTAGTAATGAAAATATGCAGTTTCTTTGAGATGTGATGAAGACGACTTTGTTGACTAAACACCGCAGTGAATAGAAAAGCTTTTGGAGGAGTGGGGGTATGAATTCAATGTGAATGAGTCAATGTGAATCAAGGGTGAGTTGGACGTGATATAACGAGGTCAGAGAGGAGAATCATGTATCTGATCCTATTTAAAACCATCTGGCTGGGAGAGCTTTGGACCACGGGATTTGGCATACCACCTCATGTCAGCAGCCATGCTAGCGGCATGGTGAGGCTGCACTTTGGGACAGTGGTGACTTTGTGTCATTCCCAAAGTTACTCACGTCAACGTCAGCGAGCTCACGATGATAATGCATACATAATATTCACCCTCTCGGTTCAGCATGTCATCGTGCTAGCATTTGCTGTTTAGCAGGAAACATAAAAGGCGGCTAAAGCTAATTAGAATGTCAGTAGTTTGGAAATAAATCAAAGTGTCCTGATTCATTCCGTGGGTCTGAAATCTGACAACATTCAATACTAATATTTGTCCATCAACCTTTTAATGACACTGTTGGACTCAAACTATACGTTGTTTGATGCCAAGGATTGGTAAAAATATATATTTTTGAAAATGAAATGATAGTTTAAAAACACGATACTTTGAAAATACTCATTTTCATCTTTGTGTTTTTGTTTCAGCCTCCTACATAGCCATGTTCATGTTTGTCACGCAGACATAGGTCATACATGATTAATTGCTACGAGGAAGAGAAGGCCACAGAAGGAGATGAATATTTCAAGCAGCCCCATTGAAACTTAACTTGACAACAGTGAGGTAAACAGTGAGGAGATGTGGCTCAACCTCAGTTAGAGTGGTGGTTCATGAACATGACTTCTGATGGCAAAAAGACACCAGATGTCATGCTATACATAGCACACAGAGATGTTTTGTTATAGGCTCTTGTGAGATTATTAGATTAAAACGGGTGGATTCAGCGAGCCGTCACTAATTGACAAGTATAATTTCCACAGTATAAAAGGTGTAAGAAATGCTGCACTAGAGGAAAAGTCTCTGCAATCAGTCCAATACTTGTTGAGATATTTCAGTCTGCAACAGAAATGGTGGACTAACAGACCGATCGACGGGTATTGCTATCTCTCCTGCCACACTGCTAGAGTGGATTAAAACGCCAAACTTTACCTTCAAAGGTCAGAGTCAGAAGAATATGACACTCGATACAGAAAACTGTCCCGATGCACCAAGTCTTCATACATAAATACCACGATGGGATGTTTGTCAGAGTCTTCCAAATGAACCTAGATGTACATTTCATAGAACTCCATTGGTACTGAGGGGCGGTGAAGTTTACATAACTAAAACTGCTCTGTCATTGGTTAGAAAATACTGTTGTTATGAAATATTCACTGTTTTGGTTAAACAAAAACCTGTTGGCAGAGGAAGCAGGGTTTTGCACACCACTAGGATGTCCAAATTTGCTTCATTCTAGGAAAATCACATCACGCCACAACACTTGTTTGGCGATGAGGATTAAAAAGAAAAAAAGACCAATGTTGTTTTTTTTTCTGGAGAGATTTCAAAATTTTAATTGGGCCTTTTTTTGGTTTTTGGCACAAGTTCTTTTTCTTTTTCTAACAGTGTGCCCCCCCGCAACAGCCAAAGTTAAACTGCTGGGTTGTTGATGTAAACAGGATGTGGCGCTCACTCTTCCAGCGTACATCACCACCATCAACACAACAAGGATTTCAGTAATTTACCCTGGTGAGAACCTCCATACAATACACTTATTTCTTGTCATATACGAAGAAAAACACTTTGAACTTTCCTCAGTTCATTTGTTTGTTTGTGTTTATGCACGCCATGGCTACGTCTTCTTCATCTTTTTTTTTCTTGGTTTCTCCAGCTGACAGGTTTTGCAAATTAGTACCCAAACGGTTAATATCCTGATGAACGTGTTGTGACTGAACCAGTGACCCAGCTTTACTGAATAAACAGAACAGTCTCTGGGGCTCTGTTTATACCACCGTCTTCCAAACAAAGAATAATCAGCTTTGGCAAACAAGGCCTCAATTTCTGGAATAAGCTTTAATGATTCCTCACCTCTGAAAATCATTACCTTGTCAATCAGCGATGGCTCTTTGGATGCGGCGCTTGTTTTCATCAAGTAATCTCACACCAGCCTATAAGAAAAGGTCTCTGTGTGCTATGTATAGAATGATATACATGGTGTTTTGCTCTATTCTGCTGACCATCAGAAGTCAGTTAAAGCCGAAATTCATAAGCTTGAACTGTGTTTCCTTGAGGGGAGCAAATAAGAGACAAGCCCCAGAAACATTATTGTATAGACAGAGATTTATTTATTTTTTTTACTCTGCTGGCCAAAGCGGAGGTGTCAAGGTTATTCTGTACCCTGAGGCTTTTTTCCCACAAAATAATTCTGCAAGGTACCCACTAAAATCTTAATCCCACTACAAAGAGCCTCTGATAACATATTGTGGAAAGTGACTGGAGAAAAAAAAAAACCCTGTTTATGTGCAGCCCGGTTATCCTTGAAAATACTTCAGAAGCTTACAGTATCCAGCCTCAGTAGTATGAGCCGCTGCAGCACGGCACAAACCACCCATTAAACTCAAATGATCTACAGTGTAGTATGCATGCATGTGGGAATTCTGTCAAATACTTATGAGTCAGGCTGTATGTCTATTTTTTTATGTCAATTGCTCCTTATATGAAACATGGTATCAACCCGCGAGCAAAAACACATCCACACATTGACAATGTTGAAACAAGGTCCAGTGAAAGTTGAATGTTTGGTCACCCAACCTTGATTTTATTTGCCTACCTGACAAAGGCAACAGTATCTCATAAAGCCGATGAATAGCTCTCCCAGTAAAGCACATGTCTCATGCAGCCTACTGAGGTTGAGGCTCAGGGTCGCATCCACATCCACTCCAAATTTGGCCATCGTAAAAACGTGACTGCAAGAAGTTCTTCAGACGTTTGTAACTGAAGTTGAAAAGATGAGACTCAGGATGTCACATGTGCAACACTAGAAAACGTTGAAAATCTTTCATTCTGGCTCTCCAGTGGAAGTCTTTTCGACATTGTTAAAGATGTTGACGTCTTTTTAGTAACATTTTTACTCGGTGGGGAAGTTCTTTATTTGTCACAAACGCGTACAAGACCATCTGCATTCAAATTCCCTAACAAACCCTCAGAGATGAGCTTAAATAGGGTGAGATTCCAAGTAAAAATAGTAATAAGACAGACATGAAAATGAGATCAAATATGAAGATATTACATGTACACATGTATACACATTATACTTTGCACACATTTAAAGAAGATGTATTGTTCCAAATGGATAAATAACCGTTTATTAGAAGGTAGGTCAATGAATTTCAGTAATCTCAGTTGTGTTAAGTGTTTAAAGCCAGTGAGATCAGCATAGAGTGTCACCATGGCTGCAAAAGCACTTTAAAAGAGGCAGCGCTCACTCCTCCCAGACTGCCTACCTGTCACCTGAAGCGCCATCAAACCCGCTGTGACAAACTGACATGAGAGGCATCTGGAAGCTGTCTCCTAGCCAGACAGCCATGTCATCTTATCCTGCTCTGGCATGGCGTTCTGGAAACCGGGGGATTAAGCCCCGCGTTAACTTCACAAGCAAGAGAGCGTTCCAAACACTACTTTGCATGATGAGACAATCTTGTGACAACCCGTGTTTGTTTGTGCGGTAGCGGTGCATGCAGCATCGGCGATGGTGTTGGATCAAAAACATTACAAGCGTAATGACTCCTGTGCACGAACCGCCGCACAACCAATGAGCCTTATCTCCCAGATTACAACAGCCTCAAGGATAAACGACAAAAAACATCATTACAAGTTCATACAATCACTTCTTATTGATCATTTCAGGGGCCAAATAACGATTTACACCGAACGTAACTAAGCTTAGCGTGGCGTGATCAGTCATGTGGTCTGATTGCTTCCTATCTTTTCCCTCTTTTTGGGTAAGTGCAGACACACAACATTGTGAAAAATGGAATTGCCTCTTTGCTTGCTGGCCTTTGATATCTCTGCCTCCCTACGAACCCGAAGCTTGAACATTTCCACACACCTCTGCAGAGTAGCATGACATTACTCTGCTGCAGTTCTCTCCTCAGCGTCAAGCCTCAGCTGAACTTTTTTCCCATTCAGTGAAACGTCTCACCGTCTCCCTCTTCTCTCCTCATATTTGCTCCATTTACACCGCCAAATCAACCCCAGTGAATCCCAACCAGTGTGTTTTTCAGGATACTAATTACACCATGCTATAATTAGAACTACCCGTTTTTTTTGTGTTTTTTTTTTCCACGCTGCCCTCCTTCTAACCTGTCTCCAGTATGAAAAATAATATATCCCTGGGACTGCGTTCTCTTGGGTTCTCTCTTTTACTTTAGGACTGCTTGTATTCTCAGTGACAACTCTGCTGTGACTCACGCCCAGACATCCAAGAGGGTTTAATCCTACGCAACCAAATTTTAGGCATGGCCTGTATAGCAGGACATCCCCCCGAGGGGATCAAGGACACCCTCTGGCACTTAGTCCAACTTCATGTCATCTCTCATCTGCACTTTCCCTCCTCTTAAGCCTCTCAAAATTCATTGAACTTAAACAAATTACCCAAAGTCCTCTCGCACTTCCTTCCACTGGTTGCCTCGGGCTGGTTATATCAAATTTAAAAAACCTGGCGTTTGCATGCAGCACCCCGATCGCCCTTTGGCCTTTGGTTTTGCTATCACAAGACAGTTACAGATCTCAGCTCTGTAGTGCAGTCTAAAAACCTCCTCCTCCGAATGAAGTTCAACCCAGTCGGAATCAGCCATGTGACTCCTTCACAGCGGGAACACCTCCCACTTAGTAGGATCTCAAGGTAGCGGTGCCCTGAAAACACACCATGCTTTATCTTTAATATAATTCTAAACGGGATCATGATGTGAAAAATGCACATCATGATGTACTGAAGAAGAATTCAAACTAGGAATAGACACCTTTAACTCTCTGTGAAATTGCTAACTGAGGTCGTAAATCAAGAGAAGTAGGATTGTTTTCTCATAAGCTTAAATACAATCAGACTTCTTTTTGAAACCAAAGGAGTCGGCCCTTCCATTGGAAAGTGCGCCATTTTTAAGACACCTCCACATTAGTTTCACTTTTTCAGACTCAGACTCTCGATCTGTATTTTATACAGACAGTGATCTCAGCAACTATGAGATGTGTTGCCATGTTTTCGTGCATGGATTCATGGTCCTCAGAGGATGAAACTCAGGGATTTTGCCTTTAGCGACACCATGAGGTTGAAATTAGTGTTGTGACTGAACCAAACCACCTTCACTCAATCATGTAACCCCCTCACCCCAAGTTACTGTGCTAACTTTTAAGTCACACAGTCGGGTCAGATTTGTAAATTCATCCATCACTTTCATTGACGACCTAATACCAGCATTATTAATGACATTCCCATCAGCCTCAGCTGTACATTGGCCTTATTAGCGAAATGCTGAAACCCCAAAACAAGATGATGGACATTATGCCTGTGAAACCATGTTAGCATTGATGCTGGCATTTAGCTCAAAGCTGCTAGCGTGGCTGTAGACTCTCGCTAAAAATATCACACCGCCTAGCCGTGCCTTATCAATCATGCAAGCTCTTTTCCTATCCGTTACAGTGCATTCCTCTCTACTAGCTGTTTGCTAACGCAGCATTACGCTCTTAAAGCTCTTTTCCTGCCAGCGAGATGTAACAGACAGGAGTGAGCTGCGTCACCTGAAGATCCCGGGTGTTTGTTTGTCTGAGAGCGCAGGATGCATCTTGCTTCAGAAGCACGGTGACACGTACAGATGTGATGTTTGGTGTTTGGTTTGTTCGGGGTGACACACAGCCTCGTGGAGTACATGCTCCGCCTGAGAAGACATATCAAGCGAGGCACAGTCCCATGTGCGCACCATGTATTCGAGGCAGAAGAGCGATTTTCTTTTTTGGCTAGGCTTGTGATAGCGACAGCGAATTGGATTATTTATACGTTGAAAAAACAAACAGTGGTAAATTTGCAAGCGTGTCTCCAGCTTGACACTTATTTTTGTGCATGTTATGAAGCTCTGTAATCCAGATTGGAGAGTTTCTTCTGTTTCCTACATTCTGTGAATGATTTGCCAAATGGTTTTAATTGGTGTCAATATGCTCACTTGAAATTAAATGAATTTCGAGTTTGAGTCATTTTAAAATCTCAGGCAATATGGAACTTTGAAAAAAAAAAAAAACATGTCTCAGTGGAAAACTAATAAACCGTCTCAGCAGGAATCAAGCTTCACATTTTGTATGTGTTAATAATTTGCAAAAAAAAAAAGATAAAAGCTCTTAACGGTGTTGGATAAGAGCCTCCCTGGGCTTTGACAAACAAGAGAACCGCTGTTTTTATTAGATGGGTTTAAAACATCTCCAGGGTTATGATGACAGGAAAAAAAAAACCATGCAAAGCAACAAGAGACGGCTATAAAACAGAAAGATAATGACAATTACACACGCATTTATCTCCGAGCCTGCTGATCAAGTAAATTAAAATTACAACTGCACAGACGTAAGCACAGATAATTGCTCATTAGAGTTCTGAGCTCCATCAGATGGACATGTGTGCCTTTAGCTCATAACTCGTGTTTTTATTTAGTAAAAAAAAAAAAAGTATTAGTTATATGTCAGATTCAGTTGTACGAGATGTTCTTTCGTCAGTCTTTGATGAATTTGATCTTCAACAAACTGCAACCGTTAAAATACACGTTTCGAGTCTCATCACAGAAAGCGACCTCTTGCTAGGCAACACACACAGTTGATGAAAGGGACTGAACAAATGTTGCTTCTTTGTATTCCTGATTAAATGATCCAACTGTGCTGCATTAGATCCAGTAAGTGAGGAGCGACTGGACCCAGGCTGCTGTTCACAGAAATTTCAAATTTGAAAAGATGCACCATGAGTGGGTTCAAATCTCTCCGAAGCTTCACGACATTAAAATACAAACACGTGTTAAAATTACAAGCTAAGAGTTTCGTGATTTTTACATTTTCAAAAGCACGTTCTTAATGTAAAGAACAGACTGAGCTTGAGGGTTTAGTAATAACATAGAAAAACAGCATTTTGTCTAGAAATTCTAACGTCCACGTCCTCAAATGCAATAACGGTGCAAAATCTACATGGGTGAAATCCCAGCGGCTGCAGGCGGAGACTGAATGAGCAAACATCAGCTCACCGGTCACAGCGTCGTCTGTGAAGCTGGTAAAGTCATTGACCCGGAGTCGGCGGACATTGGAAGGAGGATCATAGGGTTTTTTTTTACTCGCAACACCAGAGCTCCTCTTTGAACAGAGACGGGAGGTTGTGATACTCAGGTCGTGTAACAACAAGTGAACCATCGCAGCGACAAATGAACAACCACCACCCGCTGATGAAGGCCGGGTGAGAGTTTAGACGCAACGTACATCCACCTCATCAAATACTGAAAAGTTAGACAATCATATGCTTTTAGACGTGCTGCTTTTTGGACGGATCAAGCAGCTTCAACAGGACTTCTGCTGATCACAGTGACGCTCCGGTAACTCTGAGTGTCTGAGGTTCTTCCACCTGACAGAAAACGCTCTTTTATTTATCAGCATTATTTTCCACACAGATGCACGATTGAGAGCTGATGCAGTTTATCATTTTTCACAGCATACAATCAGCGCAGGCAGGCAGAGTGTCTGCGGGGGTATAAACTGCTGAGGGCAGCCTTGCCAGCAGCTTTCCTTTGACCTTGTGAATGCATCTGAAATTTGTTTAACATTTACGTTTAGTCCTTACCAACGCGCTCTTTCACCCGTGCTGAGCCGGTTTCAAAAAAGAAATCTGCTTGTATGTAGGCTTATGAGAAAATGACGCGAATCCTCACTTGATTTATCTCCTCAGTCAATGTTTTCTATTAACGTGGGATTTGGAAATCTAAGGCTCTCTAAGTCAGATCCAATCTGATGACTTTTGGCGACCAAAGCGGCGACGGCAGTATGTGGTTGGACGTCTTGACTTGTCAAAGCATTAAAAGCACAAGTCGATTGTATCACATTAACGATGGCTGCATTCCAATTAGGTGATCTACTTACTGGGCATCCTCACTCGCTGGGACACTTATTATGGAGCCACTGTTATCGTCAGTGGTCACACCTTTTCTGACGAGATGGATGAAAAGATCTCTGTCGGCGTTGAGAGCTGATGTTGTGTTTGTATCCAAGCGCTCTGAGCTCGTGTTTGCCTGAGGAAAGTCTCCGACCCTGTATGTAACACATTCAAGTGTGTGGAAGCTGTTCTTTGCGTTTGTCTTTTTTCTTGTGTCACAGTTTTGCCGTCCCTTCAGACTCTTTCACCTCACCTGCCTGTGTTTGGTGTTTTCCTATTCTCTGTGTTGCATCAGTCATACGCCCATGAAAAAATAAACAACTTGGGACGCTGGGGCGGCTGAGTGTTTTCCTCCCTCCTCTGTCCCGCGTCCCGATGACTGAGGGCCGTGTTTGTGTTTGCGACTCACCGGATTTTTTTTTTTTTTGTACTTCATTTTTCGCTGCACCTTTTATCCGAGCTCTCATCCACTCATCTTTCAAACCTGCTTTTAAAGTCTTTTTTGTTGTTCTTCCAAAACCCTGTGCAAAACAGTGGGGCTGGAATAATTCATACGGCAACAGGGATGCATTTGGGTGTAACACCGCAGGCTGTTCACCATCCACCAGCCTACCTTTGTGTTCCAAAGAGTTTCCCGAGCGTGCAGCTGGAGAGCGAGATACCCTGCCAGCTCGGTGCCTCGTTCCTCTGGCCTTTTCTCGTCCTTTCTCTCTCTTCGTATGTAGAGCAGCAGTTTTTTTTTGTTTGTTTTTTTTTTCAAATCACCTTGTTGCAACAGTTTTTTTTTTTTTTTCTAAATGACATCATCATTCTTCTGTACACAGCCAAAATAGATACCCTTTTCCTTCTTTCTTTCTTTCATTTTGCGCTCAAAAATTGCTCTTAATCGTTCATTTCAGAGGAACCTGGAGGTGGTGGATTTTCCGGCATCCTGAAACAAATCAACTCTTATCTGTCAATTTACTGGATAATCTTTGGTCTAATTGTGCCCCGCTACGGGGGGGGGGGGGGGGGGGGGTGCGACGGGGTGTGTTGGTGCTTTATTTGGCTCAGTACGCTCCCATTGTAGCCAATCCAATCATCTGTGAGCGATACATCAAAAGAGCCGATATGAATAGAGGTCCTTTGTTATTGAGTCATAAATTAAATACGCATTTCCTCAGCTCTAAACGGGACCTTGTGTATGTGATGCATCATGGATGTGACAAAACCGGTAAATCAATTTGTGGCATTCTTTCACAAACGCTGATGGAGGGAGCTCATTTACTTGTAGGAACGCTTGGCTACTATTGCAACCCTGAGTTAGATACAGGAGGGGAGGGATGACCATCCGAGAGTTATTGTTTAGTGTATTGGTTCTGAAAATAGATTTATTTAAATGTGGTTTTCCTGCTGATCCTGATGTTTTGGACCAAGATGAAGTCTCTAAACAGGCTTATATCTAATTGGCGAGCAGCACTGAATAAGCTAAAAATGTTGTGGAAGGAGATGATTGTTTTGGCGGTCAAATAAGAGTTTAATATTGCAAGGGAATAACACAATAATCCACATTGTAGCTGCACTGTTTCTGTATCCCTGAGCAGATTATAACATCATGATGTTGTGCAGGTTGACATCTGCTCCTTTAGCAATTCTTTCTTGCACCATCGCGTTAGATTTCCGTGTCGATACGGGCATTCCATTTAATAAAGGCCTCTCCCCGCCTCACGTGGGTGACACATCTTCTCCGTGAAAGGTCGCGAGGGGGCACGATGATGTAAAGGAGTCCAGTGACAGTGTCATGCATGCTTGAAGAGCGGTGATGAGGCTCCTCCTGCAGGGATTCATGTCTTATTTGGACAGCTTGTTATCAAGTTTTCTGCCCGTGATGTAGGAGTGACATGCTGGAGCCATATTGCTTCTGTTTCTGATTACTATCAGGGGTCTGGGCTGAACTGGGAGCCTTTTGTTTATACTTGAATCAGAAAGTAAACCATAGGATGCATCACGGCAGGAAGAAGCACCGCAAGATTAATGTGCGCATCCTTGCAGGCGCTAGTTGCCTGGTGACATAAAGTGGGTTTCCATCAACCTGTTTTTATGTGCATTTGTACACAAGATGTGTGGACAACAGAAAATGAAATGTGAATCTGTCCTATATTTACCTGGGCTGGTGTTTGTATATTACAGGGCTTTTGGACTGGCTTGTAATACATTTTTGAGGAGAGACTCACGTTGTGAGCCCCGAGGGGTTCTTCTGAATCTCACCTGCAGAGTCTGCTTCTGTTTTGGGGGTTTCTGTGAAAATAAACAAATAATAAAAAAATTCATCTGACAAACTGAGAAGAAAAGCTGAAATACTGCAGAAAAAAGCACTTAACAGGAGGATATGTTTACACTCTTTATTCTGTACTGTTAAATCCATTTTCATGTGTAAAATGTGCTTTTGAATAGAGCTAAATAAATCCAAATGGTGCTCATAGCTGTTAAGATGAGATCGCGTCCTCCATTTTGGACTCTGTGGCACTCCAGTCAAATGTTAAGACTTTGATGACAGCTTGTGATTGTTCAACAGGCACAGGGACATCAAACAATACACTTAGCAAGAGGACAGGACGTACCCCGATGGAATCGATGAGACAATATTGAAACAGATAACGGTCTGATGTTGTTGCTTTTGCTAACTGGAGTCAGAACAACTTGTTTCTGTATTAAAAAAAACCCCACAATGATCATCAAAAGCAGCAGCTTGAATTTGTGTTTCCCCAAAAGGACGTCCAGGCGACGGGTTTACACGACTGTTAAAATCAGAGACAGCTTTGATAAAGCACACTGAGAAACATCTCAGCCTGTAATACGAAACATCTGGTCGCACAGTAAAGCCGACACTTTCATTTAGGTGTATGACTGAGGAGAAGAAAGCAGTCAAATATGATTTTGGTTTGTGAGAAGTGGGTGTCGGTTATGATTCGTGCTCCGGCTCAGTGGTCCGTCATCCCCCCCGTCCCCGAGGATCAAAGTTGAATTCATCACGGAAGCATCTGCAAACTCGTCATTGTTTCATTTATTCATTAGCTTCATTCAACATTTTTCCACTGGTCATCTGAGTCCTCTCTGCAGTGTCCCACCCAGGAGGTCCTGCCGCCCCCCCGCCACAGTTTGAGGCAAACTGCTCCAGCTCCTCCCTGTGCCAGGTTCTTTTTTTTTTTTTTATGGGAGAGGCTGAGAAACGCTTGTCTGCTCCACAGCGAGGGATTGGCTGCTGGCTGCCCCTCTCTCCCTCTGTTGCCCTGGCAATGCTGCACTGTTATTGATAAAGTTGATAAAGAAATGCTTGGGCATGCACCTGACAGATTAGACCTGAAATCCCCTAGGTGGGGGAACGGCAGCAGCCAGACAGCATACACTAAGTCCCCCGACAATCAGCGGCTCGCAGAAGAGTTTGGCTCGAGTGCAGGGAGTGGGAAGAATGTAATTTTCTGTAGATTTGTTTTCTTTGGTCCGTCTTGTTTACAATGCTGCCGTCAGATAAGTGCTTATGGCAGATTCAGCGGCTGCGAGCGGGAGAAAAATGAGAGCTTTGTTAGCTGAGACAGCATTGATTGGATATAAACAAGTGCTGGCTGCCGTTTGAGAAGCTAGACTTAAGTTGCCATCAGTCCGAAGACTAAACAGAACTGAGCAAAGTCCACCCCCCCCCTCCCCCACCTGTCTACCTTGAGGACTTGGAGTAAACAGAGTGAAAGCCAGGTGATTATTCTTGTAACTACACCCACGTGGTGGATTTGTAAGAGCTTTTCTTTAAGCTTTACATTTGGTGAAATCATCCGGCGGCAGCGGCTTGTAAGCGTTTGGTGCACGATAAAGAACAGTTGGAGAAAAATACAGATCAGCATATTTCAGCCAACATATGTTCATCATGCATCCACTAAATCCCCCCCCCCCCCCCCCAAAAAAAAAAAAAGGCGATACATTACATCCATAGAGAAGTCTGGGCGTGATGAGCAGCTTCACTCAGAACTCTGGAGTGTAAAATCTATTTAACTTCAGAAACTTAAAGCGCCTCACATCCTCCAGCTATAATAAATCCATTTCACCTTCTGCTGAGAATCCAATTAACGTCCACCAGTCTATAAATTAGATAGCTACTTCACCTGTCAGTCAAGCTGTCACTTTGATGACATGGTTAGTAATAGTTGGTCTCAGGCATAAATATTAACATTCGTAAACGGGTGGAAAATTTGGAGAACTTTCCAAAGTAAAAAAAAAAAACGAGAACATTTTTCTAATGGATCGAGATGAGAGGAGGTGAGAGGTGACCTTGCATTTATATATTTTCTCATCTCTGCTGTGGCTCCTCACCTTAATGAAGTATTATGTGTGGATCACAGGGAGGTTGACAAGAGCGAATGTGTTCTCAGCAGGGATTTAATGGACGTATCAGTGCATACTCACACTGGAGTAAGAATTGTAGTTGCCTTTCTTTTTGGTGAACCTTTACTGAAGATGGAGGAGTCAGGAAGTCTGTACTTAGTCGTTCACAGTTGTAATCATTAAATAATAAGCCATTTGTAGAAAAACCTGGTTTATTTACCTTAAAGCGAAACTCGCGCCAAAATGCAACCCAGTCAAACCTTTTATGTAAAAGCATAATTTCGACAAAAAAGGCACTTTTAAGATTTACTGTATTTACGATAGCATCAAAATCTCTATTTTTAAAACAGTAAGAAGTCTCGACACAACATGAAACTTTGCTGGTAGCATCACCAGGGTCTCTACACATGAACACCAGCACTGACAACATTGTTTGTGTACACAGAGTTACTAAAAAGAAGGTTTAAGAACAACTCATGTTAGCAGTAGCTTGTTCCACTCGCCGCCGTCCTGCCAGTGAAGAAGTGTTGATCTCCGAATGTGACGTAACCTGGAGGACAGTTAAGGTGGAACGCTTCTAAAGTTTAGTTCCATATAAATGCACAGATAATTTGTTGTTTTGTCATTAGCAAGAAACAATGTTGACCTTGAAGTTGAAAAAAGGAGCCTCATGTAAGAAACAATACTGAAATCAAAAGCCTGAAAAGTCACATGAGATTTCGTGTGGATAGTTGTTGCTGGAAGACAGTAGTTCCACCTTAACTGTCCTCCAGGTTACGTCACATTCTGAGATCGACACTTCTCCACTGGCAGGACGGTGGCGAGCAGAACAAGCTACTGCTAACATGAGTTGTTCAAAAATGTTCTTTTTTATCAAACTCTGTGTACACAAAAAATGTTCTCAGTGCTGGTGTTCATGTGTAGAGACCCTGGTGATGCTACCAGCAAAGTTTCATGTTGTGTTGAGACTTCTTACTGTTTTAAAAATAGAGATTTTGATGCTATCGTAAAAAGTGTCCATAGCACTCCCACTGAAAAAGGAAAAGATGGTAAATCTTAGAAGTGCCTCTTTTGTTGTAATTATGCTTTTAGGTTGCATTTTCACTTTAAAACCAAAGTAACAAAAGCCCAGGTAACTTATTTTTATATTTTCTGCAGACCTTTTCCAGCTACTCATTACCAGCTGACTTTTTTTCTCCGTGTGAACATCAGAGGAGGTGAATTACAGAAGAGTAGTGCGAACCGATCCATCATTCTTAGCTAAACGTATCAAGACTGCAAAAGGGATTTGTTCTGATCCTATCTCCTGCAGGTTACCAACACGACTACAAACAAAACACAATCCACTCGTGTTTGACTTGTAACCGAGCGGTGAAATCCTCCACAAACCGAATCCCACCCAAAGAAACTGCAACGGCATCACTTTGGAATCCGGTACAAGATGTGTAAAGCTTGGATCCTGATGGTCCTGAGGGCTGCAGGGGGCACGGAGCCAGGTGAAGGCCGGGGCGTTTATGGCAAAGCGATGAGCTGGCAGGTGCTGTGTGGTTTGGCAGGAGGTGCCCAGGCTGTCTGCCTGTGGGTGCTGATTGACAGATGGGTAAAATAGTGAACGCTGTCTGGAGAATCCCCACCGCGTGATGGATGGAGGTGTGACCGAGTGGCACCGGAGCACATTTGGACGCGGGGCATTAATCTAGTCTGACAGAAGAGCAGCAGACGCGGATTCTGCCAGCTAACGCTGCTCTCGGACCGGCTTTAATCGTGCACAGGTCCCTCTTGTACGTTTACATCTATCAGTCTCAGTCTTATGACGGCTTTTCTCTGCGGCATTGCAAACCGTGACCTCACTGCTACGTTTCACACGGACAATTGCGTCCATACCGAGCTGATACTGACTCAAGGTTGAGAGTTCATCTTATTAATATGAGATCTCTGTAAACTTCAGAACTCGTGTTTCAGTCATGTGGAACAAAACTGAGCTGTTACCAGAAAAAAAACACCTCCGGCAACAACATTACTTATCACATCACTGTCATTCATCAAGGTTCTTGCTCCATCCACCCATCCAGTTGTCCATCCATCCATCAGTTGAGACATCCGAGCAGACAGCTGCTCTCTGACTGCACGGATGCTTTCGGGCGATTTTCTTAAAGCGACGTTATGTAACTATGTTGCTTTAGAATAACAACTAACCGCAGAAATGGCATTATAATTGTCATGACAGGTATTTGTTCTAGATGAGCCGACACTGCTGAAACAGTCACGGTGACACTTCACTGGTTATTATCAGTTGATTCACAGTTTACAGATCTGTTAGTGTACATTCTCTGTGTGATGTTCAGTGTTTGAATGACAGTTTTCCACTGTCTTGGGCAAATATTCAAGAACCCTCAGGTTCTGTCACAGGTGTGTCTGTGATTTGAAATTGTCCACCCATGTGATTGATTTGACAAAGATCCTCATTATAACAAATCCAGGAAACAAAAAATAAAAAAATGTTCTTTTCTGATCGTGTCGGCGCAGACAGACGGGCTCCCAGCGGGAAGAGTTTCCAACAGTTCACCTGTCTCCTGCGTGGGATGGATGCGCCTTGATCAGTGAGCTCAGCAGATGGGGATTCCCCAGGTGCATTTGAGAGGATATGGAGCAGATGAGTCAGTTCTATTAATTCACATTTAATTCATGATGGGATTTAATCATGTGCAAAAAAGCAGATTTCATCACATCACCTTGACGGAGGTATGTTTGCTACAAGCTAGCCGGTGTTCCTGGAAGCCTTTACAGAATCTGCGCTGTGATACGGGGGAAAAGTGGCAGGTTTGACACAGCAGCTGATGGATAATATGTAAATTACTGTTCTAGGGAGACAATTTTCATCAGTAATTCTGTTGTCTGTCAGACAAAGTGCCGGATGTCCCGGAACTTTCTCCAGCTGAATGAAAACAAAGCAGAAATAATTATTTTTTGGTCTTTCGGAAAAACAAAAAAAACCATCTTTGCTCCCCGTCTATAAATGTCACACCAGCCGCCACGAACCTCAGCATAATATCTGACAGTGACCTTTCATTTGAGAAACAAGTTTCAAAGGTAGTTCAATCATGTTTGTATTGACTGAGGAGCATCGCGAAAATCCGGTCCTTCCTCTCTCGGCCCGACCTCGAGAAAAGTCATTCGTACCTTTACATCATCTTGTCCAGATTACTGTAATTAGAGGCTTTCAAGGCAAAAACCAGCTGCTCAGCTAGATATACGCTATATACTGATGAGTGATGACGACCTAATCGCTGCCCGATGCATGTGATCAGGACGGGGATTGATGCTTGTCTCTGCATGAGCAGGGTTGCAGTTATTCAAACATATTTACTCAGAAGAGTTTAAACATTATTTTCCATTATTAAGTATGAGTGATATCAATAATGTCCTGCTGCTAGAAGTGAAAAAGAAGGCGCCGCAGAAAAATGGAACAAATTGCTCTTAATCCACTCACACACTCCCTTTCATTCCTGAATCAATGTGAGTCGTAACACAAACACACTCGCGCTTTTCCCCGAGTCACCTATTAGAACCAAATGCAGCCTTATTCTTTTACTGCAGAGAATCCAATTAGAAATGCAGTTAGGCCCGGTTAACGTCAAATAAAAAGCGCCGAGCCCCGGTGACCGCTCAACTCGGCCCATTATCCATCTTCAACATTACACGCTGTACATTACGTTCTGCGTTACCTCATTGATTTTTCATCACCTTGGAGAAAAAAAACAAAAAAAACAAGAGAAAATCACAAATACTATATTGAATTTGTTTAATAACTCCCATGCATCATCAGCGAAAATGAGCGGTTCATTCTGTCATTTAACGCTCGTGATTATAATATGATTTGTTCCACATGCTGCATTTTTAATGGCAGGCTCCCCCATATTTGCTCTGGACCCCCCCCCAGCCCCCCCCACCCAGGATCAATATTTGCTGGATTGGTGCTCCTCCAGCTCTGCTCTCCCTCCAGCTCTTCAACATATGCAGTACATCTCACGTCATGCATTTTTTATGCCTAAATATTAGCATCAATCAGAGCCTATTTACTCTGAAAACATTCAGTCAGGGTTTCACGTGCGGCGGATCTGCTCGGGATTCGTTTTTCATCTCTGAATGTCTTTTTTTTTTCCGTTTGTGAGGAACTGAGCCGGATCGCACTCGCCTGAAACTTCCAATGTTGTCGCACGGAATTAAAGATGATATCACAACGACAGACACGTCACTCGTGCGGTTTGTGTTGCGGCCTCTTTAACAGCGTCAGCCTGTCAAAGGCGCCGGCTCACTTCGCTCTGGACCGTATGTTCTGACACAGCAGTCTGATCGTGTCACATCGGCTTTGCTTTATTAAGTGAAGAGCGGGAGGAAGTCTGGTCACTCGTCCCTCACTGTGTCCGCCTGAAGCCTCCCACCGTCTTTCCGTGTTGGTATGTGTGATCCCAGCAGGACTTTAGTGTCATGCAGGCGTGAACTTTAACTCTTACACTGGTTAAAGCTTGATTCCATGGCGTCTTATGACATTGGACCATGAGCCATCTGTGTCCTATGCAGTCGGTGTCAGCGGTGTGGGCAGAAGCAATCAGCCATGCTGGGACTACTGAGGACTACTGAGCGGTATTAAAAAAAAAGCTTTGTCATTTGTTCTGGAATCGACTGCATGAAGGGTGCAAACGCGGACAGCGCTGCATCCACCACTGTCAGAACTGATGATGCCATTGTCGGTATAAGTCTCGCTGATTTTTGATCGATTTCTGCTCATTTCCTTTATTCAGTCCGAACCACTGCTCTCATTAGCATCCCCCCCCAGTAACACCGTTCTGCCGAAAGAGATAAATTTGCACCCTATCATTTCGTGAAGGTGACCTGTGTGTAATCACATATAAACATCTGTAGCTCACATGTGGAAATGTTTTTTTACGGAGAGATGTTCATCCACATGTGAAAAGAACAAATGACTTGTGAAAACGTCCAGTTCAGATGTCGCATTATTTTATTTACACGTGTTAAAATTTTAGGAAATGGAAAAAAAATACTCAGTCCCATGTGAGTAATGAGCTTCTAATCCACCTATGAGGAAGCCGCCCACATTTCAGGCTGTTCTGACTCCCAACACATCCAGTCCGGTGGCCTGGTCAGTAGTTCGATGCTCCAAAGTTTAAGTTCTTGAAGCAGCGCTCTCGTGCAGATGGGTGAGGTCATTACGTTTGTAAGTGAACGTACATAAACAAAGGACGTGAAGTGACAGGTTACATTAACTATCTTAACCCAGCATGATGTTTTCCAGACCCTAACCAAGTTGTTAAACGATGTTTAGAACTTTCCAGAATCCACAATAAGTCAACTAACCTTCGTTTTCACTCTCTCATCAAATATGGCAGCTTGGTAAGGGGTTACGAGACATTACATATCCCTCTAGCATCAGTTTTGCTAGTGATGGCTCCACCATTAAGGTAGCAATAATACATTTACACTGTCAGACTTTCAAAATAAAGCTTGCTGTGACACATCTTATGATATTGGGACTCGGTGAGGTTTAGGGACAGAAATAACTGCAAGGTTTAGGAAAAGATCCTACTTTGGGTTAAAATAACTACATTCAGTCGTGTAACTTACATAACATGATATTTCATAGATTACATAAGTGGGTCACTTGAGGGAGGTCCATTGTGTGATCCTTCTGAGCACCCTGCCCAATGCAGACTTCCTTAACTAGCTTCAACAAGTGACGCTCAATGGAGTACCTACAGCATCAGACTCAGAAGCATGTGGCCTCTGACCAGGCTGCTGTATCCAAACATGCTTTGAGCGAGAACCAGTTGGGAAGCACGTAATCCACCTGTGGAACATACACATTTCACACAAAGACATTTTTCTTCCTATGTAAAAACCCAATCACTTGTGAACATCTGACAGTACTTTTCTATCTTCCCAGCTTCAGCTCACATTCAGAAAAGGCAACTCTGACATTTCTGTGAGGGATGCGTCAGTGGATCTTCATTCAGACGGAGAGCTTGTATCCATTTGTACTGGAATTTGCATAAAGCAGGGTTAATTATTACCCAATTATCAACCTGTCAGGTATATCAACTGACAGCTAAGGAACAATGTATGACAGACACATACATACATACATAGAAACGCACATACACATGATGGATGACTATATCCAGCTGCAGTGTTTCCTTTATGTCTATTTTGCACCACTGA
The DNA here is from genome assembly GCF_904848185.1 of Acanthopagrus latus. NCBI lineage: Eukaryota > Metazoa > Chordata > Actinopteri > Spariformes > Sparidae > Acanthopagrus > Acanthopagrus latus. Next base: position 22,670,692 of record NC_051050.1, on the reverse strand, counting down.
CCTGATCAGACGGTGAAGGATTGTATCCAAGTTTCTACAAAAAAAAAAAAAAACACCTGATGAAGGCACAAAAGATTCATTCTCAACTACTAAAAACAAAGAAAAACCACAAAGCCTGCGCCAAGCTTTTGAAATATAAATATATAAATCTAGCCTCGCTGCAGAGGACGGGCCAGATGAGGATCTAACTGCATTTAAGCGAAAAACAACCCGAGTGAGTGAAGGTGTCCTTTGTAGCTATATCAGATTGCCCGTGCGCGAAAAAAACCGCACAATGTCGCTTAAGATCTAATTCTACCTGCTGCCAAAGCCGTTATTCAGGCAGCACTGTGCTCTGAGGCTGCGAGGGAAAGTTGATATACTGCTATTCTCTGACAAAACAGTAGCCAGGGACATAAACGAGATGGCCCTGGACGTTTTCATTTCGACTTTTGGACGAGGTGAGAGCCAGCTGATATTTAATATTGTCTCTGAATGAAAACACAGATGTAACCGATGCTGCACAGCTGCTTGTTTATATTCTGAGCCTCGACGAGGAGCATTTTGTGGAAACGACAATGTTTTTGGTCGCCGGCCCGTTTTGGGGAGAGTGTGCGAGCTCTCGCTCAGACACACACGACTCGTTTCATCCAAATATATTTTTAGACGCTTTATTAAACATATTTCCTGCTCGGGTTTGGAGCGAAGTGTTTTCCTGCCAATAAATAAATAGCTTCCACATTTCCTCTCTGACAACAGGTGTAATGATTGCCATCTATCCCCCAAATTACTCTCAAAGATGTGTGAAATTAACCAAGAACACATTGCTCATCGCCTCATCCCTCCGCCTCTTCCTTTCTCTCTCTCTCTCTCTCTCTCTCTCTGCGTTCGTGGTGTCTGTGGTAATTTTCTTGCGATGACTCTCGGTGCGTGATCCGATGGCTGTTTTGGATTAGTTGTGCTATCTGTGATTCGAGTTTTGTTTTGTCCCCTTCATCGTGATCATCATCTGTTTCCTCGAACAGATCAGAGCAGATTGGAGCCGGCCTTAATCTGAAGGGATCCACACTGCTAAGGCAAGCTGCCGGCTGACCAAGAGGTTGGCACCGCCGCCGTAATGACCGCAACATCTGGCACGGCCTGGACACGCATCGCAGCCGCGTGAAGACATTGCTTTGCTGGATCGTTCCCAATTTCTCTGTTTGCCATCTCATAGTGCCGAGGATTACTGCGGATGGCGAGCTTCTAGTCACACCAGGTTTGCTGCACCACTGCATTGTAGAAATAGTAGAATAAATCACGAGTCGGAAAATAACCAGCGTACCATTCGTCATTGTTTTTGTTTTTGCTCTCCAAACTTTCGCATCACTCGGTGCTGGCGCCGTCCTACAGATCCTCCCCTCTCCTGCGGTACAGATCCTCTCTTGGAGTGCGCCGCAGCAGATGCTCACAGGCCTAAAAAATCTGGATGGATTACAGCTTCTAACAGATGCTGCCACTGTTTCCACCGGCCACGGTGGCTACCCCGAATCAAGCAGAACGCCAGACATGCATGTGTGCGGCGAAGGGGCGAGATTCAAGACTGCAGCACTTCATGGAGGATGTGTTAACGCGGCCACAAGAGATGTATAGTTTTACAGAAATCATTTGTACTACACGGATCTCCTGCGGCAACCTCCCAGAGATAAAGTTCAGAAGCAGCCTATCATCGTGTGGTCATTAGGATTCATACGAAACCAAATATCTTTTTGAAGAAACGTTCCCTCCTTCCTTTTTTTTCAGCGCAGCTCAATGCCTCCTGCAGAGTGAGCTGCTGGATGTGGTGAAAATGCATTTACAAGAACTCTGTTCTGATCTTAATACTTTCATCCAGGGCCTCCCTCGCCCCGGCTCCCCGACAACCCCGGCCTGACCAAACAGTTTGTGAGAATCCTCCGCACCTCTCTGCCCTTTTCCACCCTGTCACTTCTCTTCCCTTGTCTTTTACTCAGAGAAAAGAAGATTGTGAATTTTGTGTCTGACCGGCTGGATCTGCGCCCCCCCCCCCCCAAAAAAAACCTTCTTGTCTTGCTTTTCTTCGTGACACTAAAGGAGGGTGCAGACTTACAAAAAAAATGGCGCTTTTTGGCCAAAGCTCACACACTAATCAGAGAAGCAGAGCCGCTCATCCATATTCATACCTAATTTAGACTTGCGGATGTAGAAAATGGATAAGCAAATTGAAAAGACATCGCACTAAAAAACTTCTTATTGTGCAGTGTTTACCTCCTCTCTGCCACTCAGGCTCACCGAAATGGCAGTTAATAGTTTTTGTCCTCTCTAAAGGTTGTGTGCAAAATCTGACTGAGGCCGAGTTATTAAATCTAAGAAATACAAAAGTGACATGAAGAAAGTATGATGAGAGCCGGCATCGCTTACCTCGGCATGCTGGGAATACGAATTATCCTTCAACCCCTAAAAACCAACCCCAATTGTTTGGAAATATATTGCCTGTAGTCTGAGAGGGTTATGTGTGAGATGTTTGCGACATACTGTGTCCAATCTGCTGCATGTGACCATAAAACTTATTCCACCGTACAAAATAATGAAACAAGGAAATGAGAGATAACCTTTAACAACACGCGGATTCTCCCGCTCTCGCTAACAAATAACCCCGGCCACACGGATGTATACATCATGTGCCTCCGCCTTAAAAAAAAAAAAAAAAAATGTTGTTTTCAGTCTGATTCATCTACAATAAAATATTGTTTTTTAGGGGGGGAAGTAATTTGCAACAGATGGCTGGATGTAATTTTAGACTGCAGCAATGAGAGTGGCAAAATACAATTCAAGAAACAAGGGAAGCAAATATTGCCTGATGCTGTGATACGTATGCTGCGAGGGGAACATTTTAAAGCGCTCCACAGTGGGGTTTTTTACTCTTTTTTTTTTTCTTAAGGCATATGATGAAATGAACACTGCGAGTGTGCACTCGGAACACGAAATTGGATGATGGCTCTCCATGGCAACAGAATCGTATGAATGTGACTTTAATGAGATCAGAAGGTGGTCTGACAAGTGTTAAGTGTAAAAAAAAGTCTGTGGTCAGATATGTAAGTTTTGTAAGTTAATCATGGCTCTGAATAGTGACAAAAGCCTTCAACAAAAAAGATCGAATTGCCCAAAATGTAGCAGTTAGCAAGTAGCTCAGGTAGCTGTGGAGCAAAGTGGCCCTGTTAGCTGGCTGGAGTCTGGATGACGGTGGTGGTGGTGGGAGAGTCGCTGCTGTCAACTCGGCTCAGCCGGCCTCAGACGGCTTCCAGGCGAACACGGCTAGACACCACGGGAGTATGAGACTGACAGATGCCAGTTTGAGGACAGGAGATACAGTAACGGGGCGATTTACAGCCACTCTGTCTGGGACAATGACTCCGGGGGTGAGGAGACACAGCAGACAGAGGTTTTGAAGTGGAAGTGAGAGAATAAGCAGTGGACAAAACAAGGGCGTAGAGCCAAAATGATTTCATAACCGATTCTGTGAATGAAGGATTTATTTCCAACAAACCGGAGGTGACTGTGGTGAGATTTATTTTGTTTACATTTTATGAACCTTTAAACAACAGAACAAAGCAGCTTAACTTAGTTCAGTACAAGAAGAGAACTTGAGTGCAGACGGTGTCTGTTTTTATCTGTTAAATAAGGAAGATGCACATTTTTTTTGGGGGGGTAAAACTACAGCTTCTAAAACATGTTGATGGTACAGAGTGTGACAGGGTGAATAATGTCTCCGTCCCCCTATCACTTGTCTCTGACTTCACTGAGCGGGTTGGATCACAGTGCTGTGTACATGTTTACTTCAAGATACAAGGTTTTTAACACAAAACACTGAATCTGAATCTTCTTTGTCTGACAACTTGTTGATTTGTATTTATGACAGTTTACATATTCTCCAATTTCTACATGATGTTGCTTTAGTAGCCTAAGTTGCAAACTCAGTTGTAGCCACGAGGTCTACTATGCAACTGGCTGTTTGCAGTACAGCGTGATATGAAAAGGAAGTGTGGATGCTAGCTGGTTAGCGTGCTAATCCAGCAGACATCTCTTCAACACGCGACATAGACGTCATGTCATCGCTGGTCACGTCTGACAGATCCTCACAGCTCATTTTGCCAAATTCACATTAAAAAAAAAAAATGACAGAATGTAGTCTCAGACCTTTTGAGGAGTTTTGAAATACCAAACACACCTGTAGGTTATGCAGCTGAATATATGTCTAGAGCAATTAGTGGGAAAAAAAAAGACTTCCAAAAAATGTAGTGCTCAGACGTTCCCTCTGATTCTTTGCTGCAGGATATGCAGGACATAAAATCGAACAGTAAATTAAATCTGCTCTTGCGCTGTGTTAACAAGAGATCATCACCTCTTTACTCCCAAATGGATTGTAGCAAAAGTCAATTAGATTTTTTTTTTTTACCATAGTTGCCTTTGCTTTCCATCGTAATAGAACAATTTGGACTTCTGTGGTCACGTATTTTGAGATACAGCATTGGAAAAATTAGCTGCAGATAGCTACAGGCTCTCCACCGACATGAACAATTCAGGAACTGTGGGCTGAAGCTGCATTTTGTCTATTCCACTGTAGGTGCAGCAGGTAGCTAAAGCGCCTCAGGCTTCATATGATGAACTGTCATATTGTTGCTTGCCAGCACATTTCATATATATTGTAGAATGTGCTACACATATTGGAATAAATCCTAAACCTTGAGACAGCTCTTGTATTTCTTTTCAACCAATCGTAGAACACATTATGTTTTATTCTTTACAGACTGTGCTGAGTAAAAAAAAAAAAACAGGCCGGCTCATCTCATGGTTCTCTTATGAAATGAAATATTGCAGTGCAGGTTTCTGTTTGCTGTTGTAAGGAGCCGCACCGCACGTAAAAAAAAAACAAAAAGGTAAAGCGGCAACCCGTCCGCTCGCCCGTGTATGTTTAGGATCTCTCAAAGCTGGATGAGACGCGGCAGATGTTTTGGATGAGGTGAAATCAAAGATATGGCTGAACATAGAGGAGAGAGGAAAACAAGGGGGAAAGAGACGGTGTGGCTCTCAGCAGAGACCACCAACACCTGTTAAGTTTACACGAACAGCTGTCCCAGTGGTAACCTCGGGGATCGAGGAAGCCCAGAGGCATTGGCGGACCGAGCGCAGTTCCGTTGTAAACATCTATAATATATGCACTGAAGGTGTGTCTGAAAGAACACAATACAGACGGGTGGGAGGAATCTCGGGGGGTTTTTTTTTCCCCTTCCAGATCATTATTTGGGCCTCCGTGATTGATTTCAGTCGCAGCGCGCCTGCTGTGGAGCTGGTTATCTGAAATACTGATTGAGTTAAAACTCTTTTATCACATTTGCAGTTTTATGCCCACTCTGTCTGAAGTATGAGTCATTGAACACTGACAGTTACGAGGAGAGACAATTAAAACTTAATGCAGTTGCTAATTCGCTCGCAGAATTGTTTCATTTGGAAATATTTTACAAATCATTAGCTCTAAGTCATTCTTCTCTGTGAACCCACAGCGCTGAGCTTTCCTCTGTAGGGTCTTTACACTGTTATGTTTTTTTTTTTTTCTGCCTCGGACCTCTGGCGTCGCAGGTTAATTGGATCTGTGATGTTTTAACCCTGTAACCTCCCTGAAAAACCGACACGCCAACGCCCACCACCTGCTTACTGCATCAAGAAGGTCGGTCACCCCTAATACCGCCTGGACGATTGCAATTAATCTGCCTCTAAATAATCATCTGCCTCTGTGATCCCTTCACATGTTTAACTCTCACCTTTGAGTAATAAGAGTAAATCTTGGCAACACGCCTCCTGTTCACATACAGTACTGACGCAGGTTCAATTAAACGAAGACGAAATGAAGATTGAGTGAGAATCTCCGGCTCCGGTTTGCAGACGCTCCTTTCTCTCTTGACCTCCACTTCTTCCCCACAAACTCCCCCACACACCCCCGAATACTACGTCTCTCCCTCTGAGTCACCATCTGTGACTCACCAATTACAAATGGCTCCACAATCCTAATCTATCGCATCCATTCATGGTGAAAATGCCCCCAAGTGTTTTCTGTTGTGTCTCTTTCTTCTCCCGCCAACACAGATTTTGTTTTCTCTCCATTGTTTCGCTTCTGGTTATCTCGATATTCTCTCCCCCCCCTTTTTTTTATGTGCAATTCATTTCTTAGAGTTAGTTTTTGGAATTCATGTGTACAAATGCGCAGATTTAAATGCAAAACAGGGGCTGGAAATCTAATAATTAGAATTCCCAGCTTCGTGGTTGTACGCCTCCATGCACCAGTCGTGTTGCTTCTCCTGAGCCGTTATTGAATTCTGGGCAGAACGCATTCGCAGAATATTGTGATGTCACAGGGTATTTAACCTTTGACCTGTTGGATATAGACATTTGTGTACAATTCTGTTGGAATTTTCTCAGTGCACGCTTGAGATTCTGGAGGATGAGATGCCGTGACGCCACAGTGACCTTGACGTCAGACCTTTGGACACCAAACTCCAAGTCCAAGGAGAAATCTGTCCCAAATTTAAACAAATTTCCTCATGACATTCTTGAGATATCATGTTCATAATTATGGGGCGTATAAATGGACGTGCGAAAACATAATGACTCCGGCCTCAGCCATCACCGCCGCGCCCACATCATCATTATCTTATTTTTATTTACTAAAGAAAATTCAGGATTCCCCTTTAAAATCCTGACTCATATCGCAATATCTGTCAAAATAATCGCAGTATGATTTATTTTCCACATCATTCAGCCTCTAATCTACAGCCCCGTGTTCTTTTGTATTCCAAGCGCACACTCTGTTGTTTCACAATATGTGGATTTGAGACAAATAGGAAGAGTAAGTCGGCTACAATGCCTGCTCTTCATTCCCCTGTGGAGGTTCAATCAGGTGTGACTCATGGTGAATAAAGGCTTGGAGGACAAAATGGAATTCACAGTGAGCCGTCATGCTGACAAGCTTGTCATCTTCTTCTCCTATAATTGTCTTTCCATGTCTCAGCAGGTCAGCGGAGATACAACTGAAATATGTGGCGTTGCATTCGTGTCTCCCTGTCATGTCCAAGGAGGTATTTTAAGACAGGTGAGAGGAGAGAGAGATTTTTGGCCATTTCTTTAGCTCCTCTTCATCCTACGCAGAGGTAGTGACTGAACTACCATCCCTGAAAAAGCATATTTATTCAGATTTTCCGACACATTACGAAGTAATTGTTATTCACACAAGACTCTGGTCGGCGACTGGATCACTGCTAAATGGGGTGCCGCATTTTACTCCAATTAAAATTCATCCCTGCTAGGTTTGTTTTAGCCCTAAATCTGCATTAACATTTTTTTGGGGCCACTTAGAGGCCGCGGGAACAAGCTGCCAAACACAACACTGACATTTTACCACCCGATAAAGATGATTATTACTTTTTTACTTAATAGCTTCCTGTTGTGTTTGCAACACTGATGAGAGCAGCGAGAGAAACGCCGCGTAGAGCTGAGATTGATTAAGAAGTTGGGCGATAGTTGTGTGTGGGTTTATCACCATGAGCGACCCATTCGCCCTGCAACAACACCTCAAATATGGCAGCTCGGTCAAAGGGGTCAAACTTCAAACTATAAAGCTGCAGGTATGGCCCCAGAGGCCCCCCATGAAGCCTACAGAAAGAGGGAGAAATGTCAACATTGGGGGGGTTGATGGGGTGGTTAGGTGGATCAAACACAGAAACTCCATCCCGAGACCTCATATACATTTCGTAACTGAACTCACGCACTAATTTCAACCCAAATCACGATCTTTTCCTTAACCTAACCAAGTAGATTTGGTGCCTGGATGTAACTAAGCTGCTGCCGCTCCACAATGTTAACGGTCCAAAGTGCGATTACAACAAATGTTTATCAGCGAGCTTTATTTTGAAAGTCTAATTGGACATTGCATCTTGTGCTGTTTGGAGCCCCGCAGAGCCCACTTTGATACATACATACAAATTATACCTTCTACCCCATCAAAATGAGTTACTCAGGTATTACCAATTTAGTAAAGATATGATTGCTTCCATCTTCAAAAGCGTCGTCCTCCTGTCGTCAAAAGTGTGACAAGCATCACTGACTTTTGTCTAAAATCTTGATCTAGCTAGCGAGTGATTTTGTTTTGGAAGTAGTGAAAGAATAAACGAGTGCTGTACTGTACCACCAGACTACTGAGCAGCTACTTTCCTCAGGCTGTGAAACCACTCAACCAGTCCTCAACACCCCTCACTTTAATTTGTATAACTTTTCTGATCCAGATCAGGGAAAATCTGACCTGGTGACCCTGACATTAAGAATAACAGATAGCTAATAGTCTTCTCACTGATGGTTTGCTTATGTTTGTCGTATGGAGTCTTGAGTATTTAACATCTTGCACAACCAGTTAAAGCTACCTAGCTACATAATACATGGTGATGAGATTATATGTTAAGAGTTAAATGTGCAGTTAGGTTCGATCTTTCGTGAGAGTGAGATAAGTGAAACGCTCTGCTGCTGATTCGATCGTAATGTTCTGTTACAGGGCAGCGAGGTGAAGCCAGAGCCAGCTCAGATCATGATCATATATCAATATGAATACACCCCCGACATGATTTATAATGCAGGGAGAGTCTGAGTGAAAGTGAAGATTTTTGGAATGGAGAAACATTTTGTACGAGTTGAAGATGAGTTATGTGCTAATTAAAAAGAAAATGCTGCGCTGAGGAGTTTTGTAGAGGAAGAAACGAAGAGGTCGTCTCATTCAGAGTTCGGCATTACGTTGATGTGACTGAGAGGACTTATCTTTGCTGCAGTCCGGGAAGATTTGCCGGCATGATTGGCAGCTGTCGATAATGCTCAAGTGGAGATATTGTGGTTCAAGCATTGAAATGCACCAATATGGACAGGAATATAAACATCTAGTTATCCATTTTCTAAATCACTCAGCTCGTTCAGGGTCATTGGAAGGAAAAGAATGTTCATTTCTGGAGATGCACTGCATCCTCGGTTTGAAAAGATTTGGTTTGATAGGCTTGCGGTTTTGAAACCTTGTGCAAAATCAATGTCGTCACTCAGTGAACAAACTGATCTGCAGAAAATATGTTTGTGCTTTTCTCCAAACCAAGAACATGCTCAAGCTTTACATTTCTGTATGTTGGTCTGGTTATGTCAAGGCACAAAAAACAGAGGGTTGGGTAAAGATCATGTTTTAGCCTAAAATTCCTATCAATGTTGCCACGGACATGACTGTAAATGTAACAGTATCTCGGCAAAAATATTCCAGTTTTAAACACGGTTGGGAATATCTCGGTTTTGTCATCAGAAGCACGGCTGAAAACTTCCCAACATCTCATTAAAACACCTGCTTTTTGCCAAAAACATTGCTCAAAAAATTCCTGATGTCTCATCAAACATTTGCTGGTTTTGTCGCAGTGAACGTTGCCCATCATCATGCAACAACAGCTGGCTCCGTCATGATAAAGTTAGCTGAAAATGTCCTGATGTCTTGCCAACAATATCCGTCTTTTGTACCCACAGACACAGCTGAAAATTTTCGAGACATCTCACTAAAAACACCTGGTGTTGTCGCCAGAAATGTGGCTTGAAATTGTCCAAGTTGTGGTGCTGGTGAAACATTGAAACAGTCCGGAACAGTGGTCACTCATAATGCCAACACCTCCTGATGTGAAGGTCAGCTCATACAGCACATGTACAATAATGTCTTGTGTGACTGTGAACATTATCGGTGGTTTATTCTTCTGACTGGCCTTCAGTGAAAGAAATAAGACTCCTTTAGATTTGATAGTTGTTTCTCAGTGTGGACAGTAACTGTAGTACTCTCTTGTACTTTTCCTTCCAACAGCTCTCGACGTCAAACACAACACAGTGCGCTGCGGTGTTCAACTTAAATCCATTCATTATTTCTAACATTTAAGCCTGAAAGCTTCTGTAACTCCGGCACATATAACACTTGATGGCGAGAAAAATCTCTCCCACTCATCAATTTGTTCCGCGGGGTTGATGTTGACGGCGTTTAGTCTTTCGTAACCGACGGTAAAGACTTTCCCAGACCCTTAAAAGGTAGGTTTGGCAGGAGTGATTTAATTTGAAAAGGTCAATAACTGATTACGCCGACCACTTCCTCGCCTTCTGACCGGCGGGTGGTCGTAACCTCCCTCCCTCTTTCGCTCACCTTTTACCTTCTTCCTTTCTTCTCTGCTCTCGGAGATATTTCCCCTCTCACACTCTGCCAGGCGGCGGCGGGCTCAGATGTTACCCCCCGTGCTCTCTGCTATAGAGCTGTGTCCGTATGACGGCTTGTGATCTCATGATGAAATGAATCCTAAATGTCCCCACTCTGCAGATGCCTGGGATGATTCTCTCTTTCAGCGTGCGTCTCTCTTGAGTAAGGGATTCCTCTGTCGTTTGTGGGATGATAATAGCCTGCAGCTGTGCATCATCAGAGTGTAATCATTACCTCTGAAAATCCGCAACAGATGCCCTACCTGACAAGTCTTGACAAGGCTTTTCTAATTTCAGCGACGTATTGTCACTGTCAGCGGGGCTCCACAGGCCAGAGAATGCGGCATTGTGTGAGGACATTATTTTCTTTTCTCCACTCTCCTTTGTGTTTCTCGAACGAAGGTGAAATGAAACTCGGCAAATAAATAAAATGATTTGAAACGGGGGGAAAAAGAATTTCCAGAAAGGAAGGAGTCGCAATCACTTCAAAATCCAATGAACGACACGTGGAAATGTAATTATCCTACTAATTAGTCTACAGCCACAGTAATTAGCCTGTAACGCATCGTAGTATTTTTGTCACGTAGCTCAGCTTCATCAGAAGTGCCTCTCAACAGCTCCTCCACCTAACCACACGTATTGGAACTATTCACACCGGTAGCGATGTAAATTTTGTGAAAGTTGAGTCCAATATGGTAATTTGTGACACAGGCAGATGATTGCATTAAAGCGATACTTACCTGTAGACCGAGCAGGACAGACGCTGGCAGAAAAATGTGGCCAGCTTGTAGATACTAAGAGGGTCTCTGTCTTCCCGCCCGCGAGCCGGTCAGTGCTGCAGAACCGAGGACCCAGAGGTCAGATTCACTGGGTTCATCTCAGCAGCCTGTCCACTGTTGAGATGTTTTCATATGTTACGTAACAAACACCAAATGTGCAAACCAACTAACCAATCCAGACCATTTCCTGTTCCTGTGACCAGACTAATGGTGCCGCTGCGTCATCATGCGCCGCTGTTGCCATAGAAAATGATCTGACAAGTAGACTGGAAATTGAAAACACAAGAATGGCTCTCCTGAACATGCCTTGGCTATAAAAGATCTGTTTGTAATCATCAAAGTGCCATATTGTTCTAACTTTCTCACTAAAGCACATGGTTCTGAGTATAACATCATAATGTACACCAAAAACAATTCTCTAAAAAATAACCTGTGAAGGAGAGTTCAGAGATAATTGGAGCAGGTCCCTCAGTGCTGCCTGCTGCTCCGGGTCAGCTGCAGAGGACGAATGTCACCATGGGGGACAGAAAAATATAAAATTAAACTTGACTCCAGTCAGTTAATGTAAAATTAACCAAAACCAATCCGACAGAGATACTAAACCCTAAACTGCTCCTGATGTGCTGGCCTGCCGTCAGCCATCGTTGAACAAATGCGTCTGTTAAATGCCCTAAAATGTAAGTATATAAAATAATTGATTCACTTATAAACTAAATTGTATGTTTCGGGAATTGGGATACAAACTTATCAGTTTTACTTTAATGGTATATCGGATCATCACCCAATTACTGCAGTGGAGCGTGTCTACTCAAATCAGTCACCCTAAAGTAGCCAAGCCAGCATCAAATAATATACACTCTCAGATATATCGACATGCTGCCCCATCTGCAGAACACACACACACACACACACACACACACACACTTTTTGTACAGCATACACAGTTATGTCCAACTAGCAGGATCATAGGGGGGTCAAACCAAGGTTATAAACATTTGTCTTACCTATTGATCAAAATGTGTCACGGGGAAATGAGAGGTCAGAAGGTGGCAAAGTAAATCAAAGGCAAATACCAACGGTGACCAAATGTGGCGACGCGTCCCCCCAAAGTGCTTTTGAGGGAGCAGTTAGCCGGCTTAAATTACGCTTAAAATCTGCGAGGTGACGTGAGCTCTGAGACCAATTAGGGTTCAAGGCCGCAGGGCATCACTGAATATACCATCACCGCTGCTCTCAGGAGCATGTTTCAGGTCGGAGGAAAACAACATACAAAACAAGCCCGCTCACATGACTGCACACACACACACACACACACACACACACACACACACACACACTGAGGGGGGGAAAAAATAAATAAAAATAATTATAAACCCACCTAAGATGCATTATGCATGCTTTGTAATGAGGTGAGGAGATTCACAGGGCGCCTGTTTTTCACATACGTGTGTGACCATTGCTTCTTTTTTTTCTGCTGAGGTTCATGCATTATTTGACAAAGAAACCATATTATTAATTCAGCCGTAGCAACGGTTCACAGCTTGTGATATTGATCAGAGGATATGAGGCCCACTTGCTTGTTCATGTACGCTACTGCGCAGTGAACACTTACCATCAGAGGGGACTTCTGCACATTTCTCCATCTGAGGTGCAGGATCACATTACAGCACGTCGCAGGGATGAACGAGAAGAAGACGACAATTACATGACACGCACATGTAACTGTGACTCCTTCTTGAAATGGGAACAGCGCTGAAAAAATAAACCAATTTGGTTCAATTAATATATATAATAACAGTTAATATATTTATTAAAATATCTCAGGAAAGATCATCTTAAAGAGTAAGATGAGCAATATAAACAGATATTGCACATGTTGCCAAAGCCCCATATATCCCATTCCTTTGTGCGATATACATCAATTGTTACTCAAACACAAATACAATCTGTTACGGTGGGGATGTGCACTAGTTTATACTGAATCAATCCCACACACATCGTCGCCCCCCTTGTCATAAATACTCACTGACACACCAGGTTTGTATTCACCCATAGCTGGAAGAAGTACCCAAGAAATTCCCGTGTGAGTCGCTTTGTATTGCCTTGCTGAGCTATTTAAGGAACTTACTGAGTGATTGTAAAAAGAAATGAAAGAGCGTATTTGTGATCTGTTTTTAAAAAGATGACGCATAAGGCAGCAGGGGAACAGGCTGGACACACAGGATGCTCGAGCAGCACGTGGAACTTCTCGCTTCGCTCCTTCCGGCGTCCATGTTTACAGGTTAGAGCCGCCACGCCGGCTGCACAAGCCGCACTTCTTACGCGTGCCCGTCTGTTTCTACGGCGACGCGTGCGCCATATTGACATCACACCGTTGTTTCACTACAGTTTCAAAGACATGAAGAGAACACACAGGTGAAGGGCAGTGTCACTCTTCTTTCCCTCCCTCACACCTTCTCTCGCTCTTTCGAGGGGCCTAAAAGAAAATCAGGTTTTGTATTTATTGATAATTATCAACGGCAAACTCCACGTACATGTAAACAGACACTCAGACATGTTCCAGCCTGTAAGGAAGGCAGACGACACATTGATGCTTTTAGCCTTTTCAGGGGTTTTATTGACAATAAGAGAAATGTAGAATAGCACTTGTCCATGAGCACATTTCCCAAAGAGAGTTGAGTGGATTCACTTTGAGAAGTAATCCTTTTTTTTTTTTTCCTCAGAGGCAACACAGTGCATGTATGTGTGAGCCTGAGGCTTCAACCAAGAAAGCATTTCACAGCCTGGTAAACAGAATGAAGTGTTGACAGTGTGCGTATGAACACATACTACATATCACATCAACATTTCTGAGAGACTTCTTCCATCCATGTTGGGGCTCTTTCCATAAGCCCAACTGCAGCATTGCCACAACATAACATTTTATATTTTGAAAATAAAGAAAAGTTAAGTTACAACAGACGGAAAGTACAAATGTAACATAAGCGTGGATTGTAATGAAAAGGTAATATTGTGCACGATATCTGAAAGATTGCATCTGATATAGCTAAACGAATAGTCAGTGACACTGAACCAATGAAACGTACTACTGCACATGAAATTCATATCCATGTATTCAGTGTCCAATGTGTGATTACCTATAAATGTACCTTTTTAAAATGATGGTTATTATAAAGTGTTAAACGGACCACCATTATGTACAATCAGTCAGTCCCTTTTCTAATATTCTAAAAATGTTTCACAGCTTCGAGTGGCAGCTTTCACCCCACATGCTGATATATATTAAACCCTGTGTGTGTGTGTGTGTGTGTGTGTGGGATCTGTCCGACCACCTTTACATCTTCCCACAGTGTTTGAAATGCTCGAACAGTTCTGATTTATTATCGCAGGCTTTCTCGAAAGGTAGGCATGTTGTTTCATTAAAATTCATGCACATAAAAACTGCCCTTGACTTTCACTGGCTCCATTTTATTCTTTTACAGTCCCATCAGATCAGCTGCAGCATCCAATTACCAAACAGATTCCAGCCCATCACGAGCCAGCCGATACCTTTTTAAATGATAAATGAAGCTCGCAGGGCCGTACGCTGTTACGCTATACCGGCTGCAGATACCGATTTAACTGCACAGATCACTCACAGTAAAGAACTTGTAGCAACAACGAACCTCCGTACGAGACTCCCGTGATTCTCCGATGCATCAAGCGGGTGTGATGTTTGAAGCGCGCAGACTCAAACTGTCAAAGGCGGGGGGAAGATCGCGTAAATCATCCACAAGGAGACGTTTAGAAACTCGCTGCGTCAGAGCTGAACAAACCGAGGGGGAATTATCATAACAGGCCGCGGGAGAAGTGTCGGACGGGTGGCTTAGACGGGTCAGCCTCCGTAATTGTCTCAAGGACCACCGTGATCCACTGAGTCCCACCGTGTTAATAACTTTGACCTTCTTCTTAGGTGAGACCAATTCCTTCTCAAGTGAAATAATCCCCATCCACATAGGATGACGCTCAGCTGCTATCATGGATTCATCAGCAGCAAGTAGGTCCAGCGGGAGACGCTGAACCGAACTGAACCCGATCAAACAATAGTTTTAATTACAAATCGTATAAACTCCCGTCAAAACTCATATTATCGTTATTACATCCCGGATACGTTTGTTCTGTTCAGTGCAGCCGTGTTATTTGCATAATCAAGATGACTTTATTCTAATCAAGGAAAACACTGTTGTATTGTGATCGACCTCAGAGGGAATCATTTCACTGTGCACAGCCCAGAAAGTGGGCTGATAGGATTTTCATCGCAGGGAACAAAACAGTGAAGTTGAGTTTTTCAGTGACTTGTAGCCACGTGTCCCGTGACTTCAACCGCTGCTTTCAAGTGGGAAAAAGTTTAATGGCATACGATCAAGCGTTTATAACCGATCTGATATATCTCATTCAACGTGGGAGATCGTGAGATGAGAAGTTCTACAAAAAAATGTTCTGCCCTACAACAACGGCAAAAGAGCAGTAACCACAATTTTGGGTCAAAACTGAGTTACGACTGAAATTGAACTTTTGAATGTCTGTTTTATCGCGTGATAAAATGTCTATGCTCAGTCTCGCTCTACTTGAGAGAGAAAAGGTGATATAAAATTGCAGTAACTGTCAAATTCGACCAAAAGCCAGGGTGGAGAGTGAAAGTATAGTTACTGGAGAGCACATTATTCTAAATATAATCTTACATACGTTTTACGGTACATTTCTAATGTAAAGTTCCTCATCTGTTGCAGCTTTTTAAGCACGCGGACATTAAAACAGATAGGAAGAGAAATGTTGTTACAAGAACTCAAATGAGATTTAGATTTTCCAACAAGGAAGAAAACAAGAAGGGAACTGTGGTAACTGCACTTTGCCATTTTTCTACGTTATTTTAGTGTCACGGGTAAAATAATTGATAATTCGGCTGGAGAGTCAGAAAGATTTGAATGTTTTCTTGCATTCTGGATCCAAAACCTTTGTATTCCAGATGTGTATATACTTTTCTGCAATCCAAAGAATAAAGTAATTTCTCGGTAGAGAGTTTCGTTCCGCCTGAATAAAAATGATTTCCACCGTTTCAGAGAAACTTCAATTCTTGTACTTTACAGGCTCATTTCCGGATTAGACTTTCAGCGTGCGGAAACAAAAGACTACTTTTTGTTTTTTTCTTATAAGACAACAACAAAGAAAGCTTCAGAATGGATATATTCAAAGAAAACAAATGGAGGTGCGATGCAAAAACATCTGAGGTTTCATTTCAGCAAAAGATTTAGTCTCCTCTCTGAAGCCGCAGCTGTGAAAGCCGTCGCGACATTTCTCCAGCCGGAGAAGCAGAACAGCAGCGAGCACTCTGCGATGCCGACGGAATTAAAAAACAAAAAAAACAAAAACATTTCTGCGAGCGGAGTCACTCACAGAGATGAATCACATTGGAGATAGTAGACATTAAAACGTGATTTTCCAAGCGGGAGTGTTTCCAATTCAGTTGCGGCGTGCACATCTGGCATCAGAAGAGCAAATCAAGCCGACGTACTGTGAGAAATTTCAGCAGCAAAAGTCCATTTCGCTTCTCTGCGACTACAAGACCGAGCACAGAAATTCGTATTTGAAACAAAAAGTAACGTCTGTAGATACAAGAGTGGATTGTTATTCAATGTGGAACATGGACTTTAACAAGGCATTGATTTGAGGGATAGGCTTAACAAAATATGAGTATTTTAAGATCAATACAAACATCTAAACTGAGTGGTATACATGCAGAGTGAGCTCACGGTTTGCCAGAAGGCTGGAGGAAGAAGCTCTGAACAGCTGTACAGGCTGTGTAGTGAGACTGTGTTTGGCGTCTCTCGCGGTGGAACCAAACTGTTGAATTATATGCTTAGCACGTCGCCAAAACACTCTCACTCCAACTGTTGATGTGAATCCTTATTATGTGTCTGTCTTTGTCTTTTCTTCGGTCTTTGGATATAAAGTGTCTGCCTGGTAACATTAAGCAGAAGAATATGAAAGGTTGTTTCGAGCACATTTTTTTTTTTTTTTACTCTAATCCCCAATAAAAGAACAACTTTTTCTTTTTTTTTCATCTCAAGTGGCTGGTCTGTAAATGTGCTTCATAACTGAATCATAATGTTTCACGGTCCAACAACAGTCTGCATTAGGGCGATACATCTCCGCGCTGAGTGAAGCTTTATTAACCAGTATTTCTCGTCAGCCCTTTGTCTTTTCACGAGAGCCGTGTGGTTAAAGATGAATCCCACCGCTAGCTATTTGTCAGAATTCATGCATATTTACTCTATTTGGCATCAAATCAAATAACAGATTCATTTTTTTTTTTTTTCGTCTCCACTACACTCTAGACTGTGTAATTGCTGCAGCTTAAGAATGTGCATCAGCGTATCATTAATATGTCATGACATCAGACAACACAGTCTGGTGTTTTCTTTCATCCTGCTATCTAGCAAGAGGCCGAATCCTGTTTTTATTTATTTATTTATTTTTTTCCCTACCTCGCATCCTATTTATCATTATAAAGCATGTGGTGACTCAACATACACCGTCTCTTTGTGCTAATGCTGCACGATCCAGCTGGTGCCCGTTTGTTCATTGTATAGGTTCAGCTAGGTATCCTCATTAACGTGTGTGTGTGTGTGTGTGTGTGTGTGTGTGTGTGTGTGTGTGTGTGTCTCTTTATTCACTCGCAGACAGTAGTTCCTTTACAAATGTGATTAGATGTGTGTAGAACTCATCAATCTATGAAGATAAGACAGCTGCCCCTGGAGCAGTGGATTACAGCCAAATGAGTCAGTCTGTGGTGGAAAAAAAAAAAAAAAAAACAGCAGCAAGTAACTCTACCCACTGCCCGACGACCACTTTGTTCCAGGGCTCTGCTGCACAGCTGAGAGAATGAGTCATCTGGTATCGATGCTTGTGTACCCCCAGCCGGAGCTTTGTGGACGGTCGCTGGACAGAGATCCTCAACATGAATCAGTCGCAGCGTGAGCAGCTATATTCGATGCACCTTCGCTTTCATCTGTATTTGTCCGGCCCGGTAACCCCCGAGGAATTAACGTCCACGCCGGTCCATTTTACACGTCACAGTTTTTTTGACGTGTAAATGCCAACGCTTTGTGTCGAGGTGTAGCTCGTCTGACTCTCGCACAGGACACCGAGCTGAGAGCTTTCACAGGCCTCATGGTGCATTCGCATGGTATGAAGCAGGCGGTAGATGGCAAATGAGATGTAATATAAGTGGGCGAGAGAAGGTTGGTAATCTTAAGGGAGGCCGGCAAAAGAATTAAGTAAAGAAAACAGCATTCGGTTTTAGAAAGACAAGGCGGCACATCGCAGCCTTTACCTTGCTGCAAATGTGCCACCTTTGTCTATCTAAAAGGGGCTAATGACTCATCGATATCAGACTTGTTACAGGGAATTTATATGTTCAAAACATATTCAAACATAATTTAACATTCATTTTAAGTTTGCAGTTGAATATTGAGAACGATGCCTTTTATAGCTACATACATGTTAGAATAATTACATGTTGTCTGTCCACAATAATTCACGTGAATGCAGCGTTAATGTTGTACTTCGGTCACCTCACCTCAGATATATCCCAAACTTAAAGGCACGCCGTGTTTTCGATTGTGTTCGGTCCCCGTGTCGTTTGTTCGTGAGCACGCGGGCGATCAGATGCACATTCCTGCCAACAGTTTCACACTTTTCAGCTGATCTACAGGTGGCGTGAAGATGCCAAGAAACACAGCAATCTGACAGAAAAGGTGGTGAAGAAGAAAAAGAAGAAGACGACTGCCAGCAAGTAAAAGGGAAGTAAACAAACAAGACGTGTTTCAGGGATTCACAAAATGCATTGATGAGTCACTGAACACAATCCCAGAATCCACTGGCTATTGTCTGACAACAGTTTTGCCTTTGGCTTGGGGTGACCATATTTCCAACCCCCCCTAACCGAGACGCTTAAGTGGACTGCATGTTCATGTACATGCTTACACAGACACGATGGGCGTCCTCAACAGGGTGGAGGCAATGAAGGCATCATTTTAACTGCGAGGAGTGAGACATTGGTCACTGAGCTCTTTAGGAAAGAGCCACTCTCCTGTTAGCGCGACAGCTAACCGCTAACCTGCCAGGTTCTGTCAGAAAGAGCATGACTCATCCTCCTGCAACAGCAGCACGTGGACTGATGCACATGCATTCAAATCAGTGCATTATGTATGTTGGGGAATGTGATAATGATAAACGGGACAGAACGTGATAGTCATGTGTAGTATTACAGTTATTATTAGTGGCATTTTAGTGTTTGACAGATATTTGTCAGGACACCCAGGTGAATCTGGTCACCTGCTCACCATTCTCTCTGGCAGGATGGGCCTATGTTTTTTCGGGGGCCTGTGGCGTAGTCCTCCGGATATCCTGACGAGGAACTCCGGTTTCAGGCTCCGGTCATCACTTACACTTGGATTAGCAACTTGAGATGCAACAATCAAGCTGGAGCTGAAAGTTTCTGCATCAAAGTCAGGTGATAGCTGACGGGGAGCATTTCAGCCAACGCACTGCGCCTGTTTTGTTGACCCACATGCAGCCAAAGCTGCAAAATACTACTCAGACTGCAGACGGACTAGAAATGGAAGCGATAAAGACGTTCCACTGACACCATAGGTCATTTCCCAAGCTATGGTCATCTACTCACGCGGCAACTCTTTATGTTGCCTAAAAAAAGCAAATGAAGATAATTTTCCATATGAGCCATTATGCTGATGATGATCACTCCCTGGGCAAGATGAGTGCAACGTATAACTTTCATCATGAATACAAAGCGCAATTTGACCGGGACTACGGCTTGGCTTTTCTAGAAGCACAGTGGGCTACTAAGCAGCTCCACTTCTTCTGAAATAGGGCAGCAAATAACCCACTCTTTAGTTTGAATTCAGCACCACGTCTCGGGAAGAAAATAGAGCACAGGCGCAGGAACCCAAGGGGTCTACAGAGTGTGGATTGATTGCTTTTAACATACCTCATCTCGCTTTACCCTCTCAGCAATGTTAGGGAAAGTCAAGGGCTTTCCACATGTTCAGGAGACGGTCTATTGGCTGCACCGCCGACACGGACAGAGAACATTTTGTTTCAGATGTTTCACGCTTTGTGCGGACAGATTGACGCTGTTGTTAAAACAGCTCCTACAGGAAGCAGACTATTGCATTTCATTGCAATTATCACTAAAAGTATATAAATAAAACATAATAGAGATGGATATCTTTAGACTTTTCCTCGCCTTTTAAATAAAAAAAACAACAAGCTGTTATCTAATATGTCTGAAAATCTGTGAAGTGAAACATTTTGTTCACAAAATATCTCACTGCTCTTATTTAATTTATTTTCAGGCTTAAAGCTCAGGTCTGTAACAGTTTGTCAGGTGTAATGTCGCTGCTGACAACCAACAAAACTAACAATGTTGTTGTTCTTGAAGTTAAATAGTGCAGAAACAAGTAATAGGAGGTTGGAGTGGCACTGTTCACCCCGTCATAAGACACTGCACCATCAGAAGTATTTTGAAGCAGTTGTCTTGAAGCAGGTGCTTTTTGTAAGAAACATTGATTTCATTCCCAACTCGTCAGAAGCTGATTTGAGATTGTGGGACGGCTCGGCTTCCTGCCAACTGTAAAATGCTGCCTCAATATTCAGAAAACTGAAGGATCTATTATGGGTTATGAATACTTTAAAATCTGAACTTTAACTTCAATTATTTTTGCACTTTTACACACGCAACAATTTGAATGCAGAACATTAACTTGTACTGGAGTCTTTTAAATTGCTTTATTGCTACTTTAACTTAAGCAAATGTGTCTAAATGCTCCTTCCGCCGCAGATGATGAGCATGCTTTAAGTACCTTTACGCTGATAATGATTATACTTGAGGAAACGTTCATCAGCTGTGAGGAGGGGAACCTCAGACAAAAAGAGGAGAGAGATGGGAGAGAGAAGGCAGCGAGCCGGTGACATCATTATTACCTGCACTGACAGGTGTCATTACATTCCCTCATAGTCCTTCCCCGCTGGGTCAGGGGCTGCGGTTCAATCCCACTGCATCAGCTGTATATCTCCCCTTGTTCATCGTCTCCGTCCGCATCCTCATCCATCCATCCCGATTACACCTCTAATGGTTCCTCTTCACAGCAGCCACCAACTGTAATGGAATTATGCTTGAATGAACAGCAGTGTCTCTCCACTCCTCCCTTTTTCTCTCCTTCTGTCTTTTTTTTTTCTCTCTCTCATAACACACACACACACACACACACACACACACACACACACACACACACACACACACACCACTCTCACTTCTTCCAATTTTAATTTACTGAAAGCTGTTTGCACATTAAATACTCCAATGCATCCAGCACCATTGGGGCACATAAGAAAGAAAAAAAAAACCCAAAACAAAACAAAAACGAAAGCATTACTGTCAAATCTTCAGTTTCAGAATATTTATTTTATTCGCCTCCGTCAGAGGGAGGAAGAGAACAAACGCTGGAGAGGCCCCCACGCATACATGCAGCACGAGGAGCGCTCCATTCGATAGGGAAGACGGTTCATCCTCTCTGCTCTTATAATCGCTAACAGTTAGCATTATTCTTCGATTTCATCCCCCAACCCCACCCCTGTGCGTCTGTCTCTCCAAGTCTGCGTTGTGACACTGTAGTGTAGCCTCTCGCTCTCCTCGGGGGGAAAATCATCCTTCCATCGTCCAACCCCGCCAGCGTTATCAGTGACAGGGGAGAGATGAATAAGGGATCAAAAGAACCTTTTCTTCCCTTTTTTTTTTTTTTCGTAGACTGTCAGGTTATATTTACTCCGGGTCCCCGTGGCTCGGCACAGTGCCGCACACACACCACCAACTGCACATGACAGGGTTTTTCATTTCTGGGATCTGGGGTGCTGCACTCGTGTCATTATTGAAACCTTTCTAGCAAATACTTTCAGGAGGAGGCTGTATAGTCTAAGGTGCTGCAGGTACAATAACTTGATTACATTAAGGGGTTTTTGAGTCGAGGCTTAGTTTTCAGGCTTTTCGATATTAAATAAAACACATGCTGATGTTGATTCAAAGTCAGTTCATCAGTCAAATAATCAGCTGTTAGAATTGTTAACTGCATATCAACGACAAACAGACTTGAACGCACCACTGGATAAAAACAAGTCTCATCTGATTGTTATGTTTATCAGTTCTGATTACATGTTTCTTGCAAATATGCAATCATAAGTTTTTCAGGGTAATTTCAAACTTAATTACAAACTTAACATTGAAAAAAGATATATTAATTTACTGTAAATGACCTCTGGCAGCACAATAACACAATAATTAATTTTCCAACATGCATTAAATGTCATCCTTTACACTGAAATGATGTAATGATGATGATGTACATGTCATTGTCAGGTTGACGCCCTCTCTTGTTTGTATTTTGGTATTATGAGGGGAGCAAAGGAGGACGTCAGGTGAAGACGTCCATAGTTGGAGGACGTCGGGGTAAACACAACTTTCACAATGGAGATCAGTTTGTGTCAATGTAACGTCATCTTATGACACAGAATGTAACTTTTACCTAAAATCATTTTACCAAGTAATGATCTTTTTCTTAACCTTACCAAGTGGTTTTGGTGTCTAACAGGAGCCTTTTCACATCGTGATAAAAGCTGCTGCACAGCGCCTGTCGCTGGCCCTCTCTAATGGTCCTACGTGTCGCTGTGGGAGTCACTGGCAATTAAACTATTCTGTCCTTTAGCTATGAGGACATGTTGTCTGTTTCACAGTGAGTCTTTCCTCGCTGTGCCCCACGGAGTATTTTTTTTCTTTTTACAGCACACTAAGGCCAAATTGTGTTAACATGAAATGATATAATTGACAGAAAAGTATCACTAAGCTACTGTTACCTCATGTGAGACCAATTATCATCTTGAACCACGAATGGACAGCTTGTTTGGCGGTGCGATTCATCCGTGGATTCTCTGCTGGTTCAAACAAACCCTGCTGATGAAAACAGAAAAAAAAAAAAAAAGTTGATAAAAAAAATCCCCAAATCCCACAAATCATTTAAAAGGGAACAATAACGAACAGCAGCGGGGAAGCCAGTGTAATGACCCGTGTCTCATTCTTTTTAAAGGATAAACACGCGCCTCTTTTCATCCTTTTGTTAACTCCGTACCTTCACTGCAGCGTCACCGCATGTCTCAGCACTGCACATCTGATGAACCCCCCCCCCCCCCGCAAGTCGCCGCCATTAAAATAGGATCAAGGTTAATAACTAATCCTCGATGAAACAGGCAATTTAGTTTTTTTTTTTTTTTTTTTACAAAACTGACGCAGGCCAAGATTCCCAGTGTGTTTGAGTGTTTACCCAACCTCCCATTACAATGTACTAAAACCTTGGCTCTGGTGTTGAGGACTGGCAATAACCCACCACTTAATGAGTAAGGCCTACTGCCGCTCCTGCCAGGCGATAATCTTCTCTTGGCATAACCAAATCAAGCACAGAAATGTTCTTATCAGGGAGGAACAGCAGACACTCCCTCCCAAACACCCAGCGGACCCCCCGACTTAATTGATTTTCACCATCCCAAGGCTGCTCATTCCGTGCGTCAGACTATTTTATTTGCTGGACTGTTTGTCTGGGTGCTAGATTGTTTTCTGCTTGTTTTTCTTGCACGTTTGATTTGATGATGTGATTCAGGCCTTGATGGTTTCGCTGTGCAAAAATAGTCTAGACGTGGGTGTATTTTTCTCCTTTTTTTTTTTATTTTTCTCCTTTGTTATATTCACTTACATTTCAAACAAGTCCATTAACTTTTCCTCAAACGTGTTTTAGCGCAATTAAATTGGTGGGTAGATTGCTTACAGAGTAACCGTCCCACATTAAACTGCAGCAGAATGAATTCCTAATTAAATCTTCGTTTAGGTAGGCGTTCTTTGTTTTGTCCCTGAGGAAGGATTCCCACAGATTCTTCACAGCGCGATCCAATTTGGAATAATGTAAGTGGACTTTCAATAAATTACCTTTTTTGTGTATACTTTTATGAGGCTACTTGATAATTCAATTGGGACGCTGCGATACATCAGACATTTCGAATCACTAGGACTTGTTTACAGGCTACATGGACTCATCTGTTTTAATGTATTCAATGAAAAGAAAAAAAATAGCCCGTGAGGTTGACCATATGCTTTGACCTTGCCTTTTACAGTTACCGTGTTTTGACTTTAAACCAGTTCGACAAGCGTTTAATTGAGATGCAACAGCCTCTCTGATTGGACATAATTAGATCTAGCAAAACAAAGCTCGTCAGATTCGCTCCCCTCACATCCCTTTCTTGTTTTTATCTATATAATTGCCAATTCCATGTGTGCTCTTTCCTGAAGGGAGGCATTGATCTCATTACGTTTCGCCATCTCTTTTATAAAATACTGCATGTTTTCAGTTGGAGGACCCGGACAGGTAATAGGTCTATCCTTTTAAAATAATGAAAATGATATCTGGTCGTGAAATAGGTCCCTAATTGTGTACTGACAGAATCACTTTGACTCATCAGCACTCATGCTGCCGCTGTGCTCGTGGTAAAAAAAAAAAAGCTCTCAATTGAGTGACAGGGGACGGACTACTGCTGCAAGTCGGAATTAATACAAATTAGTTTGGAATAATGAGGCAGCCCTGCCGCCAACTGGAATTAGGTAGAACCATGCATATACACTGATGGAAGAACTAATCCTTTGCATCTATAATGATAATAAATCACAGGGGGGACATTCACAGCAATCAAATAAACTATTACTGCACGATAAAGTTGTAATGTTTGTAATGTAATGTTTGATGCTCTATCGTTCACATCTTGCTTTGTTTTTCTTTTCGTTTCCTCATGAATTTTGATGCAAAGGTTTACAGATTATTTTGACAAGCCAGATACATAATATTATCTTTTCCAACATGTTCTTTCTCCCGAACTCATCAAATTCAGCAGCTTGGTCATGGCCATAAGCTTCACGCTATGATGCTTTACCTACCGCTGTAGCAGTGGAGTTATAATTCTCCACAGTGAAGTTACAATATGAATAATAAATAAAGCTTGTTGAGAAAACAGTTCACAAATTATGACATATTATGAGTTGTAGACTGTTATTAACACTGTCGAATGGACACAGTTTGTTTACAATTAGGCACCAAATGTACTTGGTTATGTTTAGGAACCAAATTAACTTGGATAGGTTTAGGAGAAGATAACACTATGGGTTACAATAAATAAGATTATGTGGAATAATTCACATCAAACAACATGAGGTAAGTATATCATAATGTAAGTGAATAGTGAGGTTTTTACATACATACCATGATTACTAACTGCTACCATAACAAACCAAACTTGAACAAAGCTGGAGTCTTTGGGGGGGAAAGTCTCGTGTCCAGCTTCCCCTGACAAAGACTTTTCTCGCTCTTTATACAACTGCAAGGGGCCAGAGGTAGTGAGAGGGGTAACTTCAGCATCAAACCTTTAAGTATAAGACCACTGACCAGGCTGCTGTGTTTGACGTGCTGGGAGTGAGAGAAGGCTATCTCACTTGACTTGTAAAGAAAACGTTCTCATCCAAAGCCGATGCCTCAAATGTGCCAAAACATGACCAGCGGTTTTGTGCTTTTCCACAGATTTCTCTCCATTTGTAACTGCCAGTTCCCCTGTACTGTGATGCTTGTCATTGCTAACCACCGCACTTTTGTCCTGGGGACTGTCACTTCCTCAATGTAGAAGGCAAAGCAGCAGCCAGAGGCAATTGAGGTTTTTAGCGTTACAGGATTTCTGTATTCCCCTCAGTGCCCCAAACGCTAAAAAAAAAACCCTGTACTACTAAGTGGAACAGTTAGACATGAAGCCATGTCCTTTAAAAAAAAGTTTTTTTCCCCAGAAAACTTACACAAGTTAAATTAATCTTTTTTTATGTCTAAAAACTGTTATACGTTGAAATGCAATTACTTTCACTGTAAAGCTAATTAACGTTCAAATGACATATTAATTGGCTTTTGGGCTTCACAACAGTAAAAATTCAATTTGATTCCTCATTTGGTGGACTGCAGCCTGCTGGTAGAAACTGCCAAGTTAGTTTTTTGTATCGTTACAAGATAATTAGTGTGAAGTCTCTGTTTTGGTCGGGGGCGACTGTATGGTGACTCCAGTGCTGTATGTCCTCAATAGATATTTTTCTCTTAGCGTGCACAAAACCAGTGCTGAAATGACTGAACAGTTTCAAAATGTTCAGATGTCTTCATTCCCCCATTTGGTTGATTTAAATGTTGGCAGGTGAGAGTAGAAATTGGATAATTGCACTTGTATTATTCCGCAGTCTGAGTCTTCTCACTGTGTTCAGCTACTTGGCTGCCCATGAAGTCTTGTTTCCTGGAGGTTGGGGTTTTTTTTTGTTTTTTTTTTAATGTTATTTAATTTCACTTCTCCACCTGTCAGACTGACAGCACATTATAGAGACCTGGCTGTGCAACAGCCTTGTCAGCAGCAGACCATCAGCCCCTGCACTCATTTACCTGTCTCTCCCACTGTGGAAGGAAGTGTATACAAAGTGAGAGAACAGCAGGATACAGTTTGGCATTCTGTTTACCTCAAGTTAATTTGCAGACACAATGATTAAAGTTTTTCATTGATTATCCATATGTATCATCAAGACAACCGGCAGCTGCTTTCAGTGAAAACATTTTCAGAACCCATTTCATGGTTTTAAAGGGATATTCCAGCGTAAGTTTAATCAATGGTCTAACACGCAGAGACACCGAGTAAGGCCCCCCCCCCCTCGAGAGATCAAGTTTTCCAACTGCTAGCTTATGTTGTTTTAGCAACCTCAGAAAAGACCGCACGATAACAATACACTGCAGTATACGCCTCCAACAAAGAAACCTCAAATAATGCTCAGAACAGCACCAAACTTCAGCAACAGTACAAATAGGGTCCCAGCACATAGTTCGAGGCATCGAACATCTGCTAGCTTTGCCAGATTTCTATTAAGATGATAACACAGCTCACCACTCTCCTGCAGCAGCTTGCTCGTTGTGGGGAAGCCCTGACGAGTCGATTACCGAGTGCAGTTAGAAATGCTCAATTCCGTTCTTTTTCCTGTCAGCTCTCGATAATAACTGTTATAAACTGGTAGTCAAGACACATATGAAGAATTGTGGAGAGCGCTGTATGTTGCATGTCTACAGCAGTGCAGCCCAGGTTGCCGGCCTGAACAAGCTAACAGGTATTGTTCCATTGGATGGCTAGCTTGTGAAGTAGTAGCGCTGTGTTAAGCAGCTATAGAGCGAGATATTACCCTCAGGAGTTGGTGGTGACCAAAACAGAGCTAAAAGTTGACATTACTAGAACCCAACTGATATAATGATTGGCTGATATCATTTATTATTGGCCTAGCTAGTGCCACCAAATTGTACAAAAGGCCAATTCTGCATGATGTTTCTTTAATAAGAAACATCCAATAGAGCACCAGATTCATTTATAATATGGCTGACAGTGATTTCAAACTAAATGTTGTTCTCAGAAGTACGGTATCATCTGATCACTCCCCTTTAGTTCATGAAATGGTTGAATGGTAATATTAATTACTTAGACATCTTCCCAGCTAGCAATGTAGCTTACAATGACTGTCCACTACACTACTCCTCTGGTGCACAGACGGAAAGGGCTGCTGGATCAAGCAAAAAGCAATTGCTATGGATATTGTGTTTACAGCTGTCATCTGATCTTCTTGGGCTTATGTCTGTGACTGGCGAGATCCCATTTTGTTTTCATTAAGTGTCATGAGAAAGGAGAGAAGGAAAAAAAACCTCAAATCATTTGCACCGTCAGAGAGCACAATATAGATGCTCCTAGACAGCGTGTGCTCATTCTGTCCCTCTGAGAAAGCATTTAACAAGGGGACAGAGCTGTTTGTAACTTTACCTGTGATAAAATGAGCGCTGCAAATGACAGTTTATGAGAGGCCCCCATCTGCTCTTGATACTTGAAGCGCATCTTTTATCTTCCCTGAGCATCCTAATCACCTCTATATTTAGAAAGGACTTTTGTCCTTCTTCTCCACGTTCTCCTCGACAGTTTTTTGTTTTTTCAGCTCTTTTCTTGGTCTCATCTGTTGACATGTTTTCACTCATTTGGAAGAACCATTAGTGCATGGTGCATTTACAGAAAGCACAACCATATTACATTTCATCTTTTTTCAGTCCTGTCAACAGCGGTATCTCTGCAGTTGAGGGCTATTCACTATTTATCTGCACTGATGGGCCGCTCTTGTTACGAACACACATTATAGAATGTGCAACTTATTGAGGAAGCTCTGAATAAACACATCTTGCTTCATGACTCACTTCCTCCTGAAGCTTATTGCTATTATTCAGTTTGCATTACAGCCAATTTAACCCCACAGGTTGGGTAATAACGCCCGACTACCGCACAGATCCTGGATTCTGCAGCTGTGGATCTGTGTGCCTGAACAGCTGTTAAGTAGCTCTGCAGCCCCATGGGGAACAGTCCTGTCTCCTTTCATGTTCGAACTGTACACTGTCAACTTCAAATACAACCAGGAGTCATCATGTCTTCTGCAGAGTGCCTCGGATGACTCTGCAGTACAGCGTCAAGGCTAGGCAGGATTCTGAGTGCTGCCTAGGAAGCTGGTGGGCAGCTGATGTGGTGAGAGCCACGTGCAGATAGTTGTGGAAAAGGCAACAAAGACAGTGGACTGTGACTCTGAACTCTTGTTAGTTTTTAAGGTCTCTTCAGATGTACCGTAACATCTAAATGCCAAATGCAGTAGAGACCTGGTGGAAATTTAAATCAGAGTTCTATTGAGAAGAAAAACAATCTCTTCAAGCTGGTAAACATGTGACTTTTTTGCTAATGTGACAATAGCACCACTCTCATGACTGCGTGAAAACCATGCCCCTGTTGCGGAGCAGTTTCAAACACATAAGGTTAAATGATAATGGATGATGCAGTACAGCCAGTACGGTGGTGGAAGGCTATGATAGCCTCTCCTTTTTGGACTTTCTGGCTCTCGATCCCTTAAGGCAGCGCTTCAAGTTGGTTTGATATTGTCCCTGCAAACCCTGTTATTACAGCGATTCCATTCCGAAATCCAATTTAGTTGACCGCAAAAATGTCATCACTTTAATTGCTGGTTTGCCTTCAGCCAAAGAGGAATCAGTGGCCATGATGTCAATTTTCTAACTGGATTTTTTATTAATGACATGTGCTTACACGTCAAAACATGAAGAAATGCAGAGGATTTTAATTTGAAACGGGGTTCACTGAATTAACGTCATTACCTCCAAACTACATGCACTGACAGAAAGTGAGGGGTGTTCTTTTTATGTTGCACAAAGAGATGTGTTTATTGGTTTAGTCAGTGCAACAAGAATCCTCAATTGCAGGATATCACAGGGGCATGACATTGCATTAACCCAAAGTAAAGCGTTAATTGGAAGACTGCCAAGAGCTGGCACAGAGCCAGTGGTGAGTTCCAGTATCTTCATTGTGGTTTTGCATGTTCATTCCTTAGGAGACAAAACCGAACAGCCATAATTTGAAATCTTGACGTTTTTCATTGCTTTTTTTTTTGTTGTTGTTGTTGTACAAACGTGCAGTTTTTAAACTCTGTCTAAATGTTTTATACATCAGTTATGTAGAACATCATAATTGGCCAAAATCCCAACACCTTAAGACAGCTAGAGTAAGATGGAATGGTTAAAACATTGGTGAAATGAAGTCATTCTGTTGAGTTGGATGTATTAATTCAAGAGCTCATTCAGTTTGAGAGTGGGGTTCACGTTTGTAATTTGAGTTTTTGTAACATTTCATGTTTGCATCCATCCTTCCTCTCTTTGTCGAACAGCGGTTGATGATGACCTTGAGTGTTTACTGTCGAACTCTTGTTGTTTGCTGCGCTACCATTTCCTCAAGCATCTCCTTCAGTGAGGAGCGAATGCATTTCCAACCAGGCTGAAGTCTTTTTTCACTCAAACATTTGAGTATCTACTTAATACGTTTTGTCTGTGTTGGTTTTTTTTTTTTATGAATTTGATGGAGGCCGGTGCATGAATGGTCTACTTCCACCATATAAAAATGTATTGTGCTGATTTTTTCTTCATGTTCTTTTCCTAACTAAGTGGTTTCCCAAAACACGGATGCCCCAATCACACTTGCCAGTTGCCATTGGCGGATATTTATAGAGGTAAATTGAGGGTGAACATTTTTAGTATATACATATTCTTGATTGCAAAACAAGATCTTGGCACCATCGCGTCCTACTCAAACATAAAGTATTGAACCAGTGCAAATTAGTCGCTCTAGATTGACTAGATAGACTGACTGAGTGGTTGTGGGGCTTAACTTCCCCATCTGTTTATCGAAGTATCAATTATTCAAACTATTTATCTATTTGGTGGCTTTGTTGTTGGATGGAAAGTCAAGACAAAGGGCCAAATATACCCGGGGCAGCTAATGCTTTTTGGAGAGCAGATCCTGTCACCTTTGGCCTGTTCCCAAGCTCAGTAATTTACAGTATTTGTTTCACTGATTGATTTTTCTTCCCTTCCTTTACTCGACACAAAGATGAAAGAGTTGGGAGTCTCTTTCATCCGCGGCCACTCAACCTACACATACCTCTTCTTTTCAAGCTACCTTTTCACCTTCCTCCTCTCAGCCGGGAATGGATCCAGTGGGTTAACGTGACGTCTCGGCCTATCCGCCATCAACTCCAATGGCTGCAATGTTTCAAGCAGCACGACTGCGATATTATGATTATTATATATCATTTTCATTCTTCTTGGTTCCGTCTCTTTGGTTACACCTGAGAGTGCACGGGGCAGAATTTCATCTCCCGTCTTTGGTATTTTCACACACATTACCGCACGGCATCACAGGAGAGACTCTCTTTCTCTCTCGCACACTCCGACTGATCCTTTTCCCAGAGCTCAGCGGGTCACGCAGTGCAGTCTTGTAACATTCCAAGAAAATGATGACAAATTTTCAAACACAGATTACATGCTGTAGTCGCCAATTATGTACACATTGCCTTCTCCTCTGTGATTTGCAGGCTGATTATGGGGGAGGGGGATAGGATTAGCTTTCCTCTTAAAAAAAAAAAATCTATATGGTCCACAGGCGCTAAGAATGTGTAGTCATTGGCTGCTGCTGGTGGTGGTGTACACTAATGGTAAAGATCACTGAGGTGTTGTTGAGTTGCTTTACGACAAGGAATGCACTGTATATCTGACAAAAAACAAGACTCATATTTCATACTGATGAATAGATCTGAACAATAACAGTGCATGTTGCAGTGGTAGATGACCTTTGCGAAGTGTAGAGAATTAAACTGAAAGCAGCGATTGCATGCGTGGATTGAGCTGATCTGGTCCAGGTGATAAGTGCCAATTTTGAGGTGAAACATTCACTTCAAAATAAAAGCATGAAAAGATATACAGTTGCCCAGTTTGGAGGCTTGAACAATTTCCGAAATGGAGCCATTGTGAAAAAGCCTCATGGCCGATGTGACTTTTTTTTTACTTTCCACCATAATTGAATTATGTGTTTTGCACCATGACTCCTGAACCAATGACCATAAAACAGATAAGATGATGTCTTCCCCTAATGACTGTAATGATGGTCTCAAATTACAATGATACCATAAACAACATGATAAACTGCTCAGGCAAACATTTAATTGTGAAAGGAAATAACAATATCTGAGAGCTGAGGTCAGACTTTATGGTATGTCACTGGCGCATGCAGGTTGTGTAGTTTTAAAAACTTAATCCTTAGTATTCATAATAACGCTGACAATACAGTGACTTTAAAGAGAACAACATTACTTAACGTCCATCCATCCATTCATCCATTTTCTTCCGCTTATCCGGGGCCGAGTCGCGGGGGCAGCTGTCTGAGCAGGGACACCCAAACTTCCCTCTCCCCGGACACTTCCATAGACGTAGTCACTCCAGCGTGTCCTGGGTCTTCCTCGGGGTCTCCTCCAGGTGGGACATGCCAGGACCACCTCCCTAGGAAGGCGTCTAGGGAGCATCCGGTACAGATGCCTGAGCCACCTCAGCTGGCTCCTCTCAATGTGGAGAAGCAACGGCTCTACTCTACCTCTTCCCGGGGGACAGAGCTCCTCACCCTATCTCCAAGGGAGCACCCCGCCACCCTGCAGAGGAAGCTCGTTTCGGCCATTTGTATCCGGGATCTTATTCTTTCTGTCACGACCCAAAGTTCATGACCATAGGTGAGGGTAGGAAGGTAGATTGACCGGTAAATCAAGAGCTTCTCCTTTCGGCTCAGCTCTTTCTTCACCACAACAGACTGATACAGCGACCGCATTACTGATTTTACTGATTTTCATCCCAGCTGCTTCACACTTGGTTGCAAACTGCCCCAGGACATGTTGGAGGTCCTGGCTCGAAGGAGCCAACAAGACAACATCATCCACAAAAAGCAGAGATGAAATCCAGTGGCTCCCGAACCAGACCCCGTCCGGCCCCTGACAGCGCCTAGAAATTCTGTCCATAAAAATAATGAACAGAATCGGTGACAAAGTGCAGCCCTGCTGGAGTCCAACATGTACCGGGAACAGGTCTGACTTACTGCCGGCAATGCGAACCAAACTCCAGCTACAGGGACCGTACAGCCTTTAGCAGAGGGCCTCCGACCCCGTACTCCCGAAGCACCTCCCACAGTGTGTGTGTGTGTGTGTGTGTGTGTGTGTGTGTGTGTGTGTGTGTGTGGAGGGGGGGAGGGGGCGATGGTCCTATCGCCACCAGTTTTAAGGTAATTAGATGGCTGTCTTTGTCAATTCGATGTCATCACAACTGCGCAAGATGCCGCTGCAAAACCTTACAGGTGTGTAGTTGAGAACAATGAAGAACACATGGTTTGGCGCTGAAAACTGATTTAATGGAAATTGAATAAGTGGGTTGAGCTACACAGGTATACAGTGGGAACGTCCCAGTGGGGGGTAAAGAGTCTTAATGCAATTATAAGACATTCCAAGAACAAGTATTTTTGGATTACCCCCCCCTGCCTGCTTAATTCCCAATCCCCCAAAGAGGTACAGATTGAAGCACTGTGGGAGTTCAGCCCTACATGTAATACAATGATAAAGACCTTACATTCCTTGAGACGGCAATAGGATCACATGCTAGCGTGGTGCTGCTAGGTAAGCTTGTTTGATGCCAGACAGTGCAATAAATTGAAAAGGAGGAGAGTTTGAGGAAGCGAGAAGGAAATACATAAAAAAAGGAGGTGAGCTTTGATTACAGAGTAAGATGAGGTTGCATGTGCACAGTCCACAGAGGGCTCGCTTCTTCCTGCTTGCATGTTTTAATAAGCCTCTTATCCTTTACTTGCACTCATTTTATGATGTTCCCCCCCATCCCCCTGCTGCTCCTGTAGCTCCAGAAGAAAGGGTTCATTGGTGGGTGGAGCAGTATATGCTTGCGGAGGTGCCCGGGAGCATTGCCCAAGGGAGGCCTGTGGATAATTACAAACCGTTCAGCAAACACAACTCGGCAGCTCACGTAGACACCCTGATGGAGAGCCAATAGGCAAACGGAGCTCTATAGAGACACAGACGTCAAAACTTGGCGTACGTGAGTCATACAACAGCAGCTGCCCGATTGGGAACACGGATCGAAGTTGCAAAGGAAAACAAAGGCACACCTGACTCACTGAAGAAAATTTAAACTGAGGGGATGACGGCAGCAGAGCTCAGAATCTATTCCATCCCATACATACTATAAACTATCGCCGATAAAGAGCACAGTCATACTCAGTAGCTTGGAGACAGTGATGAAGACAGAGGAAGGCGTGCTCATAGTCATTACGATCACTTATGTAATCCCATCCTCCAGATTTAAGTCTAATTCCCCCTGTTAGTAAATGTCACCTCTATCTGCCGCCAGACTCTGAGCACACTCTGGACCCTCGGTCTCTCCAGAGTGTGTGTTTGCAAGCGCGCCTATGTGTGCACTGTTTGATGAAATAGCTTTGCCCCACAGGGTTGATATTATTGTAAGTGAAAAAAGGGAGAGGGCAGAGCGAAGAGCTCTGCAAAGAATCCGATGTATCAGTAACCTCAATCATGTCCCACACCTATGGCTAACCTCGGGCTAAGTTAGGGAATTAACGGAGCAGCCAGGGAGAGATGCAACACTGCCTTTGACTTTGCACTTCAGAGGTGTGAGCGCTTTGCCCCTCCTCTGGAGATTCTTGAGAAAGACCATCATTATACATTAATAACACCAGAGAGTTCTCCCTCAGTCTGCACTGCCTCTGTTTGTGTCCCCTATTGATTTTCCACTGAATTCTTTGATGAGAGTACAGGGACCGACACTTTGATTACGTTTACCGTTATTCGGTGTGTGTTTGGGTGTGTGGATGTACTTTTTGTGCTTGTGTGTGCCAGTGTACAGTGAATTTGCACGTGCAGCGTGTATCTATACGTGCGTATACAACAATCAATGACCTGTCTATTATTGTGTGCTGCGTCCCCCATCGTGCTGCCAAAACAAGTCCGACCCGTCAAGACATAGCAAGACTCAAGACCTCCGAAGGTGTCCTGTATCTGGTACCACATCGATAGCAGCAGATCCTTCCTGGACTCCACGGATCGGACTTGTTGTTCAAGCACGTCCTTCAGACACTCAATTGCATTGAGATCGGTAGAAAATGAAGGCCAAGCCAATATCTCAAGTTCTGTGTCACATTCTGCAAACCCTTCCTGAGCATTTTTTGTGGTTTGTCAGGGTTCATTATCCTCCTGAAATAGGTGACTGCCAACAGAGAACGACAACTGAACTGATCATGTCACAACTGTGGACTCTGGGTTGGTTCAGTCAGAAAAATCACATGGTCAGGGTTAGGAAAAGATTGTGTTTTGGCTGTTCATGTCCAGATTTCTTGGTAAAAACACCCAGTTTGTCAACACAAACATGGGTCCATATTCCAGTTCTGACACTCATGTGGTCATTGTAGGCATTAGACAGTGGACAACATGTCTCTTTGTCTGGACATGTCTATGGTTTCACAGCCTCACACAGAGCAAGGTGTGATGAAAGGTGTTCTGACACTTCTTTATCACAGTCAGCATTTTATTGGTGCTACATGAGCTTTCCTGTGGAAGACGGGCTGACATTTGCTCCCCATCTGCGTCACTGGTCCTCAGTTTTACCTCATCAACATCATTGGGAAAGTGGTAGAATGCTCCCAAAACAGCTGAACAGCTGTTGATTTTCTATACTTGTTTGCTAAACCTCTCTGACAATCCAAATCATTGTCATTCAGTCCTGTTGTTCATGTTCCCATTACAATCCTTCCCTCCCTCAAACAAATTTTTGTTTTCCCCTTCCTTCCTCCTTATTTTCCTTTCTTCCTTTTATATTTTTTTTTCTCTTTCAATTTGCAAATTATAGGCTTGGCATTTTGTGGAAGGGCAGTTCACCCTGTTGGTTCTTCACAGTTCTGTGCATCTGTCCTGCTGCCACTCCATGCGTGAACATTCAAACCAGCAAAGCCAAGGGAGGAAAGAAAAAAAAAAAAAGGGAAAATCTCAGAGAGCAACACTGAAACACGTGCAAAAAACGTCACAGAAAAATACAAACACATGCTCGTTTGGATATCCGGACACATAAAACAGCAAAGCCAATAAGAGGCTGTATTGTTTGCGCTAATTGTAGAGATAAGCAGCTCATCCTGGGAGACCTCTTCCTTTTTCTCTGAATGTCTCTGGCTGATCAGGTTTCAGTGACATTCAAAGATGGAGCCAGAACTGAGCACACACGATCTCACACACACACACACACACACACACACACACACACACACACACACACACACACACACACACACATTACCAGACAAAGACCTGACCATCATCTGGTGTCACCAAGGTCTGAAGGTTTGTCCAGCTACGTGTTTTTGCAGTCCTCCATTATACGTTCCCTTTTGATATTAAAGCCTTGGCTCATTCATTGCAAAGGAAATTGCTATATTATTACAATATTTGTCAAAAGCCCGGAAGGAGGAAGACCAAAATTGAATATGCCGGCAGTTTGTCAGCAAATGTGCAATGTTTGCAAATTTGTCTTTTTTCATCAAATAGGAAGCACGACCTCGGGGTGGAAAGAGACATTTAGTGTTAACTGCTTTTTGTTCCAGTAAGCACAATCAATATGTCCTCTTTTTTTTTTTACTTATGATTTATGACATACTCATTTCGACATGTGTATGAAATTCTACAAAGGAATTCATGTACCACCGTTTCAGATATATACTTATGTAAACATAAAACAGTGAAATTGGTGAGTTCGCCAACATATATATATATATTATATGCTTAATTTATTCCCCTCAAGCGTCTTCAGAATTGGAGTTTGTGTCCCGTTTTGACCAAGAGTAAAGAGTGAAGTTTGTAAATTATCTTATGTAAGTAACTCAGCATATGTGAGGTAATTTAATCTCAATACATAAAACCGATCATAATTATCTAAAGTGTGATCTTTCCCCAAACCTAACCAAGTAGATTCCTGCCTACACGTAACCAAACTGCAACCATCTGACAGTGGAAAAGTCATACAGTGTCATTTTATTGACAGCTACCTTTATTTTGAAAGTCTTATTACATATTACATATAGAATATAATCATTTGTGATCACTACGAATATGTTAAACATCATGATAATGATTATAAACATGCGTATGAACTCTATGTGTCTGACTCTATAGATTATAAGCTGTATTACATCACAAACCAGAGGCATTTTCTTTTCTTTCCCTTTTCCAGCCCTTCTTGTTTTTCTTCAATTGACTTCTTCTGCTCTCAGTTCAGGAAACAGATTCCCTGAATCGACCTGTGATGCCTCTCATCAAAGGAATGTGCGGCACGTTGAACGATCACTCACAACAACAGGCCCAAGCAATATCTGAACTGAGATGTGATGAGTCAGGGTCGTTCACTCCTGCCGCCTCTGATCACGTCTGATCAGCTCGCACTCTCACGTTCCCGATGAGGCACATCTGCTTAATCAATAACATAATAATCATGTGTTAAACCTTAAAGCGCTCTATGTAAAAATGCGTATTGATTTACGTGTATTAATGACTTTTTTTTTATCGGCGGAGTGTAACGTGACATGAGAAATGAGTCATACCGCGTCTCCCATGGTTGCCTCTGCAAACCTGTGGACGATTTGTTATTTTAAGTTATTTAAATCTGCTGGCCTGTTGATTTTTGACTTTCAACAACAGTCCAGAGGACGTGATGTTCCCGAGTGCCTCCACGCCGCTAATAGAGCAGAAAAAGCAAACGTTAAGTTCACAAACAGAGTCCGCTGACATAAACTAACGACCGGCTTCCGGCGCTCGGAGCAGAGGTTCCACAGGTCCCCTTTAGAAAAGAAATAGGCGAGGATGTTTTTCTTCTAAACTTTAACTGCGATTGTTGCACAATTTGCCATTAATATTTCCTGTCATGGAGACAAAGATTTGAAACCAAGTTCTCAGGGACATAATTAATGCAGGTATACGGTTAAAAATCTTGTTTGGGTGCACTTGGATCCCCATGCTGGTTGTAATTTCTGCACCAAATACTCTGTGTATTAATTCAGTCGTTACTTGCAAACCAAGAGATAACGGAATGCTTTACATCACCTGTCACAACATTTCATTAGCGGCCCTTGCTCCTCGATGGGCTGTCATCCATTAAAAAGCTATTCCTTTAACAGCATACCCTCAATCCGCGGGTGGATGTCAGACCTGCTGACGGCGCACATTGTGCAGCAGTGACCCTATTTTGCATTAAACCACCGTCCCGCCCCTCCCTCCCTCCTGTGAGTGCAGGTTCATCACAGGGATGAGTAATAGCTCGTGCCTCGGCCCCTGCACAATGATTAGGCCTCTAATCATTTGTCTATCAAACTACCTGGACTGAGCACAAACATGACCACTCGTGTGGGCCACATTATTGACAGTAATGACTCTGTGTACAAAAGGGGTGGGGTTGGGTTGGGTTGGGGGGTTCTTTGTGGGCTGTTGAGCTGCCTGTCAGCCAGGAACTGAGTACACTGAAATCTGTCCAGGTGGGGATTGATTTCTGTAGGAACCGTGTTAATTTACACGTGAAGTTCAAACATGAGTTAACCCAGCTGAGTCAGTCGAGTTCCCCGTGACGATCCCTTCTTAATCTGTGTCTTACCAAGAGAGAGAGGCTTGTTACCACCTCATGCATTCATTATTTTCAGTCCAAATTGGGGTCTTACTGTGCTCGCAGCCCGGCTGGGATGCAGCTTTATATTTAATAGTTGTTTACTGTATAGGTCACATTGTCCTTGCACATCCAGTGTGGACCTTGTTGTTATATGCATCCAGACCTTTCCAATTATCTCCAGCCTGGCCTCTGATGAACTTGTGTGAATCCGGGGGAAAGGGCTCTTGTGGTTTCAGATCTGATTTCTGGGAAATAAATGAGTTGAGTTTAATATTCTGTTTCATCTCTCCTCCACTGCACTGAGGTTCCTCTCCACTTAAAACTCCCAAAATAAGCAGCTGCACTTCTAAAGGCTGGCACGTCAATTAAAGAGGTGCCAGGTGATGTCACAACCCAGTCATTAACGCTCTGAGGTAACTGCTAAACAGAGTCAGGTGTCCACGGCCGTGGCCACTTCTGGCAGATCTGCAGGGTTTTTATCAGCAATCCGGTCCGAGGATTGTGTTACAGTAACCCATTACACAGTTTGTAGTGTACAGTGTTGGGTTGCAGTGGAAAAGGAGGCGTCCACGGTGCGGTGGAAGTGAAGTAGCAGGCGGGCTGGCAGCGGCGCAGCAGTCGAGGGGCAGGGCGGCACAGGGAAGGAACGCTGCCTCGGAGCGCGCCGCGCGTAACGAAGGGACGCGGTGATTGACAATCGGAGGCACGGAGCGCCCCGTGCGGCACGCAAGCGGAGCACGCAGATCTCCCCGTTGCCGTGTTGTGAAAGGCATCTCTGTGAGACACCAGCGCGATCAGCCCGGCGCGGAGAAAGGAGCCTCTGTCCGTTCCCTGGGCTCCGTCTCGGAGTCTTCTCGCCGAATTAAGTAGCGACTAGAAGGACGGCGGCCGCTCCGACACCCACTCCCCATCCCGTCCCCACCTGCTCAGTCATAACTGGACACCGTGTGGGCTGAGCCGGCGTCTCAAAGTGTCCTGGATACCGGAGTGGATGGACTTCATGGTCAGGTTACACTTTGCAATCTGAGCTAAAGAAGATTTTGTCGATTCCTTTTTTTTTCTCCTGGAGTAAACGGACTGCGCCCGGTGCCTTCGGAATCATATATTGGGTATTTTTTGGGTTTTTCTTTTTCTTTTTCTTTTTTGGTTAAATCCTGCATGATTGTGATGCGATTGTGAGTCAAGATACAATACAATCCCTGGATTCTCTGCACACTGCTGTCTTTTTTTTAAAATTCTTTTTAGTTGGAATAACGCTCAGACAATCAGCGGACTCTCGGGAGGGAATTTCGGTGCGTAATTTGTGCGGTGTGTGCGGTTGGCGAGCCGCAGAAGTAGTTGTGCCTCCCTTCTGGGTTTTTTCTTCTTTTTTTCTTCAT
This sequence comes from Acanthopagrus latus, assembly GCF_904848185.1. Classification (NCBI taxonomy): domain Eukaryota; kingdom Metazoa; phylum Chordata; class Actinopteri; order Spariformes; family Sparidae; genus Acanthopagrus; species Acanthopagrus latus. The sequence continues at coordinate 22,630,933 of NC_051050.1, read as the reverse complement.
GTCCAATACACCATTTTCCCATGGAGTAGGCTTAAATCACATGTAAAGACTTCATTTTTTTAAAAAAAGAGCGTTTTTTTGTTTGTTTGGTTGTTTTTTTCCTCTGTCGCCTGGAACGAACAGGCGGATCTATGCGCAGATTCACCGTAGGATGGTAAATGACCGATGGGGAATCATGAACAGCTCTTCTGAACTCGAAGATGGGACTCGGCACAAAAACCAGGTATGTTTCACTCGAGCCTGACAGTTGCGCTGTGTTGGTTTGGTTTCTGGAGGAGTGGTGCAGCTGCTTGGCGCAGTGTTACCACGCCGAGTTTTGGCGATGAGGCAGCGAGGAGACGGTACCTGCCCCCCCCCAACACACACACACACACACACACACACACCCGACACCCGCAGATCGCACAATCCTCACGTCTTCTTCTGTTTGACAAAAGGCTTCAGTATGTTAGTTAGACTACCTGGGATGAAAAAAACCCAGCAGATTCGTGTGTGATTAAGCGGATAGTTTTTTGTTTGTTTTTCTTTGCGCATCTCAGATCTTCCCAAATCTCCCTCCTATAGAAACGCACTTGAATTGCGTGTCTGTTCAGAGTGCCTGAACATGGCACACAAGGTAGCCATACACCCCCCCCCCCCCCCCCCCCCCAAACCCACCAACACACACGCACACACCAACACGCACACATTGCACTCGGATGAACTGAGACAGGAGACAGCAGCGGACGTGCGGGTTGTGCTGCAGCCAGACAAGCTCACTTTGGGGAATAGTCAGTGTGTTTTTTCACAAGGTCAGTAGAGGGTTATTGACAGCCCGTGAGGGAGAGAGGGGCTCCCCGGCCTGGAACCACCGGGCGGCGGGGGATCGGATTTCGGGGACACTGAGAGAGCTTGGCGCCTTTTGGAGAGCTTTACCTCGGTGGTGTCCTCTTACCTGTGAGGCTGTAGTTATGATGCGACACATCAGTGGGAAATAATGTAGAAAAAAAAAACTTCCCCAGAGCCAAATGCGAAATGTTGAGAGGAAAAAAATGTTGAAGGCTATCAGGAGGGGTTTATTTTTGGCACTTTTTAAAAAAAAATTGCCTGTCTAAATGAAAATACCTGCTATGAACAGACATCATGAGCAGGAAGTTGCTCACAGAAGCCCGCCTGCCTTTGTTTGCTGTCTGACTGAAGCATGTGAGATGCAGGTGGAAGGAAACATGGCACTTCTTCTTCTTCTTCTTCTTCTTCTTCTTCTTCTTCTTCTTCTTCTTCTTCTTCTTCTTCTTCTTCTTCTTTCCCAAAGCCTGACAGGTGCCAGATGACACGCAGCTTCCTGTCATGTGATTTTTCAGTCACTTCACATGGTGGCACTCTGACCCGCAGCCCCTTCCTATAAGGTCCTATAAGCTCACATTAGCACCTGTGGGTGTGTGAGGCTGTGACGAGTCTATCATACATCACAGTTTCTTCTTCATGTGACCTCTGTCCTCCGGAGGCGGAGCCGATCAGCGCCTCAGAGGGACCCCGGCCATCCTTCAGCCTGCGAGCTGCTTTGCCTCTTTTCATATCCACTTAAAGGTCACGCGAATTGCAAATGTCTCTCCCCTGGGTTTTTTAATTCGATGATTGTGTGTTTTGTAATAACCCCCCCCACCTCCCCCTTTTAGATCTGAAAGCAAAAAAAAGAGAGAGAAAACTGATTAATTTAGATTCTTTTTCATTTCTATGTCCTTGACAAAAAAAAATCTGGCTGGCTAAATGAGGCTCTGATGTGCTGAGTGGTAAGCCGGGAGGATGAAAAGGCAAAAAAAAAAAAAAAAAAATGTCCCATAACCCCAGAACTGACTCCGGATCAGACGGCATCGGGGAAGGAGGGGAAGGAAGGAGGGGAGGAGGGGAGGATGCTGGGTGAGATGAGAGGCTGTGAGAAATGGGTATGGCTAATGTCGCTATCTGTCCCTCTCCTCCCCACATCTATCCGTCTCCTTCTCCTACACTTGTTATTTATTTTTTTTTGCTATCACACGCAGGCACACATAAATACTCCCTCTCTCCCTGCGTGTCGGCCTGTCTTCTCTGTGTAATCTCGAGCGGTAACAGCAGACCTTTATCTCCAGCCTTGTGCTATTGACACAGTCATTTTCAGAGCCGGTGGGGAGGGATCGGTTAATAGAGATCTCTTGTGGTCTGTCGTTTGTTTTGATATTACAAAGCGCGGCCCCGGTATTTGTCTTTGGAGAGTCTGCATATTTGATTTGTGGGCTGTAGGTGTGCTGTCACCCTGTGCCCTTTTGTAACAGATGGAGGAGAGTTTTTTTTTTGTTTTTTTTTTTGAGTAAAGCGGCGCTTCAAGTGCAGCTTACAATCAGCCTTGCAATCTAATTCACCTGGATAATAGGCGCCGGAGACCGAGGCTACGTGGCCAGAGATGCTCTTTACTCCTGCGTATTAAAAAAAAAAAAAAAGAATGAGGCATTTCAAAGAAACAAAATGGCTACCAGGAGTTGGAGTATAATGAGTGGATACATCAGTTCCATTCAAAAGTAATGAAAAGAAGCACAACCTGAGACGAGTCAAGGCTGCAGCTTCTCACCACAGTAATGTGAGGAGAATTAAGGGTGTGAAACATTTGTTAAAGTTCTCACTTGTTTGTTTTTTTGTCTCCAGCGTTGCTCGGGAAAAAATACAATTCCACACAAGAAACACAATAAACAAGGGATGTGATGCTGTGATAAAAGCACCACTATTGATTTTTTTTGTTTTTTGTTTTTTGAACGCTTGCCAGATTTGTTATATATTTGCTGTAGCTGTGGCATCATTCTTCAATCAGCTGTGAACTGAGTATCAGCTGCTTGTCTGTTGTCTCAGGTTAACATCTTAAAGGGCAACGCCACTAATTTTACACATTAAAGTGTGTTTACAGGATTTTGGAGTGCTACTGGAAAGAAAGTGGTATGAAGTACAATTTGTGTTTCCAGGGGAGCCAATAACTTGCCTCCAGTGATGTTGTCACTCATATGCTCAGTTGCATTGTGGGTAATGTAGGCGACATCATTTATTTGTGAACTCATTGTGGTGGGTTCAAAAAGAGATGAACACATAATGTGTCTCAATTCAGGGTCTGCATCCTTTGGAGGACACATTTGAAGGCCAGTTATGTCACTATCATGAAGGTTGTCCCAATCCGAAGGCTCCTCCAAATGCAGCACTTTGCCCTGTTTTTGAAGGATGCATGGCTACTATCCTTCGTGGTTTCACATCCAAAGATTCTTTGCGCTCCCGAAAAAGCAGAAAGCAAGAAAATGACGACATTGCTTGGCGTAGATCGTCACTTACGCGGAGCCCGGGCAGCAGAAATTGTGACGTAAGAGTAAAACATCTGGTGACGCAACCAGGAAATGCTCCGAAGGCTCGAACGTCACATTTAACAACAGCTGACGCGGTTAAGAAGGTCTCTGAAGGACTCGCCTTCGAAGACTGCAAAGGCTTCGAAGGAAGGATTCAGACCCTGAACTGAGACACAGATATAGTCAATACAGCAGCAGCAGCAGCAGTGAGTGACATCACTGGAGGCAGTTTTATCAGATTACATGCAGCCTCCTCTGGAGACACAGAAAAGGCTTTATACTACTTTTTCCCACATACGCAGCAGCACTCCTCAGGACCTGGAAACTAATTGTTTCAGTTATCCTTTAAATGTGACACGTGCACACCAACATGTAATACAGTGTGTGTGTCTGTCTGTTTCCTCCTCATTACCAGACATAGCCCACTCATGCACACACACACACACACACACACACACACACACACACACACACACACACACACACACATATATATATATATATATATATATACAGAGTACAGCTGAGAAGTCAGATAGACCCAGTGGGGTTGGCTGCTCGGGGTAATCAATAACTCTCTGAGAGCTCCAAACTTTTCCAGAAGCACAGAGAGGACTGTTTGTGTCCGGGTAGAAGAGCCACAACATACAACTGAGGCTCCCTCAGCTCCCACACTGAGAATGCACAAACACACACACACACACACACACACACACACACACACACACAGTAGGACCCCATCTATCAAAATCACACTCTGCGGCGACCCAGCTCAGAAATTATACCCGGGTTGCATGACAGCCGTGACACAGACACACAAACATCCTCTGCTGGGATTTATCAATCTGCAGTAACTCACTTTAACACCGCCCCACATGTGGTTACGGTGCATCAGGTCGAACCTAGAAAGGCTTCACCATTTGTCATGTACACGTCTTCATACATATCATATAATAACCGGCTTACAATTTGTGGAAAATGGCATCTTTTCTGATAAATGTTGCAACCTTAGATATGAGTTTATTATTCAGGCCTGTACATTGAAAGAAAGATCACCCAGACATGAAAATGAGGTCATCATCTTCTCTTCATGCTGATGGAAAAGTCAGGTGAAGTGTCGTATTGCACAGAATATTTCTGGAAGCTTCACAACACAACAGCGTTGCAGCGTTCTCCTAAACAACTGAGACTTGTTCTAAAACATAAAATGGCTGCATAGAGCTCGTCCAGCGTGACCCGGGTCTTTGCAAAACGCAGAGATCCCAAACTGATATGAAAGGACACTATTTACATCCTTTCCTTGAGTGGGAATCTTTACTAAAGCTGCTAAGCTAAAAGCGTCGGCGCGTAACCCCGTCTGAAGTGGCTGCACCAGCTCGACTGTCAGTGGAGGGTGTAAATAATTTCTTTTCAGATCACTTTGGGATCTCGAGGCTTCTAGAGACGTGGATTAATCCGGCTGCATGGAGCCATTTTATTGGGGTTTTTTTTTGGTCAGTTATTTTAGGCTCGGTCAGGAGAATGCTGAAACTGTGACAAAATGTGGATTCAGGACTTTCTATCCGTGTGGGGGTGAGAAGACAATGACTGCATTTTAATTCTTGGGTGAACTTTTCCTTTAAACAAGATTGTACCGAGCAGAATCCCAAACGTATCTCGTTTCTACGTTCAGGTAGAATAATGGAGGCGTCTGTTGATGATTTCCTTCTTTAAATAAAAGGTCGAAAATGTAAATTTGCATCTTTTTCATCTTACATTCATGTTTCAAGTGTTACAGTGTACATGATTAGTCAATGGTAGTTGAGTGGAGACTAATTATGATGTGCAAAGTTGTTTAATATTTATTGGTCACAGCTGTGTAGTCGTCCACTTATTACAGTGATGACAAACAGCTGGGAAGTTGTGATTGCAAGTGTTTTTTGGACTCAGTACACACAGACCCAGTGTTTTTTTGTTGTTGTTGTTGTTGGGTTTATTTCATGAACAGTAAATACCCACAGGCCACATCTTATTATTTTTTTTTCCAGACTGGTATTTTGTTTTTCCTTTTAAAACTGTCTTTGGCCAGGTTTGTTTTTTGTTTTTTTTTTTGCAGACATACGCACGCCAAGTGCGAGCATCTTAACCAGACAACATCCAAGATTCTCTTTTTTTTTGTTGTTTCGCCAAATCGAGGAATTAACGTTAATTAACTATAACGGAGTCAATTTGCAGTTGTCATTATGGCAACAGCTGCCAGATTAAACTTTCTCTGGCAGCAGCTTGTTTGTTTGTTTGTTTGTTTACACTCTGTTATGGAAATTATGAATAAGATGTCACCTCGTGACACTTGAAATTTGCAATCGTGATTTTGATAAATTATTCAGCCTTGAAGGTGAAGTGTATGCTTTTCAATCTGTTATCATAGATTAAATATATTGAATAAATAAATTTTTAAAGGGTAACTCCACCAATTTCACATATTAAAGTGTGTTTACAGGTTCTTGGGAATTACTGTTGTTTATGAGAAAAGTAGCATAAATCTTCTAGTGGCTCCAGAGGAAGCATTGCATTGTGGGTAATGCTGACAGCGGTCCACTGGTCTAGCCTTGCACCCCTGTAACACTGTAGGACTCATTATGGACAGTTTACAAAGAAATGATCAAATTCTATCGCCTTTTTTCCCCCACCTGTTCCTCTCCCTTTATAAACGCTGGTGCCTACATTACCCACAATGCAACGTTGCCACTGAATGACATCACTCACAATGTGTCAGACAACATGCAGCTGCCTTTGGAGCCACAAAAAGGCTTTAAACTGTGTGAAATTGGTGGATTTACCCTTTAAACATGTTTTCTTTGTCCTTAATCATAATGAATGACGACCTTTTGGGTCTCTGATGGCACTTTGAGCTCTGGGAAGTTGTGACGTGGGGACTCATTGATTAATCGTGAAAATAATGAGCAGATTAATCAATAGTTAAAAACAATAATTGTCCGCTGCAGCCCGGCTCTGTGCTGTTTGACTGTAGCTATGCACTGTGAGATGTGGACTGGCTTGCTGTTTTTTTTTTTCTTTCTTTTAGCGGGTACCCTTGTCAAACTAATGAACCTGCTGAGCTGGCTGGAGGTATAGGAGGCAGTGTGGACTGGAGCAGAGCAAAGCACACAGACTTCTCTGGTTCAGTGGGCCTGTGATTTCCCTGTGGGGGGTCCTGCTATGGCAGCGGTGCAACTCTTAACAACCTCAGCTGCCGTCTCCCCCCCCGACCCACTCTGGGGTGGCATCGAGGAAACACCCGCCAGCAAAAGTTTTCAGAACGGTTCGTCGGATCGCTGTCGTACCTTTTTTCCCACGGTTAGCTCTGTGCGTAGGTGCCGTCCTCTCTTCTCTCCAGATGTCGACTTTCACACTGAGATTTCTAGTGTGAGATGTTTTGTAACGGCGGCATTGGCGAGCGTTTAACAAGGCATATGTGTGCGGCGCGTACGGTCTTTGTTTTATTTGCACCTCCACAAATCACCGTCGAGAGGCGTCAACCGTCTCAGAAGAGAGATTGATCTAATTGGGCCATGTCGGTCTTTGTGTTTCGCCACAGTACGCGATGTGCGGTATATAAAGAGACAGTTAAAAGACATTTGTGTGGGTCTGTGGATGCTCATGTGCTTCTATCAGTCCCGTTGTTTTTCTTTTCAGTAAGACTACGGGGGTTGCATTACAGGGAGAGTTATTCAATTTATCAAGAAAAACAATCTCTTGGTGTCATTGATTTCACTTTGGTGGTGGTCTTCATAGCAACGCCGCCTTTGTATCGGCATGCACGATAATGACTTCCAAAGCCTTAATGTTTCCCTCTGTTTATTTATTTATTTATTTTTTTTTCTGTTCTCTCACGCAGATGCTTTTCTAATCGTCTCTCTTCTTTTGATCCTTTGTTTTTATCATCACATCGTTTCCTTTATATTTTAGCTTTCGGATGATTCCATATGCTATATAAGCTTGAAGCTCATCGCTTTAGTCGCGGATGAATTGTGAGATCAAAAACCTAAGTGGTTTCGCAGGAGTGTGGGCCTATTGTTAGAATGAAGGTATGAATGTGTGAGAGGAGTGCGTGTGTTGGTGGATCAAAGTGGTAACGAGCCATTACTGTCAAGTCGTTACGTAAGTGAAGAGTGCTCTTTTTTTTTTTTTTGCATTGAAAGTGATTTAGTACCTTTAATGGACCGCCGTGTCATTTTGTTTAGGTTGTTTTTTTTTTCCGCCCCAGACAGATGGGGCCGCTTCGTGTAACGCAAACGCCACAAGAAACCGCAGGGGCTTTAACTCCTCTGAAGGTTTTAAACGACAGCAGCTGTCCCGCGTGCCTTTGGCCTCGCTCATGCTCCGTCCGCCTTTGTTATCTGACCCTCGCACCCTGCTACGTCTTTTTTCCCTTGCTCGCCCTTTTCTATGTCTGTCTGTGACACGGAGGGACGGGACATTTCAGTATCAGGTGTCTGATGCTGCTGCAAGGTGACCAGGAGGCCTTGAGAGAGCGAGAGAAAAGGACCGGGAACGAGAATCACAACAGGAGTAAATACAAGCAGGAGAATAAAAACAGAGAGAGGGAGCCGGAGCGGAGAAACGAAAAGAGTAACCCGGAGTAGAGTGGAAAGGACACAGGAGGGTTGGAAAGTATGAATCACAGTCGGTCCTGGATGAGTGTTGAGCAGGCAGCAGGCTAGCTGGGGGCACATGTACCTTTTTCTTTTTTTTTCTTTTTTCTTTTTTTTTGCCAGATGACGCAGATATATTCCAGCTGCTCAAAATCCCACATAGCTCAAAACAAAGAAGTGTTATCAGATATACCACACGTTGCGCAGCCTCCTCTCCCTCACACAGTCGACTCTTGGCTCAGTTACAGGGCTCGTCGCAGAAGCCCCAAAGCATCACCGAGGGCTCACTCACATCCAGCACAACAGCTGTAATAGAAAGTAATTGCACGTAATTGATTCGTGATTCTTGCTAATTGTGTTGATTCTGTGCAGTGCTGCATGCTTTAGCATGCGTTTATGCACCTGTACGTGTGTGTCTGTGTGCGTGTTTGCTCACATTTACCTACAATGAAGGTATTCACAGCGTGTGTGGGCGAGCGTGATGCAGACGGCTCCTCTGTAGTTTTCCTGCCTTTGTATGGACGCGAAGAAAGTAAAGCTGAGTAGGAAACATTAGTAAAAGGTGCGACAGGGCAAGGTTATACTCTGCCTCCTGGAGCACGTATTGACAGATGTGTCAGCAAGCTGACCTGATGGGCAGGGTTTCACAGCAGAGGAGCTATAAGTGTGAGAGGGAGGGAGACGAGGCAGGCAAAGGCATTAGATTTCCATCTGCAGGATTCAGCCCCTTGTGCATGTTTGAGTGTGTGTGCATGTGTGTTTGGAAAGTAAAAAAAAAAAAAAGTGACGAACGTGAAACAGAAACAAACTAAAGGAAGGATAAATGTGCGAGTCCCCTCCACTATTTTACTGCTGGAAAGACTGTAATATAGCCCCTCTGCAGTTTATCATATCCTTCCCTGCTAAATCATCATTAAAAATGCATTGGAAATCACCTGTGAGAGGCAGAGGAGAGGTGTGCAGATGGAAGGGAAGAGAAGAGAGTGGGCTGCAAATGAGGCAGAGTGGTGGAGTGAGGGATGAGCGAGACACAGTGTGTGCATGCGTTACAGAGTTCAGTCATCTTGATGGACAACTCGCTCGGCCCATTCCGCTGACGGATCGGGCTCCATCTCCATATTTGCGGCGAGGAGTGTCCAATTTCCTCCTGGCGATTTCAATCTGAGAGTTAAGGAGCTGCGCTTGTGTGACGTTTGAGTCTTGATCAAACAGAGACTGCTTTAAGGGGTCATACTTCCCACAACATAATGGACTTGTTCTTTTCCCCACCTCTCCTCCCCTCCCCGCCGCCGTCACACATCATTTATCAAGCACGTGGACGCTCGTGCATCCGAGCACAACAAATCACGTTCGCACGTGAGCGCGGCCCCCCCCCCCAGTTTATGATGGGTTACGCGTCGGACTTAGACTGCAGACCGAACAGTAAATAATAAGGGAATTAATTAGACTCTGAAAACCCAGTGAATAATTTATGATTAATGGAGAAGTTTAATCAAGCGATCAATCTACTCTGACCACCGGAATCTGGAGCGAGGGAACGTTATAGGACAAAGGAGGAGGGAGGATGAGAATGCAGTTTTAGCCCAATGTAATCCACTTAAACACACAATCATAATGAAAACGGCTGGAGCACAGAGGAAGCCCAGCGGCTAGCCAGAGCTCAGTGTTAAAATAGTGATGCTGGTATTGCGGCATCTGTTCCACCGCGAGTGTACAGAGGGTCTTTTTTTATCTCGGTGTTAAACTGCCAAGCGCGCCTGTGACGGAGCGACATTGCTCTCTAACTCCGCTCTCATACTTGGTCGTCTCTCTCCCAAAAAAAAAGAAAAAGAAAATCACATTATTGGTTCTCCTCCGAGCCAAATGGAGTCATTTCCCCTGCAAACCGACTTCATATATTTACCTGCTAATGACTTGCTTAAGCTAACGTTGACAACATAATGGCGTCATTATGGGCCCGGGCGCCCATCAGGTGTCTCAAGGTTAATAGCAACATTAATTGAGTAGAAAAATGACGGCAGAGTCCTGTTAAGTAGTATTTTTCTGATCTGTGTGTTGATGCAAAGAAAAAAAAAATTAAAGATTACCTAGTTATGCAGCTTCACGTTAACCTCAATGATGGCGTCATTATCACACATATATATTGTTGATCCAGGGACAGCTTGATCAGTACTTGACTTTTGGACTGATGACACAGTTTTTTGCAATGATCCCTCAAGCGGGTGCCCGTTCCAGAGGCCACCACAGCGGATGCCCCCCTTTTTTTTGTTTTCCCTGCTCCCCCAACTCAAACATCTCAAGTCCGCCACTGCATCCGTGACGCTCCATTACCGGCTCATAATATTGGCCGACTGACATATCGGCTGGGCTCCTTTTACGAGCCCAACATGACATTTAAATTGACGACATCCTGCACCAGAAACCAAATACAATCCCCCTTCATCCAAATTGCATGCCACAAGGAGGATAATACCGACCGCAAAACCGCATCTCGTGGTCAGCGTATCTTCAGTATCATTTGTGCATTTAAAAAAAAAAAAAAACGTTCCCGCTGAAGGAAGGAAGGATGACAACATGGTCACTCAAGTGAATCAAAAAATGTGTATTTGTCTTCACGTCTGTCATAAGCAGAGTGGGGAGAAAAGGGGGGGAAAAAATGTCATGAAAGAGGTTATGTGACTGATAGGAGGATGAGAAAAGCATTAGGAGCGAGGATGGTTTTAGGAGAGCGATAAAAAATGAAGTGATGCATAAAATTTATTCCGAACGAGACAGACAGAGAGGGAGGCACAAAGAGATGCAGAGATGTATTTATTGCAGCTATCCTATTAAACAGTTATGACAAACTCATGGCTAATATATTAACAGACTTACCCACCAACATCCATTATTTATTCATCATCAAAAATTCAATCTGGCACACTGTGTGCCATTATTCAGATGTGCTGGGGGAAAGTGGCACATTTGAATAAATGAGGAATTGTAGGACTCACTCCCATGGCGCGTTGTTATTCCAAAATCCTCTCTTTAAATTATTCACACATTAAATCAATCAAAAAAATGTAGGAGATGGATTCATGTTCGGGGAAAAAAAAAGAAAAAAGAAAACAAAAACCGAATCCCCTCCTCGGCTCACGGAGCTGGATTTATTATATCTTCATGAAGAAACATTGGATTGTTCTTTTTGCCCATTAAAAGAAAAAAAACATCAGACGTATCAAAAACTGCTGGAAGTGGCTCTGTCGCACGCCATCTGGCTCCTTGTTTTTCATTAGCGGGGAAAAGGAAAACATTATGTTTTCTGTGTGTTTCAACTCGCGTCCCGTCCCAGGGCAGTTTCCTGATCCACTCCTATAGACAAACTGTAGACAAACTCATATTTACTATATTTGGTTTGTCTTGTTTCCTGTGGTGAAATTCTGCACCTCTCGGCAAGACCCAGGTCTGAATGAGATTGGATATGGTAATGGAGAGCGCTGCAGTCCAGTAGTTTCTGCTGATGTTGTGCAACTTGGCAGCATGGAGAACAGGACGTATTCCTCAGAGAAACCAACGCTCGCGCCTTGCAGACCCTCGGTGCAGCCACACTCCTGCACATATTCCTCACTTAGTGTAGGACGTTAACAGAGATAACAACCACAGAAAAGGGGCAAATCATAAGATATGACCAGATTTCCAGTTTAAAAAGTTTAAAAAATAGCGTCAACAAACTGTGAGGAAACACTGAAATGTGTGGCTGAGATGTCTACTGAAGTTAGCATGCTAATCAGCTAGCCCCGGCCCGTCCTGTCCAGGCAGTTAGCATTCAGCTAACAGGGCTACATGGCTGAAGACCTAGCTACAGCCATGGATAGCTAGCAAAGAGCAGCAGTTTTGAGTATTTTCGAGTGTTTCCTACACTCTCAGACGTATTGTAGAGTCTACAGCCACACGACCAGCTCTGTTAGGCTGTATTTTGGCTAGCTAAATGCTAACCTTGGCATACTAAGATGCTCAAAACAGCTTTCTTTCACACTGCATGTTCAAGGGTTCGTTGTTCTATTGCCTTTGAGCGATGGCATGCCAGCATCGTTTGGTTCGGTGCTGTAAAAAACGTTGAGTCTTCTTTTGCAGCAGTGATACAGAATGTCTAATGGTCTAACGATGGTGTTAACATGCTGATGTTAAGTAGGTATAATGTTTTTATTTATTCACCGTCTAAGATAGGTTTATTATGCTAACATTCGCTAATTAGCACTGCACATAAAGAACAGCAGAGAGGCTAGGAGTGAAGAAAGGAGTGGAAATAATGTGAGCGTTAAATGCACAAAGACTTTTAATTGGTATGTTGAGAGGTTAGTGAGATGCCAGCATATTTATATTCGCTGGCCTTTGGTCTGACTAAGTTGATGCAGGCGGTGAACATAATGACCACTTGTTCTTGTATTATTCAATTAAATACACCTGTTAATTACTGACAACAGTTGGGCTTTTAAAGTTTCTGTTATGCTGAGTTCGTGTCAGACGGTGTGGGTGTTTCTTTTTTGGAATCTGCTGCTGTTGTATTTGATTGCGGTTGTTCCTGTTTTTATATCCAGAACCCTGGCCGACATATATTGCCCAAACACTGCAGGGTCCCAGTCACTTGACCTGTTGTCAGGGGGTATGGTCAGACGCTGCAATTGGAGCTTCACAATACGACCGGATGGTTCAAAACAGAAGCTTAAATCTCAGTTTTTCGAACTAAAACGACCCTCAGCAGAAGACAAGCTGACCGACTCTGTTTTGTGTCCCGCTCGTCAAATAATAACGGCAAACGCTCTGTCTGACGTCTGTGTTCTCAGGGCTTATGTTGTATCTTAAGGGGAAGGGAAAATGAAAGCAAGGTCAAGTGAAGTGTCTCTATTATTTATCTGAAACCGAGGTACGGCCTGTCAGGCTTGCGTATATATTCCGTTGACTCATAGCAGCCTCAGACAAGCTCGTTCAGACCATCAGACCGGATGAGGAGAAAGTCTGTAAACGCACCCATTTCATTAAATCCTGGCCAAGATGGGCTCTTTAAAACACAGCGTATGAAACATTAATATGCGATACTGGAAGTGGATTTGCCAGATTTCAATATACTATACAGTAGAGTATAAATACACTTAAAGAACAGATATTATAAAAATGGATTTGGAGGATGAGTGATTTTTTTTTTTTTTTTAGTTTTGCTCCAGGCATTGAGGGGGGGGAAAGGTTAACCGGAGCATGATAGTATTACAGATTGAATTAGTCATCATTTAACAATACAAATATATGTAAATGGATATCGCCGTACATTCAATTTCACTCCCATCACGGGTAGATTATTGAATCAGAGTGGTCGATGGTTTTATTCCACTCCCCATTTGTTGCTTGTATTCATTCATGCTGTTGCAACCAGAGACATTATTTGTCCTCCATCTGTGCGTTCTTATGTTTTTTAGATCTTTCTCAGCTGGTGAGAGATTGTCTAAGAACACGGCCTTCTCGTTCATCTTCAGTTTCAGCTCCTTCAGTCGAAAATATGTGTTTTTTAACAGTTGAGCTGCGGGAGAGTGATGTAAGAGCACGGCTTGGCAGGAGAAGGCTAACCTCACGCTCGTCGCTGAAACTTTCTCCGTCCTCGTTGAAAATCTGATTTTGAGAGGCACGAGTAGTCTCAGTGTCCCGGTCCAATATTCAGCGTAGTGCGATGCGGAAACTCGAGGATTCCAGTTCACGTACGCTGAAAATTGAGTTTGCGGTGAAGTAAGAGACCTTGCACACACTTGCATATTCTCAAATTACTAGTCTTTTCAAATGAGGCAGAAGGAATAAGTGCCACCGTAAGGATTTTAATGTGATTATTACACATTTTCCATTCCTGCAACAGCCACATCAGGCACATTAGAGCTGTTGTATATACTTATGTCTTCATACCTGCATAGCGGGGATCTAGTGTCCGGCCCTTAAACTTGCATATTTTAATGAGGCAGAAGGAATAAGTGCCATCGTAAGGATTTTAATGTGATTATTATACGTCTTCCTTTTCCTGCAAAAACCATGTCAGGCACATTAGAGATGTTGTATGTACGTATGTCTCCATACATGCATGGAGGGGATCTGTAAATGGCAATTATCCATCTACGTCAGACAGTAAGAGGCGTCTTGTGTCCGGCCCTTGAACTTGTATATTCTCACTTTTTTTTTTTTTTAATGAGGCAGAGAGAATAGCTGCCATTTTAAGGATTTTAATGTGGTAATAATATGTTTTCTATCCTGCAAAAGCCATGCGAAGCACATTAGAGATGTTCTATGTCAGTATGTCTTAAAACACACATGGTGGGAATCTTAAAAATGGCGATTATCCGTCGACGTCACATGAGGTAAGGTTGGTATTGTTGAAAGCCCTTATAGAGCCTGTCAGCGCAGCACAGTCTCGGCTATTTGTCTGCCACCTTTAGCACAATCTTCCTTACAGACGCGATGATTTATTGATGAAGTTTGCAGGAGATTGTTGGGGGGGAGATAGTCTACAGAGAGCGTGAGAAAACCTATTAGACGGGAAAAAAACAAAAAAAGGAAAAAAAACGTCTGCTATCCGAGAAGTGGCTCTTGGAGAATAAAAAGTTTGAGAAATCTTACAGTGGGCTGTCTCAGTTAGCCGCACTTATTACTTCTCATCACTGAATTTGTCAGCAGACAGACACAGTAATTGTCACATAATCACTGGCAGATCTTGAAAAATGCTCTTCAGCTTTGTTTTGGTTGGTACAGTGTCTTTTAAAATCCTTCCTCGGTATGTTAAACTTATGCTTTCTCTCTCTCTCGCTGTCTTTTGCTCAGCCTCTCTCGTTTGAGGAATTTAGTCTGGCAGGCTTCTCACATCCGTCTATAATGTGCTAACATAAGAAATCAATCAGACTCACAGTATTTCTACATCCCCTCAGCTTGCATTGATTTATCGAACACGCGCTGAAGATGAAGAGAGAAAGTCTGTAAGCATGGCGGTGAAGGGTGATCAACGGGTGGGGGGGGGGAGTGGATGGAGGGATGAGGATGACGGGACAGTGACGGATTTTTCAGGGATGACGTGTGAAAGGAGGAGGAGCGAAGGCGAAGAGGAGGTGTCGCCCCGCGCTGACCTTTGTTTTTGGTCGGATGACGTCGTTCACCTCGGGGTCAGCGCGCTGTCGGTCACGAGCCAGCCGGCCCGAGAAAATGATGATAAGGTGTTTTTATGTTTTTCCGATGGGTTATGCTGTGCGCTGTGGTTTTTTTGGGGGCATGACAGCTGCTGTCAGCCCCGTAGCAGGAAGAGTTCAGGGGTCACGGAGATCGCGGTTGCGTAGGTTCCCACCAGAAGCTTGAACGTGAACCAAACCTGACACAAAGAGAAACAGCTCTAGTGACTTTCTGATACTGTTTGTTGGTATTAGTATTTTTTTTCAGAAAGCGTGTGAGACACTTTCATGTCACAGTCTTCTTGAAATTTGGACTCGACTGATTCACGGACATCGTGTTAAAACGAGGGATTTTCTTAGAACATGTCTGCTGTTTCCAAGCTGAATTATTACCATATTAAAGTGGTAATTTGCACCTGATGCATTTTGTAATGACTTCTTGACTGTTGTCACAAATTTGAGTGACTTTCAATCTTAACTTCTTTCTTTTTTTCTTTTTTCCCCCCCTAACCCAAAACAAATTATCTTGCCGCTCATTTATGACTCAGTGCAATTTCATATTTCACGCGCTCAGGTCTCTGAAGGGACGCCTCAACGGTGCATTTTTGCTTTTTCAATTTTATACATCTCAAGAGTGAAGAGCTTGTTTATCCTTTTTTTTTTTTTTTCTTCTTGGGAGGATATGTCTGCGAAGAAGAGGGAGAGGAGGGGGAAGAGTCAGCAGAAAAGCTCAACAGTAGCTGGGTGTATTTATATCATAGGCATACACTTAGAGAGACACCATGGGGGCCTGATGGGGATGAGGATTGAAGTGGATTACCGAGATAGGACAGCACCACTGAGAGAATGAAATGCGCTGTTTATGTTAGGCTTTCATTTAAAAAAAGAAAAAACACACACGAGTGGTAAAACATACGTCTATCCGCGACCATATGTGGCTCGGCTGAGTGCCTCTGGCCCCTCTCGCTGATTGAAGGGGTTAAAGAGGAGATTAAAGTGATAATGTACATCTCTAATCCGCAGCATTTTCAGAGGGCAAAGAGGCAAAAAAAAAAAAAACGCCTCCCAGCCACAGATCTGGACACGGGGACGGGGATGGGGGGGGGTCAGCGGTCGCCATGGCAACAGATTATTCAGAATAATTATCTGCCATATGCGTCTTGTCACAATTAGAAGTTGGCTGTGAGCCGGGTCGCGGGTCAAACGCTGATCAGAGTATCGGGTGGTGGTGGCGAGAACATGACCCCCACCCCACACCGCCGCCGCCGCTTATTAGAATAAAGTTCAGCTTGCTTATCGCAATCTGTCGCACGAGCCCGCAGTCGCGCGCAGCAGATAGTCTTAAGAGATCCAATGCTACCAGCCACATCACTCTGTTGCACTGACTTTCCCCCCCCCACCACCACCACCACCACCCCACGTCTAAATGTCACTGCACACAGCTTTCAATAGCCTCCTTTTCTTCAATAATAGATCTCACAAAATGAAAATCTGGAAATGAATAAAATGGATTTATGATTTCAATCAGAATGCTAAGCTCCCAGAATCGACTTTTTTTTCGGAGGGTGGGGAGGAGGAGCTGAGTAGCAAGGAGAGGAAATGACTGTGTGAGGAGAGAGTGCACAAATGTGAGCTGACACGGGCGTGAAGGAGGAGGAGGAGGAGGAGGAGGAAGCAAAAAGAAAAACTTTTGTGGTTTGTTCTCCAGACCAGGCCTTCCATTAGGAGTCCAGACGTTTTAACTCATCACTGCAGCTCTCCCGCTGGAGTTTTACAGAGAATGCTTCATTTCCTATAAAGCCGTGTTCACACTGGTACCCTGGGAAAAGCGGCAACAAGGTGCAAAGTGGTTTATCCATTATAGTGGATCATTTATTCCCTCACTTTGGCCCATGTGAGAAAAGTCATTTGGAGTGAGATACCTCTCTCCATGCTGTTTACCGTCCTGTGAAGCGGAAATTGCAAAAAAAAAAAATAATAATAATAATAATCTCTTAAAATCGCTGTCAGTTAATTTGGAAATGTTATCCAGCTGAAAAAATTCATCTCGAAAAATTCAGCTGTGATTGTTTTCCACCGTTTTCCTCTCCAGTCATCAAAAATAAGATTTGTTTCTCGTCCCTGCAGCTGAGTGGTTCAGTTCTGTGCAGAATGGACTGAAGCGTCTTGTGTCCAGCAGTTAAACGTGTGAAATTAAATATAGAAGCTTATGTTTTCACCCATGTCCTGTTTCTCGGTTGGTTGGTTTGTAAACAGGATTACACAAAAAAAAAAACATAAAACAGATTCCACGTAAAACTTGGACGGTGGACGGGTCTCAGCCCAGAACAGATCCTGTTCAGTCAACGAAAAAAGGAAATCATTGTCACTGTCTTTAAACGTTAACGTGGACGTTTTTCAATAATTTCGTAATTTCTTTCAGGGATCAATGCATGAACTTGATCAAAACAGTCATATTCATGTGGTTGGTGTTTATGAATGAGTACAACTTGATGCGGATCCAGATCAAAATTTAAAGGGGAAGCTTTTTTTCAGCTGGTACTACAAAGTATATTGGATTAGGCTCAGTTGAATTAAAGGGGACCTCGGTGGAGGTATGCGCTCTACTGAGTGCCATTCTAGTTTACATTTACATTTTAGGGCATTTAGCAGATGCTTTCGTCCAAAGCAACTTACAGTAATTCATTCATAGATTCATACACTGATGGTAGTGGCTGACCAGTTCTTGCCCAAGGACACTTCAGCACGCAGACCAGCGGAATCAAACCAGCGACCCTCCGATAACAAGACGCTGGCTCCGCCCCTGAGCCACAGCCTCCTAGTTTCTGAGTGTATTTTTATGATAAGGGAAAAGGAATAGGTGCCCTTTAATTATCTTTAAACACACCTTTTCCTGCAGCAACCACATGACAGATCAGATGTATGTAGGGGACCTTAAACACCTCGTGCTTTCCCCGTCTCATTGTCACAGTGTAGACACGTGGTGCAGTCTGCTAAAGAACATCCTCACGTCGCCCGCGGCGATCTCTATTCAGAGCGTGTCGTCTCCGCTTCTAACCTTGGATTTGGTAAGAACCGGTCCGAGGGTCCCCACTCCTCCCCGGGGGAGCTGTGAAACGTGGCAGCTTAGCCAGTTTTTTAAAAAAAAACTGCCCGCGATACCTCGGGCCGATCACTGCGAGCTGTCAGATCGCGTGTGATGCACGGTGACGCCGTTTCCCTCTGATCAAATCTGTCACATCGCGCCAGGCGGGATCACAGGGTGGACACGTTTTAGGAGCGAGCCTGGATGTGTTCAGACAAGCTACTTACGCTTAAACGCCAATTAAGCCCCATGCACTACTTACATCTATGGTCTATTAGATTGTCACCCATCACTATTAGGAGACACTCAGAGCCCTCTGGCATTCTGGGAAAATAATTACATTCTTTCTGCGTCATAATTACTGCCTTGAAAGTGTCTCGAACACTAACAAAGCTCACTCTTCTCTGACTCGCCACTCTTTCTCTCCCCGAGCTCTGCCGTTCTCACCCGCCTGTTGTCTCTGGAGACACTAATGAAGTGGTTTTAATCTTGTAACTCCAGAGGAATTGTCAGAAAAAAGGACGGCATTAATTAAGTTCTCGTTTGTATCCCTTTTTTCTTTTTTTTCCTGAAGTTTCCACATCTTCAGAGCGCGCCCCGCCATACAGACGTGTTTACCACCGACTGCTGCCGTGTGACTCGTATAGAAGCGGCGTGCAGCGCGGGGATTAGGATGCCTTCTTGGGAAACATTTGTTGATTAGTCCAAATGAATTTAATTCGGAGTTGTGCTCTGGAAACTTTGATAGCACACATTGATTTCCCCATTTGCAACTTTGCTCAACTCTGTAAACACACACGAAAACAAAACACCCCGGATCTTTCTTATGGTGTAATCTCTATAGGAGCCCGCATTAAGTCTCATTTAGTCTCGTCGTGTTGCCGAACAATTAGAGAATCTGTGCATAAGTTATTGCCTGCACACTGCCGCCACTCAGACATGAAGCAACTTTGAGTTATTGTGCGGTTCCGGTTGGATGCGCGCAGAGAATAGCTTGTCTGTTACCTCCACGCGTGTGAGTGATGTTTAGCAGCGGCTAGCCACATTCAGCTGATCTGTTCATGCAGTTGCTCTGTTTTGATTAAGTCGCCGCCGTCTTCACAATGTTCATTTGGAATTGCTTTATTTTTTTTTTTTTTACTGCATTCACGGGGAAAGAAATGACAGTCATGGCAGTTCTTTTCATAAACAGCCGGAGAGCAAGCCGCGGCTCCTGCTCTCCTGTTTGCCGTCTCCTGAATCAGGTTGTTGACTTAAGATCTTAGCTTTTCAGAATAAAGTGTACCTTCATTTTACATCCCTCCTCCTCCTCCGCCAACAACTTCTCTTGTATTTTACCAGCTGAAGCTGTCACAGGTTCTTTTCTTACTTGGACAATAGCAGTAAAGTATGGTGCTTCATGCAGGGTTACAATTTAGACTCCATTAAGCCTGCCGTCATTAACCGTAGCCACTTTTCAAATCTCCCAGTCCACTAAAATTGTGGATGTTGTATTTTTTTCTGTAACAAGAATTAAATCGCTGCATAATTTCTGATTAATGGAACGACAACTGGATAACAAAGCTGCATGCTGGCGGCGAAGGGAAAGTGAAGCTGAACTCATTAAATCGTCGTTTTTTCTGAGCGGCTGCATTAAAAAAAGAAAAAAAAAATGACGGGAACAATCGTCTCATGAGGCACAGGTCAGGGTGACACCGCATCTGGCAGGTACATTAATTAGATGTGCCTTTGGATAAGCTTGGTGATCTTCGGATGAACATCATCAGTATATTCTCCTTTTTGCAAAATAGAAATCAGAGAAAAGACTGTAAAACTCACTTGTTGCAGAACACGGATGAAGTGCGACTCTTGGTGCTTAGTTTCACTCTCATTCGCTCTGTATTTGCCGTCCTAATGACGTGGTGAAGGTGGTGCATAGGTGTTTGTAGCTTGTAGATTCCTGTTATACCATCATCACAAATATATTATTTCAAATCATATTTTTCCACATGTGTCGATGAATGAAATCACAGTAAATGGTCCAAATCAGCTGGCAGAGGCGGGTACTAATCAGTCTTCGCGGCTTGCGACGCACTCTGTCCTCCTGTTTTGTCTCTCGTTTTGAAAATCTGATTCCCGGATGCAGCTTTTGCGCAGCGATAAGATCGACAGGTGCCGTAGGAGATGACCGAAGGGCCGTCGAAATCGTCAATAAATGACAAACTTCATAGCAAGTGAATAGTGGGCAGCGTGCGGGAGTCTCTTTCTTTAAAATCAGATATAGACAGAGATAGAAACACACGTTAAATAGCACACAGTTACATCACAGACGGGAGATAACCAGCCACAGTCTGTTCACCCTGCCGCCTTACAGATGCATCCGCTGCCGCACCACGAGAATATGGAGATCGGCCTCTTCTCCTCTGTGAGACTCGTCACACTTCGCTCAAACCCAGTTTCAAAGCGCAACCCCCCCCAGATCCTGCACAAACTGTCCCCTTTTACATTTATCTGTCCCCAATTTCATGATTTTTTTTTTCGAAACGATCTCATTCTGAACAGGTTCCACAAGTTGACAAACATTTCCGTGTTGCTGATTTCCGCCCCTGTCGAATCGGCCTCCCGCCCGCCCGTCCTGCAGCGTGCGCGCCGCGCTCATTGACCGTTGCTTTCTGAAGGGTAATTTAGCACAGGAATTGAGAAGGCTTCCATTAACGGTGAAGGCCACTTTTTGAGAAAATTGCTTTTGTATTTTTCACGAGGAGGGCCACTTCCAGAAGTGGCACAACACTGTCGGCATGCGGGGCAGCTTTTGTAAACGCTAACCAGTCAGTCCAGACAGAAACAATGCTGTCACATTCGCTTTTTTAATGATATAAAGCCGGGTTTTCAGACGGAACTAGATCCCTGTCAGAGTCTTACCGGGAGTGAGTATGGATTTATTTTCCTATTCTTTTACTTCATATTCTTTCAGCCTAGAAAGCACAGAGAGGTGGGATATTGCGCTCCGTGGGTGAAGGGGAAGTGTTCTGCTTGTTTGTGAAAACCGTAAGTCGGGTGTATGATGGGAAAGTTGAGTTCATATAGGAACCCGTGACCTTAAAAGACCAATATCCACTGCAGCACGACCTCCCCTCGGGGAGAGGGACACCGCGCGGCACTTACCACCCGATAGCACTCAACCGACACATCCTTCAGTCACGCAGCGCCACGCACGTGCACACACACACACACACACACACTGACACAAATACTTTGCTGTTTTTTTTCTTTTATTTTTTCAAACTCGGTGTGAGCGGTGTGAGTAAAAGGAGCAAGCGCCACATTTATCTCGCACCATCAGCATCAAAATCTGATCTCTCTGCCAAGGTCAACCTGGCAAGATGTAGGCTACAAACGCAGACATGCACACAGAGAGAGATGGACAGCCAGATAGACACACACACACACACACACACACACACACACACACACACATCAGGCCACCTGATGTGCTACTTGAACTACAACCATAAGTCATTCTGCAAGCTAGGTGTTCCATGACGTGCAGACACCAGTGTATCCATAACGCTCATGTATTATTTATGAGCGCCTGTATGGTTTTTGCACGTATTGCGATGTATGCAAATGTACACATTAAGGAAAGGCAGCTCTTCATTTCTGCCTGTTAGAAGAAGTGCCTGCCTTCTTATCACGCCGCTATTAAAATAGCAAGGCTGCGGGGAGGAGATCCATCTTGTCTTTTTAATGGCATGTCTTGGCGTGTGTGTATGTGTGTGCGTGCGGCGCATCAAGGTGCGCCGAATGTGTTTTTCCCGCCGTCTCAGGCGCGTGTTGATGCCGCCGTGCCGAGCGTGATTGTGGCGGTGCACTTAACTGCGCTTTGCAACTGCAATCAGGGACCGTAAGTGGCCTGCGATTTCAAAAAGGGGGGAAGAAATTGAAGTAGGGGCCTGGTGAGGAGCAGGCAGAAAGAGAGACGCGAGCCTGTGAAGTCGGAATGTGAGGCATCCTCGACGAGAACCATTTTGATTAATCCTGACACACAGTAAAGCGGATAGCATCATAATTACCTCCCTGCTATTTCATGCCACAATGAGTGTGTTGCTTTAGCGGTGATATCTCTTTGTTTGCGTGTGATGCGGCGGCATCAGCATCAGCCAGGTGTCCGTTTGGTTTCTCGAGGAGCCACGCGGAGCAATAAGAAATGTTTTTTTTCACTGTCACAGAAGTGCTGCTTTAGCATTTATAAACCCGCCCATTAGAGAGCATTTCTGCCTGGTGCGTATGTGTGTGTGTGTGTGAGCGGCGTTGATGTTTCTGCACTCCTTACATAGTCGGCATCTCAGGCATGAAAGTTTAATTTCAAGTCGAGACAAGTCAAGTTTATTTGTACGGCCCCAGTTTTACAGTCAGCGTCTCGATGGGCCGATCGAGGCCACGGCAGCAACAGTTTCTGACTCAAGAGCTCCACGAAGAACGACTAAAGGTGGTGTTCAGGACGGGAAAATAAAAAGAGAGATCTTCCATTTTTGGATGGCTGAGGATGACGGGACCAGCAGTCAGGGAAAAAGAAAATCAGATAATGGAAATAAAGTGGTCACATCAACTGTAACTAGATGTGTTAGACGGCGGCCTCCTTGAGCGTCCACATGCCAGATAAGGAGGCAAAGCAGGAAGCACGAGCGGCCACAGATCACCTGTGTCCTGAGAGGAGAAGAAGAAGAAGAAGAAGGGCGGCTCTAAACGCCACAACACCCCGTGTGTGAAAATTGAAAGGCCCTGCTTCAATCTTGCCGTTTCACTTCACGCTCACCCACCAGCCGCTCTGACCTCACGGTGATTGTGTGCTTTATAATGGCGGCGGCGGTGATGTGCTCTCTGCATTCCAGTGTGTGTGTGTGTGTGTGTGTGTGTGTGTGTGTGTGTGTGTGTGTGCGTGCCTCAGGGACAGTGGGTGACAGACTCGCTTCCCCGTGTGTGGCCGATTGCAGCGTGAGCTCCAAGGACAAGCAGTGGAGGGTAGAGCGGGTGATTTGTCTCTTAGGATTGAACTCATCTCCCTGGTCTCCCGCAGGCCTCTCCTCCCTCCTCTTTCTCTGCATGCTGTCTTTCTTTTTCCCTTTTTTTTTTTTTTTGAAGGTGAAGAGCATTTTTCTCTCTGCGTTTGCATGCGTCTGTTTTTTAGCTGATGCAGGTGATTGTGTTTCGTGATACGTACACAGTTCATGCTGCATTCGAGGACACCCACCGAAGACGCTCAGATTTGTACATAGATACGCCACAAAAGGGGGAGAAAAGTAAGTCCATGAGGTTTCTTTCTTTTTCCCTTGAGCCACATAATGGAGCCGAGGTTGAGAGTACGGGAGAAGAGTAGATTTGCAGCGACAGATAAAAAGCCATACTTAAACTGAATAAACCAGCGTTTGATTTGTATACCCTTGAATGCTGAATAGAGGAAGAGAAAAACATGATCGAGGAAAATTAATCAAAACAGATGTTTTTTTTTTTCCGATCCGAGCCTTAAAAATACTGGGCCACTTCCTGTCAGCGATTTTAGATTATATGATATAAATAGAGAACCCTGAGTAAAAACAAGAGTGAACAGGGACATTTTATGCACTTCACTGTTTTACTGTTACGATTGTTGGATGCTGATGCTAAATGTGACGTGCCCATCCACGTAGTTTCTTTAAGTGGCTACAAGGTGCAAGTAAGCAAAAGTAATGTGAAGCCAAAATGACTCGACCGTCTTCCACATCACTTCGGCATCACGTGGACCTGTGGAGCCTTAGCACAAGAGACTTCTGCACTTCCTGTTTAGCGCCCGGCTAACTCGAATAGCGATAACGTGATTTAATCGCGCAGCTCCTTCTAGACGTTGCAGATTTTATAGGACCAAATCAAATTCAGACAGTAAGATGAGGCATTTTGTGCGGAGGCCTGGTTTACAGATGCCTCCTTCAAAACGTTAGCGCATGGGGGAAAATTATTTTTGCGCCCTCAGTGCTTTTAATTACACAGTTTGGCCACTACGAAAACTGGCCCCTGAAGCAGGCTACTGGAAATTTGTCCAGTCAGTGGAAAATGGGCTTTTTGGGTGACAGGAATTAAATGGCTTATTTTCAGACAGGATGGCCTGAGGGGCAAAGGGCAAAGTGTAGTCCCAAAATAAAAAAAATAGATCTGGAAAGTAGCAGTAGCTCACTTCATGTCCTCCAATTTAAGTCTGTTAACTGCCTGCTCTAATTGTGCCGTTTTTAGATGTGTCTGCTTTCTGTAGGCCAGAGGGCAGTCTTAATTTAGCCTTTATTTTATATCTCTTTCTCTGAGAAGATGTAACCAATAATCAGCAAAGCAGAAGCAACCCTCTGATTGTAGAAAACTGAGAAAACAGTCTCATAAAATCACTCAGGGAGAGCTCGTCTCCACTGATTCGCTCTGTTTGGCAGAAAACGTAACTGGAAAGTGAATGAAAATTGAGCAGAGGACATAAAGAATAGACTAGTAGTGATGGATCTGCCATTATAAGATGCCTCATGTACATATTGTTGCTCCCATATCAAAGCAGTGTCTCTCCTGGTAGCCCGAGTAACAATTATTCATGTGCCAGTAGCCGAGTTATCTCCCCCCACAAAAAAAAAAGAAAAAGTGTCCAGCCTTGTCACCAGCCGTCAGCTGTGGAGGGAATTGTCCGCTTTGAAGTTGGCAAATGCTGCCATACTGTCCTTCACGTCCACAATGGATGTGTCCTCTAAAATATCCCGGCCCGAATCTCTGCGGTCTGCAGAACAGCAGAACAGAATATAGACGCTGGCAGAGTAAACACCGCTCTCATCACATCCAGCAGTCTGCGCAACAGTCTTCTGTTTGCTCTCAGGGTTTGTTTTTTTTTTTTTTTTGTTAGAATCCTGTTTCGCTTCATGAAGAAGAAGGTGAAGGTTATTGGCGTTTTTTGGGTAAATGTCAGGAAAATATCGTGATCGCAAGTAAATGACAGAACAGTGAGCGCGAGTATGAGGCTGGAGTATAAACCCGGAATGTCTTCAGCCACTCAAAAAAGCTGTTTTGCGATGCGTTTGAGTGTCGCACTGACGCAGAGAAGGTGACTCAGCCGAGCTAAAGGCTGCACATGCAAACCAAACTGATGAGGGGTCATGGAGGTGCAGGTGGAGAAACACAGGTGAGAGTTAATGAGCAGGGAAGGAGTGATACAGGCCTGGAAACACACGAGGAACAGGGAGGGACTAATGGATAGATGTAAGACGGGTGGAGGGAAAAATCCGGTTGGTGGAGGAGCGCAGGGACACCACGAAAACCCAGTTTCAATATTTGGTAATTACAGAGTAAAATGAATGCAGGATGAAGAGGTTTGGTCAGTAATCACCTGGGAATTCAGCTAACATGATACAAATACAGACAAATACAGGTACCAAACGTACTGAAAACATTATTATGTCTACGGGGAAAAGTATTATATTTCACTTAGGGGCCTTTTTAAAAGATGAGACAACATCTTCTTTTCTTCAGTTGTCATGAAAAGAAACTCATCGCGGACCAGCTGCTGATCGGTACACAGAGAATCAGTCAGCTCGCCCATGACTTACTCTGAGTTGAGGACCATATTGTAGATAATGATGAAGTCACTCGAGAACAGTGTTATGTTAATGATCCAGCATCAAATGGCTTTCTCATTATCTTATATCTTTAACTATCATTCCCTGACAGCACATCTCATTATCAGTTCTTGATTAGATCACTTCACAGCAGTTACTTTTCTTTTTTCTTCTCCCCCCCCCCCACCCGCCGGGCAGATCATCAAACTCAACTTACAAGTAGGAACTGACTTTTTTTTTTTTATATATTGTCACTGCATCATTAGGTTAGAATTTATGAGTCATATCATTATGTACAGGCTCATTAGTTCATGAATAATGTACCAGAAACAGTCTTGGGGGAAAAAAAAAAAAAGATTTTAATTGTCTGATTCAAAAATCTACATCGAGCGTCGCTTTTGAATGTCCACGTCTTTTCTTTTGTTAAGTCGTCTTTGATTGGAGTGTCTGTATGTATTGTCAGGGTCAGGAAAATAAGTCACCATCAACATGTTTTAGTTCAGTAATCTTAAAGCAGCGTCGGGGGGGTGAGATGAGCCTCCAGTGACTTGTGAATTTAAAAATGTCCATTCATCACTTCTCTGAATGGCTCCTTAATTTCCGACGGCAGGCGGGAAATCCTCGGCTCTTATTCTGCCGGGACGTCGCCGCTTTGTTAATTCATTCATTCAGTCACTCATTCATTCATTCACTGTTCGCTCTTCTCTCAATCCCGCTAGCTTATGTCTACATGCACCTAACAAGATGATCTCTTACATGTTTAATTTCACTCGCAAACTGTGACACAACGTCCCTTTTCTTTTTTCTTTTTTTTTTGCTTTTATTCTGTTTCCCCGCTCTCCCAATTTCACTCCCTTTTTTTTTTTTTCCTCCTCCTGTCAGTCTTAGTCCGTTCATTTAGCAGCCTGCAAGTCCTGTTAAATGATCAGTAAGCTCGCAAGTGAATATATGCAAAGCCTCTTCCACTCCATCAGCTTAGTGAGCACTGGGTTTAACACACCTTGCTAAAGTCGCTGTCACACACACTCGGGCAGACACACACACACACCTAAGTGAGCGGATATATATTCCAAGAACAACACATTCCGACAATCCAAATAGTCCTAGATATAGCTCCGGGATTTCTCGCCTTGAGGACTCACCGTGTCCTCGCACGCACTCTCGCCGCGAAGACGTTAAGGTGCGCTCATTCAAAAAGAGCGCACGTACGCACCCAGTCGCACAACCCTGGCTAAGTCTGAGCCCTTCCTGTCTTCTAAGACGTGGCTCGTCAGATGGGATTCTGCGTGTAAGGTCCAACCAATAAAAAGCCCCAAATATTCTATTAAGTGTAAATCCTCTCCGCCGGTGGAGCTCGTGGAGCCAGATTAGGACTTAGACAAACACTGCCAAGCAGTCATGCCCGCGCCGGGACCACTGCCAACAAGAAGCCGAGCTGATATTGGCATGTCACCGTTAGTGTGTGTGCAGGCAGAAAAGCACCCTGATCTGAGCATTAGCAGGCGGCGGCGGCGGCGGCGGTGGTGGTGGTGATGATGGGGGGGGGAGCAAACTAAAGCTGTGATACGTGCTGCTCTGTGTAATGGGGAGACTGTGTCAGAGATCTGAGTGGGCTGCAGCTGCAACACACAACCTTTGTTCTGCATGTTCTTCTACCTCTCGGGCCTCTTTTTCGCAACAAAGCCGGAGCATCTACCCTTTGTGTCCGTATCTGTATCGCTGCACACACACACACACACACACACACACACACACACACCTGCGAACCTGTGCAGCGGCACAAAATGCGTGTACCTATTTGTATTTGTGGGTTCAAATTCATTCCAGTTTACTTTTCCCGTGTAGCTGACTTGTTAGTTTGTTTAGCAGCATCACTGTGGAGTCTGTGTTTATTTAGTAATGGTAGCTCTGTGCTCCTCTGTGTACGCCGAGCGCAGACAGCTGCAATGTTTTAGGCAGAACAGACATAGATTTCTATCGCTGACCCTAAGGCTGCTCATTAGAATTCAGCGCACCTCTCCCAAATCTCCCTCCATCTCTTTCCCACCACCACCACCGCCGCCGCTGCTGCCGCCCTTTTTACTTTCTTCTCCCTCGCTGCCTTTTTTTTTTCATCCTCTCTCGCTGTCTTACACATTGGAAGAGAACGCTTAGAGCAAAGGGGTGAACTATTGGTCAGCCATCATAACAATGACTGTGTGAGCCGCATACACAGCAAATACGAACTCGCCAACACCTGAAGAAATGCACACAACTGCTGCTACACAGGTGGCTGAAATTCTTTTAAAAAACCTG
Organism: Acanthopagrus latus; assembly: GCF_904848185.1. Lineage (NCBI taxonomy): Eukaryota > Metazoa > Chordata > Actinopteri > Spariformes > Sparidae > Acanthopagrus > Acanthopagrus latus. Next base: position 22,602,820 of record NC_051050.1, on the reverse strand, counting down.
CATGATTTTCTACATTTGAATTTCACGACTCTCGATGAGAAAGAGAGAGCGATAATACCTGCTGAAATCAAGAGAATATTACCACCCAACTCCACAGCTCCAAGGAGCTTTTAAAGGCTCTTTAAAAAATTTTTTATTTTTGTTATTGAAGCCCACGCAGTTACTGTGTGGCTGCGACTGAGCCTCTCTCATTAGCCCCCTGTGGGCAGCTGTTTCCACATAAAACAAAAAAAAAAAAAAAGAGAAGCTCTGATAAACTCATTTTATTCTACCTGTCAGAGAAAACCTGCTAATGGGTGAAGATAGTTGAGCAATTACCGGCTAATATTTTCCCAGAAACTGAGGCAAAAAAATAGTGATGGTTGAACTTCTTAAGGTAGACATAAACGTGACTCAGAAAGCAAGAAGGAGCCAATTGTTTGCTGAAACATCAGTCAAACCAACGTTAGTCGCCACCAAAGTGAGACTGTTGTGAGTTTTCTTGCCCCCTAGTGGTTAGAAATCGACAAATGCAGCTTTAAAGTTTGTGTCCAAGAACTGCTGCTAATGATATTAACACTTGTAGATAGGATACTGTGCCTCACGTTATATCACAGACATTTAGTTCTGTTCTTTAGTTCATTCTGCACCGAGTGGCAGACAGAGAAAAGTGGCTAATTGGTGAAGATAGCTGAGCAATTAGCAGCTAACAGTTTCCCAAAACCAGAGGCAGCAGAAGAGTGAATATTGAAGTTACTCGTCTGTGTCAAAAACACGAGTCAAACCGATGTTAGTCTCCACCAGAGTGAGCCTGCTGGGTGTTTTTCTGCCCCCCTAGTGGTTAGAAATGGATTAACAGCAGCTTTAAATTATTTATTGTTTACACTGCTGCCGATGGTATTAAGAGATAAAATGTCAGAATGCGTACAAATAGGTTAATAGATTAGTCTCACGTAATTTCACATACACACAGGCTAAGAGTGCGACACCACCCTCGGATACAGTCTGATGCATTAGCTGCTAATGTTCGGCGCATCTCTTCTTAAGTGTAGGCACAGTGTGTGTGTGTGTGTGTGTGTGTGTGTGTGTGTGTGCCCCCCTTGTGTTGTCGTTGTTGTCGTCCCAGGCTAATTGAGCAATTCCACAGTGGGAGCGCTGGTGTTTAAGGTCACGGAGCGACGTGCTCTCCTGGAGCAGTTAGAAAGCTCCCCCCCCCCCTCGTACTTTCATAATTACTCAGCTTTTATCCGTGCAGTAGCTACAACGACTTCCCAGACGCGTTCACACAGCGCCGCACGCTGAAGCACACAATGTTCAGATAGTCCATACAAAAAACACAATCAGATGGTCTATACAAGCACCCACACTCACCTCATCTGGATGGTTGTTCCTACACGCATGCTGCACCCACTCACTGTCAGTGGAATGCTAATTTTCCTTTACATTTTGTTTTATTTTATCAGGAGTAGGAGGAAACTCTGTGCACAGGCGATGCTGCAGTGTCTGGGAAGACTTATTGAGCCTGTCATAGACTATTGAATTCAGTGATACCTTTGAGATGTACAGCTGTCGGTTCAGATCCGTCTTTGTCAGGGTGCAGTTATGTGCGTAGGTGGCTGTAGTTTATCAGCACCGGCACTGTAGATCTCTAAACAATAATTTTAGATAAGATGTGAAAGTCTGGTGTAGAATAATGACAAATGAGCAGCTCACAACACTTTCCCAATATGTTTTTTTATGATTTTTTTTTTATGTATGGATCCAAGATCTTTGTCTATTTGTACATATTTTTGCATGCGTGCCTGCGTGTGTGTGTGTGTGTTTGTACGCATGTGCTCGCATGCTTGACTGCACATGTGACTCGAACAAACGCCAACACTGGTGGCCCTGTCTGTTTGTCCCATGCAGACGTTCTGTGAGTGTGTGCCCAGCTCCTCCCAGCTCAAACACCGCTGGTCAGACTCAGAAACCGCCAGGGAGACGCCAGCCAAGGTAAGGCCCCGCCCCCCCACCGTCACCACGGACGCTCTGTGTAACACACAGGCAGACGCATGCGAGCACCGACACATGCCTTTATTTCGTGGGTATATATATATATCAGAATGCCCTCATTGTGATTCATGCATCATGCTGTCTAAAGATATTGCATTTTGTCAGTTTATTCAGCATTTGTAGCCTGCAAGTTCCTCGTTAGAGTGGTGCTGCAACAGTTATCTTCCCTTATTTGTCCTCAAAGTGACTGAAAATAAATCCTTTCCAGAGCCCAAGGTAACGTCTTCAAATAGCTTATTTGTTTGACATTCAGTTGAATTCACAGAAATATAAAAACAAGAAGCAAATGTCGACATCTCAGAGGTCGGAAGCTGTGAATTTGGAGCATTTTTGCCTTGAAAAATGCCCAATAATTGATTAAAACATTTTTCTAACCAATGACTTTTTGAATTTGGTTTCACCTGCACATAATTTGGGTGCATCATATGAATATATTTTGATTGAATAACTGCTGAACATCAGCCGTGACCAAAGAAAATGTTAAATATCACTTGACAGGTTTTTCTATCTATCTATCTATCTATCTATCTATCTATCTATCTATCTATCTATCTATCTATCTATCTCCTTTTGTATATACATTATACTCCACCTCCATTCTTCCAGTCAAAACAGCGGCACAGTAAGACGCTCACCTGCCGAGAGGACTCGGCGCCGTCGTCGATGATTCTCCTCACAGTCGGCTTCCTCGCCGCTTTGCTAGCAATGGCGGCGTTGAGGATTATTGCATATTACACATCGCGTTTTTGCCACCGAGCTGCCGGGGTTGCACAACCTCGGCTCAGGCGCCCCAAACACGCACGAATTAGACGGGATTAGGGCCCCGCAGATGTCTTTGAACTGAGCGCCTTGATCGCGGCTGCACCCGGGAAAAAAAAAACAGGAGCTCTGTTGCACGGAAGAATTTGGGAAGAGGGCTCCGTTTTGAATACTGATGAGAAACGTGTTAGTCGAGGTGCAGGTGAAAGAATCGCAAAATGGAAGGGTGGGTGGAAACACCTCCGTCTAAAACTGTGTTGATCTCGCTATGCTTGCCAGTTCAACATTTACAGATGTCGCTGCCTCCTCCTGTGTGTTAGTCGGCCAGCATCAACATGAAATTCCTCCTGTGTTCACATCAGCCACAGCATGTATGTATGTATGTGTATATATATTTGTGTTTGGGAAGGAGAAAGTGAAAGATGGAGAGAAAGAGAAAGAGGGAGGTTGCAAGTCTCCTGCTGGTCTCCTGCTTATCTTATGAGCAGACAAAGCCTTTCGTCCGAGAGCTGTCTGCCAGTGCTTTGGCGTGGGAGGACGACATCATTTTCATAGAGAGGAATTCTCTCTCATTTCACTGCCTCTCATTATTTTTATTTTTTCTATCCACCCATCAGAATCCCCCTCCCCAATCCTCCTCTCAAATCCAGTGGTGTGGCATGAGTAGAGACAGGACAGGATCTGAAAGTCAGCCACTAATTACAGAGTGGGCTCCCGCTGCGACAGTGAGAGACTCATTTGCGGAAGAAAAAACTGTGTTAAGAGGCGGCTCGCGGTGTCATTACCCCCGCTGCAAACTCTTGAGCTGAGAGATCTTGTTTTCCAGTCAGGGCACGAAGCCGGGCTGCAGCTAGGTTTTATTTTTATTGACCATTTGGAAAAAAAAAACAAAAAAAAAAAAACAAATGCAGCAGGAAAAACCTCGACTCCTCACTGTCATGATGACTTTTTCTTCCTTCCGTTCAGTCTCTCTGACTTTGTCAGTGTGACCGGGTAGAAATAGAGAGGCATTGTACACATCCTGTAGGTGGGCCGGCACATTGGTACATTGCGGTGCTATTCTTGCGGTTCAACTTTCATATTTCAGCCATTTGAACCTTTTTACAAGTAAAATTTTGTGACCGAAAATGTACATAGAAACAACAGTAGAAGTATTTGCTGCAATCTTTTTCCTCTTTTGGCAATCAGTGTGCAACCTTACTCACTTTACGTACCCTCGGGTCAGGATGAGATGGATGAGATGAGCAAAAATCTGCACCTTTAAAATGTCAGAAAAGACTTTGTACATCATGTATTTTGAAGGCGAACATCTGGGGACATCATAATGTGGCTGCTACCATGTACCTGGGAAAAGTTTCATTACAGAAATGCCCTGCTGATGCTGCTGTGTGTGTGTGTGTGTGTGTGTGTGTGTCTTTCTCAGTGTGTACAGTAGATGTCTTGTGAGTATGTGTGTGTGTGTGTGTCGCTGTCAGCACAACCGGGGCCGTCGTACATCTCCTCCACGTTAAGTTAACAATCAGTATGCTAGCAATGAACATTTAGCACAGCGACCGTGTTGGCTCCCCCCCTTGATGTCTTTGCCCCCGCTGGCAGTAGAGCTCGGTGAAACTGTTCCGAGGTTACATTGCAGCCATTTTGCGGCGTGAGGGCCATTATGCACATTATGTGCGGCGCGTATCGCCGCGACATGCACATCCTCGCGCTCGCAGCCGAGAGTCACAGTCACTCTCGGCTGCACCTGCTCTCAAAAACACATGGAGAGAAAAAAAAAAAAGAAAAAAACTAAAAATAATGAAAACACTGACAGATTTCACAGCAGAGTCAGGGTGTACATGTTGAGTTAGAGCAAGGAGACAAAAAAAAAAAAATTGTTATGTGCAGCAATACTCCCCCACCCGGAGCTCTTTTTTCTGTGATGATGTATTTGGGTGAAAAAAAAAAAAAAAAAAACCAGGAAGGAGCAGGAGCGCTCTGTCAAAGCAATGCTCCGCTTTTTCTTCATGTGCAGCACGTGCATGAGCTGCGCCTGTCTGTTGCAAGTGTACGGCAGAAAGGGCTGCGTGCAAATTATGCGTATGTGTGCACGCATGTGCATACGCGGTCGAATAAAAAGTGACATTAGTGTACGTTGTGTTGTCCATGTGCCGTACATGTTTGTGTGTGGCTAAACATATAGTGAATGCGAGCGTGAGCATGCATGTGGAGATAGCCTCTAACCCATTTAGACAAACTGGGCCTGGAGGTAGTTTGCCGCCTCACATGCCAGCGTCTCGAGTAAACTTAAAGTTGTCTCATGCAGGAAAAAGAAATAATGCATGAACTGAATCAATGTTCTCAGTAGGGCCGACGAAAAGGCTTTTTTTAATCACCTCACAGCGAGAGTCGACAGTGCCACGTAATAACATGTTATTATAACCCTCATAAATAAATGGTGCATTTATACTTAGTTAGACTGGAGTTATAACACTGTTATAACCGTCTCACTGTGTTGCAGAGATTTCTACGGAAGTTAGCATGCTAACCAACTAGCCCAGGCCCATCCTGTTATCTAATACCACTCCGCACCTCAAGAGGCAACAGCCCGATAGCTGGATAACCCCCGCAGTCAAAGCTGGGAGATGCAGAAGTTCACCTCTTCCTTAGAAACAACTAGAATAGAGAAACCAATGGAATAGGAAGAGTACATTGGTCCACCAAGGCCTAACATGCCTGTTTTTTTAAAGACATGGATGGAAATGTTGAAAACATCCTATCTCACAGCGTTAAAGACAGAACGTTTCCTGGATCCATCCCTTTATCCAGATTCCTCACCGAAAGTTAACAGGGTCCGTTCTGGGGCCGAGAAACATCCTCCACCAACCAAACGATGAACCAGGCAACCGAAGAGAACAAATGGACGCAGATGAACTAAAATCTCCTCGACTAAAATAAAGCGATAATAAGGAGTCTTCTCCTCATAAAAGTAGTCATTTTCCAATCACCTGCTCAGAAATGGTTTTTGTCCCCCTCCAGAGCAGGAACGATGCGCTCTTGTGCTTTTGGTCAGTAATCAACAAATCGATTCAGCATCTTAGTCATCATTTTTCTTTTTGGTTTGTTTACATCACCCCTAAAATGCTTTAAAATCTTGAAGTGAAGCCACGTAGGCATCCAGCAGGGACTCACCAGACTCAGCAAAAATCTGTTCACTGGCTCCAGGCCCCATATGTGTCTGTCCATGTGGGTTGTAAATGAAGCCGTGGGGGGGGACACAAATGGGGCCCATGTGAGAAATCCATCCTCAGATGAACTGCTTTTGTGTGCGTTTACTTCGGGCCTATGATTGGACCGATGAGGGCTACAAAATGAGCCTGTACCAGAAATCTTCCTCGGATAGCAAATAGGATCCTTTCGTATCAACAAACACAAAGTGGGCTGCAGGTTGCGTGCACTCTTGTTTTCCACGGATATCACATTCCGGCCCCCCCCGGATGGTCGAGTTGTCGGGGTAGTTACAACTTTTTTTTTTCTCTATGTCCTCTACCTGCAGACTCTGGGTAAACACAGAGTACTTCCTGGACAACACAATTGATTTTCTTCACATTAAAGGAATCATAAACCTCCCTCGTAAAGCCGGCCATTAGCTGTCTATTAGTGTGCTTCACTGTGCTCGCACAGCTCATTTACATATTAATGAGCTTCCACTCACTCACAGGTCCACGTACATAGAAACACACCGCTCACGCACACCTGCCCACATATTCTCGCCGAGATAACGTCCTCCACTATCGAGATATAAAAAATCAGTAAGAGATCAGCTGCTGATTCATTTGGAGGAAGATATGGGGGAGCGAGGCATTGTTAATCATGCATAGGTGGCCCATATTGCTGTCTCTTACCCATCGCTAGTTCTCTTGACCTGAGTGGAAAAATGGAGTCGGGATCATAAAGGGGCCATCATACAGGCCTTTTATAGTCTAGTTAATGGCGACTGTGTTACTGGTAGAGGTCTGCCCTTTTTTTTCCACTAAGAGGATTTGGCTCTCTGTCCATTCATTTACATTTCTATTGAGTTTTGTTTTACTTTCTCTTCCTGGCGACCATTGTTTCAGCTTTTTTTTCTTCCCTTGCTGCCTCAGAAATGGAAAGACAGAACATCAGTGCCTTGACCGAGTGTTTTTTTTTTTTTTCCCCAGAAGTGTCTCTGGCTGGCATCCTCCCTCTGCGCCATCACTGCTCTGATGAGATACCGGGGTGTTTGGACAGGGATTGTCTGGTTTCTTTTTCTTAGTTTTTTTTTTTTTTTTTCTTTTTATTTCTACAGAACTGTGATCTTCAAGAGAACTGGCAGTTGAGGGAATCTGCATTATGTTGCTCCATAAATCATTAAAAACTACATTCTGACAGATGGGAATATGGCTACATCGCTGAGTACCGAGCAGCTGGCATTCAAAATATCCCCAGTGATGGATGAAAGTCATTTCTTTTTGAATAAGGCAGGTGTTCTGCAGATTGTTTTTTGTTCGACGAACTGTGATTCCTGACATCTACTTTGTCTCTTCCTTCTTTCCTTCTTTCCTCCCTCCCTTCCCTCCTTTCTTCCTTCTCACAGAGGATGAGCTGCAGCTACCTGCTTTGCACTATCCTGCTCTTCGTCGCCGTATTGCTCGCTGTCACCGTAACCGGCACCATCCTTTTTATGAATCACTACCAGGCCCCGCCCATGTCCGATGGCCTCCCCCACATCTCCACCAATCAGGATGAAGCCAATGCCCTGGTCACCGTCGAGAGAGGCGACGGCTCTCGCATCAACATCTTCATCGACCCCAACTGTCCCGACTACAACAGTAATTTTTTGCGGCTGGAGGGCGTGCAGACGTCACTGCTGCACTCGCTAACCGGCCACGACTCTGACCTGAAGTCAGTGAAGAGCCAGGACCGGGCTCTTCTCGTCAGTCTGGCTGAGGAGGTGGCCAAGCTGTCGGCCCACGCCGGACAGCTGAAAATGGACTTTGAGTCCCTGCGCAGGGGGCAGGGCAGCCTGGGGCAAGACCTCAACACGCTGCAGACGGAGCAGGGGCGCCTCATACAGGTGAGACACAGCCAACAGACACACACACACACAGTATGACACAGTAGACACACACTGGTAGTGTAAGGTCATAGACAATACACCTCCCAGGTCAGAGTGTACACACAGTATAACACAACGAAGATGTCGATAATGAATTTCCAGCTCTATCTTTCCTTGTGGCTTGTTTGATGTCTTCAGCTGTTGCTACGACTGCCATGAAATATTTTATTTTACATGTAGCAGCATGAAATTGCATCATATAATCATTAGCCAGAATTTTTTTTTCTTTTTTTTTGCACAGACCTCTGGGAGCTGTGTATACGGTAGACATTTTCTGCGGGCCCCCACTGAAATCAACGTCTATTTATTTTGATGTATCCTCAGTTCCCCTGCTCCCTCCAGGCCGACGCTCCTGAATGCAACCTCCTAATAAGGAATAGATTCAATTCGCCAGTATGGTGACATAAATCTTAGTTATACAGCAGTTAAGAACCAAAATGTTTGAACACTCTTCCATTTCCTGATACACAGTATGTGTTAGCAAGTTGGTCAGTTGTAATGAAAAACGAGCAAAATGTGTTTTGTTGGTTTTTCTTTCTTTGGTTTCATGCGACTGAACGGATGATCTGAATCCAGTATGCAGGCTTCACTCCTGAAGTCATGACTTTAAGTACTGCACAGAGGTGCTTGAGGACTGGATTGTGAAACACCTATCAATACGTATCGATTGTGAAACCACCTTAAGACGTGTGACAGCTCATTGATTGACTGGAGGCTTTTTTCTTCCACCGGTTGGTCTTATTTAGCCCCCTTCCTTTCTCCTGACTGTAAAATCAAAACACCATCATTCACTGAGCCAATGCCAACTAGAGCATGCTAATTTCTCTTTTGGACTGTGCGAGCCCAACGACGGCTAGATTAAAGTGAAAATATGGTTCATGTTCCACTGTGTGTAACTCCCTCAGTGTAGTGTTTTCTAGATTGGGTCATAGGGGAAGAAATGCCTATCATGTTTGAAAGAAACGGAGCAACTTGCACGTCAGTTCGATAAGATAACATAATGTTTCCACAGATGTGTGAGACAGACTCGGCTGTGGGTGGAAACATAATTAGACCCCCTTTAGTTTCGCACTGTCCACATCGATTTATTGACAATGCATTTCCTAAATGTGCGTGGAAAATCATCACACTACATGCTCTTCTAATTTTGGCCCATCAGACTCGGGCTCTCCATTCCGCAGTAAATAGATTTCATAGCTGCCAGCCATACGGCTCGAACTACTGCCAGTCCTCTCTTTCAAGCCAGACCTCTTTAGCTCAGGGTTCAACATTGTTTAGCGATCACTCAAAAACTCGCTGGATGTGCAGCTGCCTCCGCGGGTAGACCGTGGATGCTAAATGGTAGCTCGGAAGCAGAAGCAGAAACTAGGACCTTTTTAAATGCTGTCAGTGTGGTGTAATAGGTGGCATGATCTGATATTGTGGTGTTGGTGTTGTTCCTGGAACATCCTGATTAATGTTGCTCCAGGACCAGCGTTGCAACTCATGTTTGCAACGCTTTGCAACTCAGGGGGAGAAAAAGACCAATAAATGACGCACATGGAAGAAGTTATCCATTGTTGCACTGTCGTGGAAATATATGTTTTAACCCAAACCATGTTTCTCTCAAGCTAACCAAGTTTTTTTTTTTGCCTAAACCCAACCAAATGTTGCCTAAATACAATCAAGTAATCGTGTTGCATATATTCAACCAAGTGTTGCTGTCGGCATCGGAAGGTCGCTGTTTCAATTCCCCTGGTCTGCACCTTGCCTGGCAGCCACCACCATCGGTGTATGTATGAATTACTGTAATTTCCTGAGGCATCTAAATCTAAGTATGTCGTTGTTGCCTAAACCTAACCAAGTATTTCTGTCATCTAAACCAATCCCAGAGTCAGTCGCTTAACCCATGAAGCCGTGACAGCGCGCTCAAAGTCCATACGACTTGCTGGTATTAAAATGAGAAATGCTGGTCCTGGAACGACACCATCACATCTGTGTGATCGGTCAGTCGCGGTGATAGACCTGGAACAACATAAAGTATGTTGTAGGAACACTGACACAGCGCTATCAGATGGACCCACATAGGGCAGTGGGCACTGAGGGAAGTGGAGGTGGTGCTGGCAGCCCAGAGACTCCTGGTGATTGATTTCGTCTTCGGAGGCGAGGCATGTGGCGTGCACATCCGCTGTTCCAGCCTGACGCCATGGTGTGACTGTGTGATCTATGGGCCACCTGTGGCCAGGACTTCTGATTTATATGATGACACAGAGCTGACTATGTCAGTGTTAGTAATGGCTCAGTGTGCACCGCAGCCCCCCCGAAGAACGGTTTCGCCCTGCCGTAGAGAGAGGAACCTTTCAAAAATTGCCCCTGAGGAGATAAGCGGGAGAATCTGATTGCGGTGGGTTTAGGACCAACGTGTTTGATTTTTCACAAGCTGACATATTCATTTTTCACAGTCACCGCGTGCCGCCTCAAAAAGAAAAAAAAGTAGACCAAAGCACACACATTTGCATTCAAATGAATCAGACGGATGGGGAAAAGTGAAAAGTCTGAATAGAACAACGCGTTTTACCGATGGTTAGGTTTCAGAGTGATGGACAAGGTGCAGCCTTGCTGTCAGTGTTCGCTCTGAATCAAAACTCTCGTATGATGACTTTTTTTTCTTTCTTTCTTTTTTTTTTTGCCGAGTCGAATTTCATCTTGCCGTGGGCTACTCTGTCTGTTTCACACGATAGACAAACAATTTCAAACAGTGCTAATAAATGCTGATTAAATTAGCAACTCTAAACAGGAAAATGTGATATTTTTAAATCCGTTATGACAAATAATTTGTCTTCACACTGATGAGGCCTTGCACTATTTCAAACTGGTTATTATTTGCAGGATGTGTCTCACTACGTCTGTCCTCTAAGTTAACCCTAAATATTAGAGGCACAAGTATCAAACTTTTGTGGCCTCTGCTTTTCTTCGTCTACTCAGGTTCATTTTTAGATACAACCTCAAGGGGACTGAGGACTCAACCTGAGCCTTAGTTTAACTAATTGTGCGTGTAAAGGACCAAAAGCTACAAAATGTTTTTGAGTCGTTCTACTAGATGGCCTCAGTTGGCAGCAGCAACACGGACCACAAAGGCTGCTATGTAAATCCTTCGGGGGCAACTGTGCCTGTCAAAACACATCCACTGAAATGCTCGTTTCCACCACTTACACGCTGAGATTGTTATTTGAAGTTTCTGGAAACATTCTTGAAAGGATAAACCTTTTTGTTAATGTGTAAAATGTCTTTTTTCCCCCCCCCTTTTTTTTTAAAACCAGAAACAGTCGCTTCAGTACTCTCGGAAAAAACACACTTCATTTAAACTCGTCAGAAACGAGATGAAACTCACCAAAAACCATCTTGCTTGCGTCTTGTTCCAACAATCACCAACTGTGTTAGATCTGAAACTTTTCTGGCTGTACACGCAGTTTTCCCCCCCGCTGCTTCTCCGATGTCCGCCCTCCCTCTCACTCCTGATACTTCCATTATTGCTGTCTCCGTTGCTGCTTTGATTTTTGTCACGAGCCAGATTTAATATGGTCAGTACAGCAATTCACACCTACGCAGACAAAAGGGACGCATCAAACCGCCTTTAGATAACTTGTCAAACAAGAACACAGACGCTGTTAGTCTGTCGCCACCTTACAGAGCTATAAATCCCTGACATTTGCATTTGCCTCACTGACATAGTTGCGTGCAAAAGTCTGTTTCAAATGAAGTGTACTGTTTTCTTTTGCTATTTGTTGACAGCAGCATAACAGTGTGCCAAGTTCACAGTTTATGTAAAGTCAACACAAGATCCAACATCACAGTTTGGTGCAGTCTCCTCGGAGGTTTCTGTCCTTTCGTGGTAACGAGTGCAGACCTTTGACAACCGTATGAATTACATTAAAAGTTGCTCTGAGGCAACCATTTATAAAGCTCCCTATCTGGGCTGTGCATGCAGGTTTTATGACCTGTACACATGCTACCCCTTGAGCTTTAAGAAAAAGAAAAAAAAAAATGGAAGGGCTCAATTCCCCACAGCACAAGTCCAAAAACTAGTTCACATATTCAGCTGACTTGACATGAAGTTTTTTCCACGAGGAGGAGCGTGACTTGCTGATTTCCTTGAACCACAGGTCACAGTTAAAAATGAATTATGTGTCTGTGGAATATTAATGCTTTGGATGGTGTGACACGCGTAACCTCTGCGAGGGATCTACGGCCGAAGCCTCGGCTCGCGTGGAGTAGAAAACCGTATTGTCTCAAGATGTTCACTCCGGTCGACAAAGAGCCCTCCGACGACTCGAAAACAAGCAGGATTAGCAAGAGCGCCTGTCGGAGCATTTCAGCTGGGGAAATGATACAAATAGCTTCACAACTTCAATGAGGGTGGGTGATGATAAAAGTCATGTAAAATACGGGGACTCAATTTAATTAATAGCTTCAAAGATCCAGCTCACAAATTCAAAGGAATGAAGAAACATCAGTGTGATGGAGGGTCGAAGCCACTGAAGCGATGCAGAACAACGCTTTACATTTGCATTGCTCTGCATTGCGTGTGGAGTACAAAGGCAGTTAAAAATAGCCCCAAAAAACATGTTATCGTCTAGTTACAGAAATATAAAATAACAACAAGCCATTTTCTCACAACGCCAACTTTTGAGACGACTGCAAAGTACATGAAAGAAATGGATGTGTTTTTTATTTAAAAGCGCTCCTTGGAACTTCTGTGTTGAGCTGAAGGTTGGTAGTTTCGTGCTTTGTGGACTATTTTTAAACTGATGTTAGCTACCGTTGCTATCTGTTAGCGAGGTGGGGAGAGGGGCTGAGAATGTGCTTAAATGGAATTGCATTTCTGTGTTTCTGTAGCGCTTTTCAAGTCTACTGACTGCATTCATACACTGATGGCAGAGGCTGTCATGCAAGATACCAGCTGCTCATCAGGAGCAGGTTGGGGCTCAGTATCTTGCTCAAGGTGCAGCTAGGGGCAGCTGGGATTCGAACCAGAGACCTTCTGATTACTAGACGACCCGCTCTGTCTCCTGAGAGACAGCACGCCCCCAAAAGTCACACCCTTTGGGCTGTCGTAGGGAAAATCTGACGCATCCCGAATCCAGCAGCATGAAACGACTTAAACAACTCGTCCGCAGGAAACACTTCTCATTTTTCAGATAAGAAAGAAAAATAGATATTACACCAGTAAAATGTGTAATATCAAGTGGTACAAGCACACACGTAAACTGTGAAGTAGTTGTGAGACAAACATTAAATATATAAATAATAAGGGACCGTCACTCAAGAGAGACATATGGCCACTGACTTCATTGATAATGCTTTAATTGCACAGCTGGACTCCCTCCGCCCACACGCTCAACCACCCGCGGACTGAATCAAAAGCCTGGTCAGAGATCAGAGACTCTCCGTATGATACGAATCTGATTTTCTAAGAAAAAAACACTCTCCGTGTGTGTGTGTGTGTGTGAAGGATCTGTCATTCATCCGGGGTAATCTTTTATTCATTGTTTCTTTGCTTCAGAGGCCTCTTATACGTCGAGCATCTCTGACTGTTTAATCAGAGGGGATACAGTAAGTGAGGCACTACAAGATTCCAGTCAAGTATGTATTGATCGAGAAGGGTTCACTCTCTCTGGGTTTAAAATCCTGGATTTTTTTCTTGGGGAGGAAAAAAACAAAAAGGCAAAAATCCGCTCGACATCGGAGGAACGACACGCAGGGAAAACAATTAGCCACCCAGTTTCTCCTCTGGAGGTCCGGTCGGATGACGATGATGATGATGATGATGATGATGATGTGAGTTTGTATCACAGCTGCCGAAAGGTGGAAATAATTGTGGAGCTCTCCTGAAACGCAGGATTTGAGGATCTGAGCAGAGAGGTGGCTGGGAGCTAAACGGCTGGCGAAGTGCAACACAATAACAGGGTTGAGGTTAACAGTCGGCGTGACCGAACCCCCCGTGGACTTCTGGGAGCAACTTGATGAATTTATTTCCTCTAACCTGGCAACTGGCAGGTTTTTATTCCTGAGATCTGCCATAGTGTCGGACGGAGGGCCTCAAGAAAGGATTGTCCTCACCACCGATTAATCTGTCGGTCATTGTTTTCAGTTAACTGATTAATCGTTTGGTCTGTGAAATGTCGTCCACGTGAGGGTGATGTTTATTTGTTTTGTCAGTCCGTGATACAACACAGAGCACCTTCTCACACCATATCAAGAGAATGTCGCATGATAAGGACGGAAACAATAAATCTATTGTGACCATTAGATATATTTTCTGTTGATGGATTAATTGATTAATCAGCTAATTGTTGCAGCTCTGGTAGGATCCCTCTGAGCCAGACCTCTACAAAAATCACAACGCAGAGCTAAACGTTAAGATGCAAGATGAGCGTGTTTTGGAGTAAATGCAAATGGGGAAATTAAAAGTAGGTAGTGTGAATTAGAATAGAATAAATCAATACTGAGCGTAATAAACAGATGGAATTGCAGTACAGTTAAAAGTGTTTCCAATCAGATACGACAGGATCACTTATAAGCAGGGCAGTTCAAAGCCCTCATTTCTGAAGTCCTCGAACGGTGCAAAAGTGCCTGAGGGTTTAAATCACTTTCAAACTTGCGAGGGCTTCACCAGTCGGGAGTAAAGCGAGCCCGAAGTCTGGACGTCTCCTCTCACTTCTCCCATTTGCTCCTCCAGGCTCCAGTTGACTGGACAGCCGCTGTCTGCGAGGTGAAGATGTCGTATTAAGCAGATGGTGACTGAATGACTTTTTTTCTTTTTTTTTTTTTAACTTGCCAGTTCCAGCCTGGCGAGTCCTCTTTGCTCTGTGACTTTACGCCCACAGAGGAGCGTCTCTCTACCTCGAAGGCCAACAGAGGCACAAACCTTCGTTTTAAATGAAATAATTCAATCATACTGAATGCAGGTTAAAGTTCAGACACACGTCAGAGCATTAGACCATATTTTTGATTCAGTCTGAGCCCTTTCTTCTCATTTTGGTGGATGTGGCTGACCCAGTGGTGGATTCAGGATGATTGAGGGGCAGGCAAAAAAATGGATACCCAATGTATGCAGGGTGGCACCGGTCCACTATTTGTCCACTGGAGAGGCAACATAGAGGGCATCGCATTTTATCTACCATTGGGGCATCCGAGAGGTCACTTCCTCGGCATCTAACGAAAAATGCGTTGCACATTTTTGCTTACTTATAGACCAAAAGACATTTACGGACTGCATTTTGTTCCTCGCGGTTGAACCTTGCGAGTCAGCGCGGCCGCAATATTGGTGGACTACGTCTTTAAACCCATCAGTTACTTTCCTTTCAGTTACATGCACGTTTAATACAGCAGTCAGAAAATCTTTCGTTGGTTTGTTGTCCCTCCTTTCAGCGGAAGGAACAATCCGCCCTTGCTTGTGTTTAAAGCTTGTCTCGCTAAAACACGGCTCCTTGTGTTAAGGCTGCCTAATGAGAGCTAATTACACCATGATCCTAATTGATGTGTCAGTCAAGGCTTGGAATTACGACTCCTCTGCTTTTGTCTCTCGCTCCTGAACAAACACGCGCACACAGTGACAAATATACGGTGTGTGCTTTGATGAAATTACAACACTGACAAGACAAATTTGCACACGAGACAGAGCACAGTCGGACAGAAATGTACAGTTTAAAGTCTTCCCTGCGAAAAAACACCCAAACCTCCGCCTCACCCGTCCACACGTGCACACAAAAACTGTCTTTTTGCACAACAACACACTCACAAAGCAGGAAAAGCTCCATTCAGCCTATCTGCTCGGCGCAGTGGGTCATTTCTGGAGCATACGCTTGTCTTTGTACTTGCATGTGGGCACGTACATGAACGTGTTGTTTCTGCCTTAGTGTGTGTGGGTTAAAGCCCCAGTGCCCGTGTAATGTGATTGCATTGCAGCTCCCTGTGCCTCAGAGGTGTGTTGCATAGTTATTGAGGCCGGGGAGAGGCCACTGGGGGTTCTACCTAATGCAGTTTTAACACCTGAATATAGCTGCACAGACGTACCTTTGATAGAAGACTCTGAACCCCTTCTATACGTCTCGGAGCGCTGCAGGTCATGTGTGTGTTTTCCGAGTGTGTGTAGGGATAGAAAAGGCGGAGGGAGATGAAAGAAAAGGAATAAGAGGGAGCATGGATACTTCTCATCCCTGCAGCAAGTGTAGCACATGTATACATACG
Source organism: Acanthopagrus latus (assembly GCF_904848185.1). Classification (NCBI taxonomy): domain Eukaryota; kingdom Metazoa; phylum Chordata; class Actinopteri; order Spariformes; family Sparidae; genus Acanthopagrus; species Acanthopagrus latus. The sequence goes on along the minus strand of NC_051050.1, from coordinate 22,586,685 downwards.
GGGGCTCAACACCTGGCTGTGCATAGGCTTCAGCTAACTAGGCCGGTGTGTGAAAACGACCTTTCTGTGCAACGTACAGCTCACGAAAGAGGCTGCAGGTAAGGAAGTGACCACAGCGGATCAGAGAGGTTACCCTGCTCTCTGCTAGCACGCACATTCATCACCAGCCTTCCCACAGGGCTCCTGGTGTTTCACAGCAACCGGCCAGGGTGCATTATGGGATAGGGCACCATGTGGTCTGTTTTTAAAGGTCCCCTAAAGGTCTATACCGTACCAGCGGTTACACACCGTACGTTTCAGCCCATTAACTGCAAACTGAGATACATTAGTACAGTTTCCGAAAGAATACCAAACATGTTACCCTCCTCTGCTTTTAGCCCTCGGTTTTAGTTTTATGCCCTCACCCCCCGCCCTCTAACTTATACTTTCAAAGTCACATTGTCGTCACATGGTCGTACAGTGGAGACGACTGTGTTAACTGTCCTTGCAGGTGTGTTCAAGGATGCTCTCACATTCTGAGTTGGCTGCTGAAGAGCGCTGCACCCACAAGCCACTAGCATGGAATTACAATCCTGACGATGGGGACGTTGTAAAACTGAGATTTCAGATTTGACAAATTCACATGTTACCTGGGCTTCTGACACCAGGTGGAGGAGCATGGATGGCTAATGTTAGCCTAAAAATCACTTCAGTGGCCAGACAGCCTTGTGATGACTTGATTTGGAGGTGTGAAGTTGTGAACGTACGGCGAGCGCACATCCCTTTTCTGTTTCCGTCAGATACCTTACAAATGACATCGTGATAATGCCAGGAAACGAGAGAAATCACCACAGATGAAGACAGCATATTGAAAATGCCTGCTCGCGTCTGTTTATAGAAGCCGGCGCTGCTCGAAGTTGCCCGCCATCAGGTTCACCTCGGCCCGGCAGATGTTTCTCATAAAGGAAATAAAATAATGTTTATGCTGTTTTTATTTTGTGGGTGATAAAAATACTCTCGTATCCCTTATTATCATTCAGAACTTTTCTCTTCTTTGTGGAGGAAGTCAATCAATTCCAGAGACGTGTAACTCCAGCACCATTTTGCATAATAACAATAAAACACAGCAGGTGTTTGCGTTTGGCCCGTTGCCCACCATTAACTTTCAATTTTGGCCCTCAAAGGGAGACGGATACGACGGATACGCTCAAGAGCTGATGACGTATGAGGCTCTTAAAGGGCGACTCCGCTCTAAGGGGGCAAATGTTTACGAGGGGTAAAGGGTAAAAAAAAAAAAAAAAAAAAAAAAGTTCTCCAACGTGTCTAATGTTGGATCATCCTCGCGCTCTCTGAAGGGGAGAATTAGTCCCCCTCTTGCAGATGCATTGCTTTGCAAATATGATGCAACTCTGACAGAAAATCAAAGGCAGGAAGAAAAAAAAAAATGTTTTGGATTACTTATCTTAAAGTCGTAATCCTTAAGGGTTTGTGTTCTGGTGGATTTGAACACCTGTGCTTGCTGATGATAACGCTAAGAACTTTTTAACATACCTCCCAGAGTGGTGTTTGAAATGATATGATATGGTTATTTATCACCGGGGGGAAACAAATGCACTTTGATATACAGCTGACGGAGATAAGGAATTCATATATTTGCCTTGTTGTTTGGGCTATGATGAAAATGTCTTTCGTGTCTCCTGGAAAAGGTCATTCTGCTCCTTCACGTTGCATCCTGACATGACTCATGCACAAAAAAAAAAAAAAAAAAAAATGACGAGCAATATATGCCAATGTTTGCTTCTGCCTGGCAAACTCAGTCCGGTACATGCATGCGTTGCTTCCTGTGAATTCAAGACAATGCAAACTACTAAACAGACACAGTAAACATATTAAATATTCATACTCAAATGAACACCAGCCATAAATAGTGTCAATTCAGATCAAGTTTTACATATCTGAAATAAATGGAGAGCACTGCATGTCCGTGAGGTCATATAAACCCTCCGACTGACTTCAGGAAACGGTCAGAATTGATGTAAAGTATGAAAAGCTTGAACACAAAATTACTTTTATGTTTTGTATGATGATATTAATGTGCATTCTCTCTTCTCCCGCTGTGTGTGTGTGTGTGTGTGTGTTGCAGCTGCTGTCTGACAGCCAGATCAACATGGTGAAGGTGGTGAACTCGGTGAGCGACGCTCTCAACGCCATGCAGAAGGAGAACGTGGGCCTGAAAGCTCGAGTGAAGGCCGACCTGCAGCGGGCGCCGGTCCGAGGGGCCCGTCTCAAGGGCTGCTCCAACGGTGAGAGCACCGAGGCGCGGCTCGGCCTGTCCGGCACAAGTTGTATTTTTTTTTCTTGTGTAGATTTGTCCGTGTGATATTCAGTTAGTCCTTCTTTCTCTGTATATATAATTCATACATCGCTGGCTACCTATATGTTTGACCTTCCGCCTGCTGTATTCTGCCCGGTGTCGTGATCCCACAGTCTGTAAGCCCGACTCCATTAGTCTGTAAAATTATATCCCAGTGTGGTCTGCCTGTCATCCATCTTACCACATATTCATTCAACCCGACCTCTTCCTGGAGATATCAGTATGTTTCCCTGGGCTACATCTCATCCACATTATCCAGTGGCCTTGGTAGAGATGTGGATTCTTTCTTTTTCTTTTTTTTTTTTTTTTACTGTACATGAGAAATGACTTGCAGGTCCACCGGGCCGTGTTGCTGAGAGGCAGAGAAAGGCCCGAGGCATCATCCCCGTTGGAAGGCTTTTTAACCAGCCGCAGTATACCCTATGGCATTCCCCTGTTGGACATGCCTTGCATAGGTAGCCAAGGAGCACAGGGCGAAGGCCGCTCACGTACACACAGTGCAATTACAGAGCAAGGCGGAGTGCTCGAGTTCTTGTGTGAGCGGCAACAACTTGAGCGTGTGGTTGCTGGTTCATAAATCTGGAAGCACGAGGGCACGGCTGTGTAGCACAGATTGAAGCAAGAGCAGAGGAGGGCGTTCAAACTTTTGGTTGTACTTTTTCCCGAAGGAACTGGGCTTTGAATATGCGTGACTTTACCCTTTTAATATAGACGTGTGTAATGCTTTGATTCTATTTTTAACATCGTACAATAGTTATAATTTTCCTCGTAAGCGGTGAGACATAATTGTGTCTAGAGTCTACCTAAAGTCAAACAAAGACCTGTTAGATGAGACTGACCAAACCTTTACATCAATAATTCAGAATCAGCACCGGGATGTTTGCCTAGAGCTCGTCTGGAGGTGGGAGACAGTTTTCTTGGCTGGACGAGACAGTTGGAGGTTGCTGTCACGGGCGACGGTGGGAATTGGCCGAGAGTGGACACACTGCCTCATACTACAACCAGAAACACATATTATTATTTTTTTTTTTTAATATAAGCTGTAGAATTCCTCTTCTCCTCTCCTTCTAGCTACATAAACTGTTGAAACGTCCTCTTAATTATCCCAAAAAGCTAAAATCTAACGCATGGCCGGTCTCTCCGGTTTGGAGAGGCATGTTTTGTCGCTCTCCGTGGTGCTGAACTTTGGCACCAGTGGGTCGTCGTCTGCTTCACAGTTTAATGCCTGATGGAAAAAAAAAACCCACTTTCCAGAATTTTTCTTGCCTTAACCGGATTATCTGAAGCAATCAGTAAACAGCGACTTGAAATGCACTCAAGTTGTGGGTGGGCGATGAATTATAAATCAGCTGATGGAGACATTGTCTCCCCGCCGCCACCTAAGATCTTTGCAGAGTTGTTATCTCACAGTAGGTATTAAAGCTCCATAGTGGAATAATTTTCTTCGAGCTTTATTTTAATTTCCTGTCTCCTGGCTCTGTATTAATGGTAGCAGAGACAGAAACAATATTGTTCCCCATTGTTAAGGAAGTCATTAGTTAATTTATGAGCTGGGTAGCCCCCCCGCCCCCCCGTATGTACACTATATGTAGAAAACAATATGATGCAATGACACATCACTGCTCTGAAAAACACTCAAATGAGGATGAATATTTAAAGGTGATATTTATTTATTAGAAGGCTGCTGTTGTTTTTTAAGATGATACATGTGTTCGGGTGTTTATGTTGATTAGCCACAGTCACTGTGAAAGTGTCCATGATAAGAGATAATTATGTATGAGTTTAATTTTATTTTTTTATTTTGCTGTTAAACACGGTGAAGTCAGCATCCGGCACAAGGTTGTTATGGCGATTACGTCAACCCCGCTATGGCTGCTGCGCTCGTCTCTGCTGTACTCGTTCTCATTATTTCTCACCGAGCCTCCTGGGAACAGGTGTCCAGTTCAGTCAGCTGTCTGTCAGGGATTACAGCTCATTGTTGAGATTTTTTTTTATTTTTTTCTTTTCACAACCTAGATGAGCAAGAGAAAGGATGTGTCTACTGGAACTAATCAAAAGTCAGCGTGCTCTTAAAGTTTTAGAGAAAATACAGAAAAATGCAGATTAATTATTGAGGGAATAATCCTTTTTTGGGGGGGTATAGGGAGTTGCCTGTAAATGCAGACCTTTTCATTAGCCGTCGTACAAAGCAGATCCAGTGACAGCACATTGGACTGCATGGGTATATACAAGGCTCCTGCTGAAGGCTCGAATTTATCGATGTGAGAATACAGGAAAATAAAAATATCTTGTTTATTTTCTGTATCTTTGAATGCAATGCAGTGCAACCCAGTCGCCAGAGTGACATTTTGGCAAAGTAAGTTTTCTGCAAAACCGCAGATAAGTTAAAAATGTCAGTTTCTTTATGCTGCAACTTCATTTTTTTCTTTATATTAAATGTGAAACTTTTCTCTCATCACACTGTTGTGCTTATGCTCTGGTTAGGCACAAGAAAACACTTGGTTAGGTTTAGGAAAACATCCTGTTTTGGCTTAAGATGTCTGCTTTAGTCGCCACAAACTAGGCAGAAGATGACCTGAGGTCTCATCAAAAAATACCCAGTGGTTTCTGACAAAATCCTGAAATATAGATTCACTGGCTTTTACAGCCTTGTCGCTTCTAACCAAGGCCTTTTCCTTTAATGACAGTTTTTTTAAGATGTTCATAAAACGGCATCAGTTCGACCCACTCCGGTCCTCACAGCTCAAACTACCTGACCGGATGTCATTCCACTGTCTAAGGGAGGAGGATGTAACACCCAAATGTTTAAATAGCTGCTGATAATCTCCCCCTTTGTGGCTGAGTTTGAAGTTTGGAGCGACGAGTTAATTAATTACAATAAATCAAAAATAACTGATTTGCTATTGGGCTGAAAATGATACTCAGGTCACCACTTGAAATACAATTCAGACCCTCAGACGACCTCAGAGTCTGTAAACCTGTACAATATTCAGATTAACCGACAGAGTTCAGCACCATGGACAGAGTTTAATAATAATAATAATTATATAATATGATTATAAATGTGAAATAAATACAGTAACATTAAAAAACAGACCTGCACGTTAAGGATTAGCTCAATATTATATAGTCTGCTTAATCCTTGTTGAAGTGCAGTTCTGTGCAGGTTTCTACTCCTTCTGCTCTGAAGAGCTACAGTCAGGATGAGCTACAACAAAGTAGCCGGCGGCAAAGTGAGTGGTTTTTTTTTTGCGTTGCACAGCCTTGACATTTCATCAAAGGCATCTGCACTGAACCAGAGTACAGCTACGAAGACGACAAAACAACATGAGCGCTCATCACTGAAGATGTCTTCTGTAAATGCCCATGTATATTCATTATGTAATATATCCTTGTTTTTTGTCGCGATGGGATTCTTGTGTGGGCTCGCGGTGCTTTTGGCGATCTGTTAAGAAATGATACGATTAGCATTTTGGTTGTTTGGATATCTGATATATGTTCTGATGTGTGAGGATATCAGACAATATGATTCCTGCAATTATATATCACCAACACACGACAGAGGTCAGTGTGCCAGCGACTGACTACTGGATCAGATATAGTTGGTCACACGACGGCCACATACATCTCATCTCAGGTGTTGATGAAGGTTCTCTGTCATCCGGGTCATGGTGGCTCTGAGCGCTGTATCATAGGCAACTGGGCTTGTTTCACTCATGGATTTGCCTTCAACTGGAAGTATTGAGGAGTATGACAGAAAATCCAGAAAGCTGGCTGAGTACAGGAACCACCTTCAGCTTGAGATGCAACACAAAGAGCTTACACCTCGGTTCCAGAGTGAAAGGAGATGTGACCACAAGGATCAAAACCAGCGGGGTCAGCCCTTCTAGGACATTTCAAAATGAGTTCTTGTGTTCCTACATTTCCCTTCAATTTAAGGGTTAGGGATTAAGGAAAGAGTTAGGCTAGACCTAACAATAACCCTTAGGAAATGTGGGAACATAGACAAGCTCCCAAACCAGCTATTTACCATTCACACCTGAGCTCACCTAGCTGCAATAACCCACATGAAGGCCAGTTGGGTTAACGACTCACAAGTGTCCCTAACGACTCTGTAAGGACACTCCCACACAGGGTTTAATCGCCTGCTACTCCCGTCCAGTTAGTTAGATCTGAAGAAGCCCTTTGTGTGAGAGGTGAAACATCTTCAAGAAACTGAAACGGGTCCGGATGCCTACGATGCAGCACTGAAGAATCTCATGTCATGTTCATATTTGGGGTTGGAGAGGGGATGATGGTGTCGGTGCGTCTCTGCAGCTGTGTGCATATGTGTTTAAGTAATCGGGCACAGTCATGAATATCTCTGACTGCCAGGCTGTCCCACCGCGCCTGTGAATATTTGAAGAACTCATCTCTGTACCGTTTGCATTGGATTCCCATAAGGAAATATTAGATCCTCAAAGTCACATGAATCCACACCTGACAGCGCTGAAGCCTCCTCTCAGCTCTGACAGCAGCAGGGTTTCTGAATTGGAAAGGATTGACTGTAGAAGCAGCTCTTCTCAGCTCCTGGACATCCACACTGCGTTGCACTGTTGCAGCGAGAGTCCACTTCTGTTCTGGATGCAAGCGCAAGTATCGGCTTGGCATTTGGTGGATTCCTTTATCATCGTTATCGTTGCTGCCGCATCAATTATTCAGTTTTAGGAGTATTACAGAGGGAACAAGTCGATGCAGGACGACGTGTAGGGTTGGAAACAAACAGCAACGCTCCACCGTAGACCATCAGCGTTGGCTGGATGTGCGATGACGTGGTGAATTTAAACGAGAGCCGCCCCCCGCTGTGATGTCAGAGGGACTTACTCTGAAGAGGTTACGTGACTACAGATTTTACAGATGAGATTCGGAGGAGATGCTCTCCTCAGACGTCCCGAAAACACACAACTCACCAAACCACACATCGCTCAGAACTCACTGTTTCCTCCAAAGAATTTGTGTGTGGGGGGAAAAAAATGACAATAAACGACCCTGCCAGCAGGTGTTAGTGTACGATTCCTCTTTCCCATAAACACTAGAATTCTTTCGAGACATCCTGCTGCCACAAATTCTCACTATTGTGCCAGATTCTCAGCAAACAAATTGAATCCGGTTTGAGTTTCTTTTTCATGACTGTGCTGTGACACGAGACATTTAGGTCTTTTAATAAACTAGAAGCAGTCGCATATTTGGCTTTGGTCTTTTTAAAAAGAGTATATAATTAGTGTAGAACAATACAGAACATCACTTGCATTATTCTTTAAATATTTTAGATTTGTAAAGAGTGTGTTAACAGGAAGATTAAGCAATACAATTATGCTCTGTCGTTGGGCGCCTTATCTATAGGCGATGCAGAGGATTAGTCATACAACTCATCGACTTAAACTCAGGACTGGAAGTCACTGTATTTGCTGGACTCCTTCGTGGCAGCTGTCTTTGCCTCTTTCTCTGCTTCGGGTGTGTTCCACCACTGCCTAGAGCGGCTTAAAGTTAAAACAAAAGTTTTGTCTCTGTTATTCAAAACAGGGTTTATCGACAGTTGGTCAGTCCAAACAGGCAAACATGAGCAGGAGCTGTTTAAGCCCGGCATCGACTTGCAATCTGCCTGGTACTGTTCTGGATTAGGAGAAACAGATGTGATGGTAAGGTTCATATAGACCAAACCTCATGTGACGATCGCGACTGGACTTCAGCCAAATGTGAGTTCAGTCTGTGAGATGTGGAAAGAAAAACAAAAGCGCGACACGTAACCAAGCCTGAGTGAAGGAGTACAAGACGTACCAGCAGCTAGCTCTCCCTGCGAGAAGCGATTTAAAACATAATGATGCCCGTCCACGCCGCCGCCTCCGTCTTCTTTGGCATGCGGCATGTTTGTCTGCCAGCCCTCATTGTAAACCTCATTTGCATGTTGTGATCTGATGTCGGGGAGAACTGAGCAGCGCTTATTTAACACCAGTTGTAAATACAGAAACGTGGATCCAGATGCGGTCTTTCAGGTAACAATGCAGAACAGACAGTTTGGAAGGGAACTGTGGACGAGTGGCGACTATTGTGTATGTTTGAGAGCTTATTAGGAGATTGGGAAACAGGCGCACGGGCGAGAGTGGTAATCAGGTTCCAGCTGAAGACAGGAAACCCCGATGATGGTCTGAGGCTCTGAAATAACAATAAGAATTAGCGACTGGCACGAAAATGATGAAAGATACATCAGTGGAACAGCGAACTGTGACATTCTGTGGCTATTAGAATGTAATTCTTTTGTCCATCTCCTTGGAATAGCACCGTCGTTCAGCTCCGGAGTGGAAATTTATGGATTGAAGCAAATCAGCACATAAAGGACTAAAAAAAAATGTGTTAAACTGCGAGCAAACAAAGTCGTAAAAGCGAGCTGAGCCAGAGTGGACCTGGAGTATTAGTGTGATCATGGCGGGAGGTCCTTTTTGGAAGAACAATCTCTCCGCTGTAAGGGATCATTAAACTGCAAAACTTTGAAAGCCCTTGTTAAAAAGGACCGGATTCTTAAATAATGACGACGGTCTCTCTCTCTCTTTTTTTTTTTGTATGTCCCATGGAACCTCGACAGCCTTCGGTTTCCCGTAATGAAAAGAAGAACTGGGAAATTCTACCATTTAATGTGTGATGATGATGAAAGTCGGAGCTTAGCAGCCGAGCCTTACGCCGAGGAAACTGGCAAAAAAAAAAAAAAGAAAGCTGTGCGGGGATCAAACGGAGGACCCTAAGAAATAAAAAAAAAAAAATCTTGAATCTTGGCCTTTTCAAGAACTCTCCTGGCTGTTTTAAATTCAGGAGTTTGACCCGGTGGAGGCCGGCATGCATAATCTATGACATTGTCCTCATCAGAAAGCTCCTCTCCTGCTTCCTGGGGGAGTAGATTTAGTATCCCTTGTGTAAGACGGGTTTTTCACAGCCAGAGACAAGGGTGCTACTGTTCCGCTCGGCTGTAGCTTACAAGCCGCCTCTCTCTTCTAACTTTTTCGCCCCCCGAGTTTTCTCCCTGTCTGTCTGTCTGCATGTCATTTATACACTCTCTCGGCTCTCTCTTATTCTGTGTTTTACCACTAAAATGCAGTGTATTCGTCTCATCACTGAGCCGCACTTCTTCCCCCCTCCCTCTGTCATCCATACGTCTTGGTTTTCTCTATTTTCCTACGGCTCGTGTTATCTCAAACCTCCGTCTCCGAGCTGTAAATCTGCCTCCTCTCTGCGGCATCACGTCTGCGCTCCACCCTCGTGCCTTTCCGTCTTCATTTTCGACCTACTTGCATTCCCCCCCCAAGTTTCTTCTCCTTCTTCTTCTTCTTCTTCTTTCTATTTTTTATCTCCGCCACACTTAGACTCTGTCGTCCCGCTGTGTCATCCATCACCCGCCCATCCATCTCATCATCCATCTCTCTTTTTTTTTTTTGTGCCTTCCAACTCGCAAACACAGCCGTCATCTACCTCCTCGTTTAGAGCCAACCCTTTCCGATGGGGGGGGGGGGAGCTGAGAGAACTGAGTAAGCTAACACTCTGAGATTCTGTTCTGTCAGGATGACTTCACACATGTAGAGCTGTGCCTCAGTGTTTACTGTACCGACACGCCTCCAGTGTGTTATCTCCTGTTTTTACTCATCTTCCTTTCATCACCGATGCCCCTCCAAACACCCCCGCTCCCCTTTGCAAACCGTGGTGGATCCTAATTTATCTCATGTCTTCCCTACTTTCCACCTCTCCCCAGGCTCGCGTCCCCGTGACTGCGGTGACCTGTACGCCAGCGGTCAGCGAGAGGATGGCATCTACTCCGTGTTCCCCGTCCACCACCCTGCAGGCTTCCAGGTCTACTGCGACATGACCACAGACGGCGGCGGCTGGACGGTGAGTCGGAGGAAGGACGCACACACGCACTTTTCACACGGGTCTTTTTTTTGTTTTCAACAAACCTCTGAAGCTGCACGCGCTCGTCGACATCACTACATTCCTCACCAGGGTTATAATCAAGATGAAAAGAGGGAAATTGAAGGGAAGCAAAGGCCCTTTTCAGCACTTCTAAATAACCCAGGAATAAAGAGTGATTCACTGAACACCAGCTCCATTCAAATCATCCAGTCATCCAGTACACGAGGTTCAACACTGTGTTTTTTTTCTCTGGGACACCTGCTGTGATTACAGTTGTACCGCCTCGGGAACCTCGTGTATCAATCTGAAAAAGGTCTCATCAAAGTTTCATCAGAGAGGAGCGGGGAGATCTTAAAAGCACTTAAGTTTCATGTGGACCCGTTTGAAGACAGTCCATTATTTTTAATGTTGTGGAGGGTTTTTTTTCATTCAGAGAGGCGGAATATTAATTAGTCACATCCAAGCGGGAGCGTCAACAGGTAGGAGCGACGGGAGGAAAGATGAATAAAAGGCGAGCGGGAGTAAAACAAAAAAGCACCGAGAGGCACGAGAACACTGAAATGCGATCCAATGAATCACGGTGACATTTTTTTTTGTTCAGCAGGCTAGGTAAATGGCGCCATAATCACAAGGGTGGGGATTCAAAACCAAGTGTAAGCTGTTATCGTGACAGCCGATCGTAAATCTAATATATGTGCTGATGCGGAGACGTCTGTTCTGATACAAAGATGGGATGACTTACGGCGCCGTGCGGGCGAGGCTCACCCGGCTCGTAAAAAAAAAAAAGGGAAGAAGAAGAAACAGCTTTCATTTGTTATGCGAGGAAGTTGTCATGCTTCAAACAATCACAAAAGAAAAGGGAACATTTTTCCTTTTACAGTTGTTAATGTCTGACCTGTTTATTCAATTTAGTGAGTGTCGCGTTCTCGTCTTTGTGTAATGATATTTCGGATGATGGCTTCTTAAAAAAGGCAATGCAGAAACAGATACGTAAAGTATCTCTAAGTGTGTGTGTGTGTGTGTGTGTTTCTCCTTGATCAAACATCTGTCAGTCGTCTGGCCCCTGCTGAAGTAAACACCGTAGTTTAAGTGAGACTGTATACTGGAAGCGCTTTGTCTTCTGGGAATGAGAGACAGCGAGGTGAACAAACATTGACACTGAGCCGTTTGAAGTTATATTTGGAAGTGTGGTTTGGATGTGTTTTTACCGTGAGCACACTCACACTCTCACACACACACACACACACTCACAAGATAACGCTGCATCTTATTGGTAAGAGCCATTTATTTCCTTTTGTTCTGCAGCAGTCCTCGGGGAGAGCAGAGCGGTTCTTAATAGAGAACAGAGGCCTTGTGACGCTCACCGTTTGAGATTTCAGCTGCTTGAATCCATCGCAGCTCACTTTTATTGCAGGTTTTGAAGCATTTGGATTCATGTTTAGGAAAAAAAAAAAAATTGGCTTCGGGGAATGATTTGAGTCTATACTATGAGCTCTTATGGAACTCATTTCTGCTTTGTTTCATGCGAAAATGAGGTAAGATGCATGAAAAGCATGGAGTTGGAGCTGAAGTTTGGGGCTGAATTGAAAGAAGAAGTCTGATGCAGACCTGCAGGAGTGAAAGAGAGAGAGAGAGGGAGTAACGTGGACGTGCATGACAGAGGCAGCGTGTTCACAGGATGTAAGAACTTTCTTTGATCAGCGAGTCTAATGTCACTCAGCGGCGTGAACGTGCTGCACTGCAGACTGCTGGAGTCTCAGCTAACAGTGACAAACAGACACAGATCAGCATCATATACGTTCCTGTGAAACGCCTGCGTCCTCCCCAGAATCACAAGGAAGAAAAGCTCCAAGTGTGTCAGTTCACACGTGGCGTAACGCGCCCCCGGTGGGGATGAGACAAAATGTGGATGCGACAACCCATCGTATCGCTTCCCTGCCAGTTAGACTTAGCAGAGTCACTCATTTATCAACTCCTCCTGGTGTAAACTTGATTGAATGTATACAGATTTTACTGAGGCATAGCTGTATCCTCCCTCTTAACTGTCCTCCTGTCGGCTAAGACACTTATTTCATCTTAATTCATGTCAATTCAGTGAATAAATACATAAACCCTGCAGTTTGCCCTTTCAGTAGTATTTCATGTCCTCCAGTTAGTCGGATATCACAGTGTATCATTAGACGATCGTCTTGCAAAGTATGGATTAGCACAGAATAGCTGTATTGTCACCATCATTGTGGGTATTGTATCAGGAGCTGCTATTTGATTCCCAGCTCTAGTCTTGTGTGACATACTGTGATCTGATCTCGCGTCTCTGCTCGACATGCAAACAACATGTACATCACTGGGACCAGGAGAACAACAACGTGCTGCGCAACATTGCCGAATTCGTAAGAAGTCCCAAGTAATTTAGAATTTGTCACAGTCAGCGTTTCACAGGGTTTGTTAAGTGTCTCCTGACTCAACAACTCCCAAAATTGAGTGATTTTACAAGCTAGTCTGGGGAATATCGCTCCCTCTTTGTCTCATCGCTGCCGTTGACTGTGTTACACTGTGCTGCTCTGACCCTGAGGAAGTTGAAGTTTTCAATATGTTGTCAATCGTTGTTTTTTGCTATTATTTTTTAAGTTATTCTGGACGTACAAATTTGTCACGCACCATTTCCTTGATGTCGTGTCGTGTAGACTGTCCTCCCAGCAAACCCCCAGCTGTGACTCACTTCCAGCGTCCCTGAGTGCTTTTGAAGGACTAAATACATCTACTGCATTAAGTTATACAATCAACATCTGGCATCCTCTTTCAGCCCGAGGCTGTGATGCTGTCGTGTTGACAACATTTTTGATGAATAATCTTAAAAACTTCAGAGGGACGGACATATGAAGGATTTCCGCCCTTGAATGTGTGAAAATGTTGTGATGAATTACGTGCAAAAGATGATTCCTCAAACCTGTGAACATCATTGCTCACAATTCTTGGTGATAAGCACATGCAAATGTATTTGTATTTGTATCTACTGTACTGTTGAAACAACCATTAATGCCATTTGCCAAGCTTGCTAATAATACGAGCTAAGTGGTGATGTTTTCCCATTCAGCCCACTTTTCTTTGCACCTCCCCTTCAGACACATGCCCGGAAAACTTCAGCTAAAGTCACCGTTTTATTGGCATGACAGTGAACTGTGTGTGTGTGTGTGTGTGTGTGTGTGTGTGTGTCTGTGCACTTCTAAATCGGTGACTAACTGTGTGAGATAGGCAAGGTCGTAGCCTCTTATCATCAAATAAAACGAGACTGTCAGGGTGACAGAGTGCTTAGCACAGCATGATGGAATAGAGCTGCATACCGGCCTGTCAGTGGGGAGATGCTTCCGTGTGTGTGTTTGTGTTTGTGTTTGTGTGTGAGTGTGTGTGTCAATTAATGTTTGTACTGGAAGAAGTGTTTGCGCCGACACAGAAATAGCTTGTAAGAGCGAGTTTCCGTCCTTACTCACACAATCCGCCGGCGTTAAGTTGAGGCTTCTCTCTGCATATTGTCCTATAAAAGGATTTACACTGCAGCTCAGATTGGAGTGATAATGCGGCAGTTACTTATCCTTCCTGGTGTGTCGAGCTGATTGTGATAACGCTTGAGCCTCATTAAGAGATCAGCGTGCGGCGCCATCCCGACGAGGGCAGGTAGAGAGACGGGGAATGCTCGGCGAGCTTGAGTGTCTTACTGTCTGCGATGCCTGAGCTTAAATAAGGAATGAACCATATGCTGCCACCTCATTAGCATACTTTGACACGCCGTAGCGCCGTCGCAGAGAGTGCTGCAGACAGACTGAGAGATGAGCGTCTTCGCTTTGGAAGAGAGAGGGAACAGAGGAGAGGAAGGAGAGAGTGCGACTCAGGAGGGAGGAGGGAGGGCCTGATGGAAACATTAGACTCTGACGTGGAGGGAGGGAGAGAGAAAGCACAATAGGGGGAATGGCAATTTTCATTTTCCCTCACCGCACTCTGAAATGCATTAAAACCGATATGACCTGCGATTAAATCCTTCTGTTTCATTGTGTTTGCAGTAAAAAGGAAAAAAAGGTAGCCCTCAGGGGAGTCTGGGGGATAATGCAGCTGTTTTAAGTAATCGTGACGGGGACGAGACCAGGACTTGGATTTAGAAGTCGATCGGCAGAACTGTAGCATCGTTCGGTGATGACCTTCAGCAGGATGGATGTTTATGTGTCTGCGGTATCAAAATGCACTGTTGTCACAATGTCCGATAAGGTTTAGCTCTTTTAAAACCACTCGATTTATGATACAAAACTGATTTTTTTTCAGAGGGCCTTTTCACCCAATCATCCACTATAGATAACTCAAAGGCTTTTATGTTTTAAGATACATGCATATGCTGCCTCATGAAAAGCTTTCTAAGATAGGATTGTGCCCCCCCACAGACATGGCTGTGTACCCACGCCTGTCATGTTCTTGAAGAGAAAGAGAAAAGAAAAGCGGGACTAAAAAAGGAAAATGCATGGTTTGAGTGGTCCTGATGTGCTGCTGACGAGGCCGACGCATCTACAGTAATGAGCATCTATAGCATGCTAACACAGGCTGTATGGATATGTTCGTAATGCATAAAACGAGTTGCTGCCAACATACCTAAAATCACATGACAATGGGGAAGAACATCTCCGGGGTGGAATGACTCAGAGATCGCATATAAATGTCGCTATTTATTTTTCCTTTTTTTATGCAAAGAAGCCAGACAAACGTATAAAGCAGATGAGGGAAAGCAATCTGGAGCTATAGCTCTCCTCTGCTAGCTATAGCTACTAAGTGCCAGATGTTTATTATAAGGCGTGTTGGATCTCCATTGTGTCTGCTTTATGGTGCCGCCCATCATATCTGCACGGGGACAATAAACACTGAAGCGTGCAGGAAAATATGTAGATCAGTTTGAAGCTTACAGACATTTCGTCGGCTGTTGGAGTCAAATTTAGACACAGCTGTGCGTCTTGAGTAGAGCCGAGGTAGACGGAGGATGTAGTATTCACTACAGCTGAAGCATCTCTCAGTGCAGGACAGTGAACACAGGTGTTTAGCCGCTTCATCCTTGGTATGAGCATTAGCTTACGGTGGATGCTGCGTCTGATAGATCCAAGCCTGACGTCTTTACAGCACGTAGGTAAAGTATGCAAGAAAAGTTTATTAAGTGTAGCAACTTAACTTCACAAAGTTCTTCACAAGAATAAAACATGTGCCAAAAAAAAAAAAATACAGCAAAAACAAACAATGTTACATAACCAACCAACATAACTTAAGAATCTCACAGAAGTACAAACGCTAGACAGCAGCAGGCGAGACATAAACCAGTCTGCAGCTGCGTTTCTGAGGGTGTCAACAGAGACTGCAAAAAAAAAACATTTCAGTGTCGGAGACATCACTTTAAAGGCGCGATCATTTTAGTTTTTCAGTCAAATGCACGGAGGGAGAAGAGGTCTCCCAGCGTTATGGAGTTGAACAGGACGAGCCTTTCATGAGGAAATAGACCATTTAGTTTGACTGTGCAAGCAGCTTATTACGACCTGATTCTGCTCTTCTTGTCAGGCAGTAACTTCTGGTGACTTACGTAATTGTTACAGCAGCGAAAAATACCAGTCTGCTGTCGCTGATGGTCATGTTGTTTTAGGTCGTTTATGTTGCTTTTAGTGAACAACTTAATTTGTTAGGTAACATACTGACTTTAACCTGAACCAGAATGCTTTCCTAAACCCAACTAAAGTGCAAGTGTACATGTTGTTTTGGGAAATCTATGTGTTGTTTTTCGAGTACATAGGTATGAAGATGTGTTGGGATGGGAAAGGAAAGAGATCTTTATATACATCAGAACAAGAACCTTAAAATGAATCGTGAACTTAACAGGAGGTCGACGTGAAGAAGGTAACGTAACAATGAAGTGAGTCATCCTGCTGGACCTGAACACAACAGCCCTGCAGCAGCAATCTGACTAGCATCTGTGAGAAAAGGGAATCAGAGCAATCCGGCCGGGAGGATACAAACAGCATGAACGATCAAACTCCAGCTCAGTTTATCAATAAGAAGAAAGGAAGTAACATGTTTGGGTAAAGATTTCTTAAGATTAGCCAGCGTATTTACCGCTGCGTTCAGCAGAGGTTTGGGAAACAAACCCTTACATTTTAATGGAGGGAAACAATTTTGTGAGCAATACTGAGGAAGGGGGGAGTTAGGAAGAGCAAATACAGAAGAGAAGAGAAGAGAAGAGACATTAGTTCAGGTTGATGTGGATGGTTGTCAGAGGAAATTGGTCAGTATTTCTCCTCTGTCATAACTCGCGCCCTGGAGACTGTTCGACCACACAGACGTGGGAGGGAAGATAGCAGAAAGGGCATGAAAAGAAAAAGAGCTGTCATTACCAGGCCCCCCTAACCCCCCCCCATCACAACACACCTACAGACACACACACACACACACACACACACACACACACACACACACACACATCCCACCTACTTCAGCAGGCAGGAGTGTGTCAGATTGCACCAAAACACCACGTATACAAGTACAATCAAAAGAATCATGCGTGTCTACATACAGTCAATGTGTTGCTGAAGCAGTCACGCACACACACACACACACACACACACGTATACTAAAATATGTATTCACACAAGCCCCTCACTCAGAGAGAGTAATCCTCTGGGCCTGTGGTCCAAATTGTTTTCAGCACACACAAAAAAAAAAAGGGGAAAAAAAAAAAAAAAAAAGGATTTCAAAATGGCATTTAAATACGGCCCGGCAGGCTCAACGGTAGCGTCTCCTATTATTACTATTTTATTTGTTAAAAGGACGGGACTAAAAATGACCACGGCTTTTTAAATAATGAATGAGCGTAGATATATCAGAGTGCAGTGTGGGGCTGCATTATCAAATGGTGCTTTTATCAGAAGCACCGCAATCACTCTCGAAAATATTCAATTCAGCTAAGAACCGAAATGTAAAAGTTTGAGATTGAATGTACGATTGTGCGCGTGTTGTATCACTATTTTAGAGGCTGGGAGTGCCTTTCTGAGCGCCGCAGAGTGTACCGGCGTGTATATAGGCTTTTCTGTATTTTCTATCTGGCTCGCAGGCTTTTCAATATTTCATCTGTGTTAGTTAATTGGTTTGGAAAAAAAAAAAAATAAGAAAATCCAGGATGAGTGTTTTTATTTTTTATTATTTATTTATTATTTTTTCCAGTTGCAAGGCAGCGGCGGTGAACAACTTCATGGTACATTCTGACTTTTTAAATGCATCGATCACATATTACAACATGTGTACAAATGTCATAACACCCTCCCCCGACCACTCACACACAGCCTGTCGCCACATCAAGTTCACGTAAGCTTCTAGGTACGAGTCTACGCAAGATTAGAAAACAGGAGATGTCGGCTTATTCTCACATCTTCTTGTGTTTTCTGCGCCGGGATGTGATCCCCTCTCTGCGCCCCCTCATTACCTGGCTTGAGGAGACAGTTTATTGTGCTGCTGAAGGGGAACGCGACCCGTCTACCAGCGCCGCCGCGTCAGATATGTCCTTTGGTGCCATTAGCTGGGGCACGTCAGGCGTGAGGAAAGGTGGGACAGCTGAGAGCCTCGTCAGGAACGTTCAGCGTCTGTGTGTTTTCCTCTCTGTTACATATTCAGCCCCACAAATAGAGACTCTTACGTTCGTCTGTCTACTTCTGGACCTGTTTTGTGTGGTTGTTTGTTTTTCGTAGCCGGAGCTGAAGCAGTCTGAGTGGCGTCATCAACATATTACAGTGAAAACTTTTCACCAAAGTCAAACAACCTCTACTTTGCACATGGCTGTTAAGTGATCAGATGTCCTATCAGTCGTCTGCCATGTTCTCTGTGTTTGATTTAATGTTTTAGCCATGCAAAAGCAGCGTTGCTTCAAAGATGGCAGTGTAGCACAGACGCTCCTGGTGCTTCCTGAACTCCTTGATCATCAACTATCCCATCAGTTTCCATTAAGTCTAATACAGATATCCGTCCAATAACGTTGACGGTCTTCTGGCTCTTCCTCCATTGAAGTGGTGCCCAAACTTTAAGGGCTAAAACTAAAAATCAATGGCGGGCCACGGGCCAGAATCTGGCACCTATTGTGCTGCATTGTTCTGATGAAAAATTGGTTGGAGGATCAGTTCCCTTAATTGAGTGACTTCCTTTGTTACCTGTCTCCCTGCCAGCCCTGCTGAGATCATTAAAAATGATTAATAATCACACTTTCTACTAAATTTAACAGCATTTTCAGCACACAAAAAATGAAACAACATAAACACATGTTTTATTTCTGTTTTATTCATTTATTTTTTTTTTTCCTTTAAAACCTTTGGCCAGATCAAGCCTCATGGCAGGCGGTTTTTGGCCGGCGGGCATGCAGCCCCTGAATTGGGACGCAGCCAGGGTCTCCAGCTAATTCAGCCAACACACTGTCATGATTTGCTGACTTTTCCTCAAGTTGGGTTGACAAAGTTGACATTTGTGCTTCTTAATTTAACGTCTCAACAATCCAACGACTGAAGTGATTGCCATGTGCAAATACCTTCCAAATTACTGAGCTTTCCTGCGTGGTAAGTGTTAATTATCAAATGTTAGCATGCTTACAAGCTGATGAACAAGGTGAACATAACACCTGCGAAGCATCAGAGTGTTAGCTGTGTCTTTATGAGCTCGCTGTCAATGGAAGAACACAACTGTCAGAGAACAATAGAAATAACAGTGAAATTCCCTGTATGATCTGTTCGCACATCTGTCTGAAGATAAAGAGACAAATTATCAAGTAGTACATGTTGTTTTTATTCCAGTCTGCATTGAAAATATGAAATACAAAAAATGGCTTACAACTGAAATACGAATCCATCGATACGGTTCAAAATTAAAAAGGGCCTTGCAAAAACAGATAATTGGAATTTATGAATCTATTTGAAAATGCAGCTTCACAAAGTAGAAGTTAATGATAATGATAATGATGCACTGAATTGAAGAATACAGATTGCAATCAGGGATTTAAAAGGGAAATTTGTTCTCTACAGCCTTGTTATCTGTCCCTGTGGAGCCTTGTTATCATGCCAGTGCACAGATTTAAAAAAAAAAAAAAAAGTTAGAAAAAGCCTGAGAAGAAATCTTTGTGTTAGCCCGGTTTTCTTTTAATCTCTTAACTCGATGAAGAAAACCCGGTTTCTTGTATGTTTAAAAAAATCAGGTTACTGCTCAAAGCTGAGGGATAATCATCTCTGCCATGAACATGTAAGTGCAGAAATTGAGTTTGCATGCGTGCGTGTGTGTGTGTGTGTGTGTGTGTGTGTGAGTGTGTGTGAGAGAGAACAGTGTTTGCGGATGATTGTGTTCTGTTTGTCTTCTGCTCTTGTTTGCCGCCGCTGCGTTCGGCGCACATCTGTCTTCCTGATAGGATTATAAAACATTCACCAACAGATGTTCGCAGTCCTCTTTTGAAGATAGCAATTCTGCAGACTGCCGTGGATTTATGAGCGCTTTCATCAGACAGTGTTGAATTTGTCACCGTATCATCAATATTCTTAACAATGTAATCAAACTGTTCGCAATTCCTCCGCCAGTCTGTTTTGATCTCGTCTCGGATCCGTGAGCGGGAGGTGTGAAGGAGCCGGTTCTGTTAGCCTCAAAGCTCATTTATTTATTAGCGTATCGAGCTCAGTGCCTCCTCAGCTACACTGTATATGTGTTTGTTTTTGTTTTGTTTTTTCTTTATCTCTGCATTTTCTCGATTCGGCGTTGATGCAAAATCACTCAGAGATTTCACCAATTATCTTCAGTCAGTCAGTGCAGAGCGGGCGGCACCGGGTGACATCTGTTGCCAAAGCACCAAACATATAAACATAGTGTGCGCACCGTGAGTACATGCCAGGAGCTAACAAGCTCTTGGCACGCTTCCTATTTTCCACCCAGTCACAGCCGCCTCCTCGTCCTGCCCCCCCACGATTGTAAATCTCCTCCCAATCAGCTTTGGAGCGAATGTGTTGATTCTTCCCTGTGTTTTCTGGTCCGTCAGTCAGGGTTGTCCGTCTGTGCACGCTGTGGGCTCCCAGTAGTTGACAGAAATCCTGCTGAAGAGCTTAAGGCAGCTTGTTAAGTAGCCTCCATCTACTGCAGAGATTACAGGGGGGGCTTAATGTGATCACGCCAATGCAGTAGCCCTTTTTTTTTTTTTTTTTTTTCGCGAGTGTCGGACGAGATGGTCATTAAAGATTTGGAGGATTTTCGTGTTTAAGACTGTTTGGACATTTGCTCAACTTCAAGTGTGTAGCCGCGAGTCAAACTCACCATTTTGCATTTCCATTCGCGAGTCTTTTGCGGCAAAGATTGTTTTGTCGATGGAGCACGGGTCTCACTTTTCTGTTCAGCTGTCACAGGGTTCCCTTGACTGGAGAGGAAGAGTACAGGAGACTTTCAACTGTCAATACTTAGTTTACGGCGCCCTGCTGACACAGACACTCTGACAAAACATGTTACAGCAGCCACTCTCTCCCTTCCCTTCATCTCTTTGCCCCCGTCTGCCTTTGTGCCGTACTGCGCTTTCATGCATCAATACAAGAAGTGTGTCGAGGCGAAGGAGGAAATGTCTCGACTTGAGCCGTACAACTTGGCGGCTTCCAGATTTAAAAGTGGAGACTGCAGAAATAAAAAATAAAAAAATAAGTGCGTAGTATAATGCGCTCTTAAAAGTCATATATTTTTAATGACTGGAGATAATTTGGTGCATCTCTTTTGAACATATTCAGTTAAATGTTTACCCGTTATAATTAAGCTGACATATTTGGGTGAAGAAACTGAAGCTGCTGAACCGAGAGATGGAAAAAAAAAAAAAAAAGGAAGGCGAGAATAAGTATATTTAGTATTTTACTGGTGCTGCCGCTGCTTCTTCTGCATTGATTTCTTTGCTTACCCATAAACAACTCTGAAAATACCGAGCGTTCCCGCAATTAAACAGATCGCTCATATTGACAATATTGCCTTTGTGATACAGTAAACATGAGCCGCTGCAGGGATGGAAGAGGCAACTCTGACGGAGCTGCTCCTAGGTGATGGGCTGTTCGGGCTTTGTGGAGCATGTAGAACTGTGCGGATAAAGAATTAATTACCTAAAGCTGCGAGGGGAAAAACTGCAATATAGAGAAAGACTGCATCAGCTACACGGTGAGAGCAAGCGCCCCCGATTCATCCTGTGTTCTGCTGTGCAGATGGTATTGCTGAAGCTATGCAATACAATAGCAAGCTTCAAATGCTGCGTTTTAGTCCAGATTGTATCAAGAAACATTTTGATTCAACTCCATGGTGATTATACTAGGAATGTCCTAATACTTTTTTGTTTGTTTGTTTGTTTTGGCCCCGATCCTGATCCAGTCCTTCATTATTGTGCCGACGTTGAAATAACCAACATACCCTCTTATCAAAAGGACTGAAGAGGTCAATTGATAATGAGTCCCAAAATAACAAACATCATCTCTCTCTGAACACTGCAGATATGGGGCCACTGTAGCTCAGGAGGTAGAGCCGGTTGTATAATAATCGGAAGGTTGCTGGTTTGAATCCTGGCTTCATCTAGCTGCATGTCAACGTGACACTGAACCCCAAAACTGCTCCTGATGTGCTGATCGGCAGCCACCGCCGACAGTATATGAATGTAAGAATGACTGTAAGTCACTGTGGACAAAAGCGTCTGCTAAATGCCTTAAACATGTGAAATGTAAATATAAAATGCTACAGTGTACTGGATCTCCACTGCAGGGTTTCAGTTTAGGCACTGAAACAACCTGGTTTAGGTTTCAGTAAACTTAAATACCTGGTAAATATGGGACTGTAAAAGAAAGGCTTACCACTTTAATTGCCTGTAAACATTTACAGCTAAACCAATTGGATGATGAAATATAAGTGCGAAACAACCTCTTGGGTCAAACAGCAGATGGGTCCAAGTTGTGTGTAACTAAATGAACTATGTCTCATCACATATATGCAAAGTTTTAGCAGTAGCAAACAGTCTTGTCACAATACTGGAATTTCAAACTTTTTGCTATTATACCTAGAAAAATATTGATATGTGCTCTCCTGTGTTTGCTTCCAACGGGGGGAAGAAAGTGTTGAGCGCTTCCCATCCGTCCCTGCCTGGTTCAAAACTTGCTATAATAAACCCACAAGCCTGAATTATGGATGTGAATGAAAGTTTAACTCCAAGAATGCGACTCAAGAAATCGACGTGACCAATCCGCTGGAGAGAGGATGTCTCACTCGGGACTAAAATGGGATTTTGCCAACCTCTCTGTCTGAGTCACTCACCGGTGTGAGCGCATAATTTCTCACATTCACACACACACACACACGGATGACGTACTGAGTCCGGCTCTGGTGAAAGGGAGCAGCACCAGCCGGGGCAGGGCAGAGATTACACAACTCACAGTACAGAATACCGATTTTTTTGCCAATACATACCCATTAAAATATGCCCTGATTAGCCTCCATCACCGAATATTTGGATTCGCCGGTGACATTACAGACTGAACCACAGAGAGAGAGAATAATAATGCATTATTTCATCAATATCGTATGAAGGAGTCCACGCACTTCTTTCAAACACCATTTAGGACCCGATACATGTGACAGCGCAGGGCACCATTAGCTGTTATTAGTGTGTTTGCTGCCAGCACACTAATATGAAAAGGCAGTTTTCAGTATTGATTTTTTTTTTTTTTTTTGAGGTCAGTTTTTTGGATGGTTCTGTACTTAACGCTGTGAAACACGGCGACCTTGCTTTATCCTTTAGTAAAATGGCTGCTGTGTCACAACTGCAGCCCTCAATGTGTGTGTGTGTGTGTGTGTGTGTGTGGCTGGAACATCACCTACCCCACACACCCAAATAGAACAAGTCTGTGAGCGTCTGACCTTGACAGAAACAACTTTGATGTCAGGAAACTGCCCTCCAGCCAGACAGTGTGTGTGTGTAAGGATTTGTCAGTTGGGATGTTCCGCTGCCTCCCCGTGGAAACTGTGTTTGTGTCTGTGTGCGGCAGTGTTAGGTGAGGGGATACAGCCGCCCGGGCTCGACAGAACACGAGAATCGCAGCTAAAAAAAAAAACAAAAAAAAAACAGTAAAGACATGCACAGTTAAACAAATACATGCAGGTTGCAGAAGTAAATCTGTTTTTGTGGTCCTTACAGTTGTTTTTGTGTTGGGGAGGAAAAGTCTCGATAACCATGATGCAGGAGTCGGAGCAGACAGTTTAGTCCAGATAACAGGGTTTCCACTTGTGTAAGTCGGCCCCCTGCTCAGTGTAAACATGAGGACTTAGATGAACATTAATTTTTTAAATGTTGGTTAATATTGGATTAAGGACAGGCGGATAAAAACAGTCGGGGATGAGTTAATCGTGATGAATTTCCATTATCCTGATTATGGTGAACATCCTTCACATTTGGGACTTGTAAAAGCTGTCCGGCTCGATAACTCACAGCCCGACGTTGAGTTTCTGTTTAATTTTGAATTGCCACAAGGGGGAGCCGGCATCTCCAATCTCAAATCCTAAAACCTGTCGCCACAGCTGAAGGCTCAGCTTAGCGCCGCAAAAAAGATTGAACCAGACACGTTGCAATACTATAGATTACAAAATAAAGCAGTCTAGCGGGCTAAGCTAAGGCTGCTCTGACCTGCTGTAGACGTGCTGTTAATAAAAACAAAGCCGAGCACTTCACTTCGCCCTCATTTTGTTTTGTTATTCAAAAAGAATTCATAATGTGTAACCCAGTAAACTTTTTTTTCTAAAATAAAACTCCTGTGGACCGTTTATCTCATCTGCCAGCTAAGTTTCATATTGTGTTACAGTGGGAGAATAATATCAGTGAAAGGTTTGGCGCTCAGAATGCTTTTCTGTTTATTAAATCGAAAATGACTGTTTTGATTCGAGGCTCTGAATCGGATCAGCTTGCAAATATTGTGAAAGCGTTAAATGCTGTGTTGTCCCCAGCCGACAGTGACTCGCTCCACTGTAACTACAGTTGTAGTGGGCGCGACTCGGTTGGAAACGTAGATGTAATGGCTGGAAAGCTCACCAGCAACATCTGTTGGGCGGCCATCAAAAAAGACACTTGGCTGCCGGCCTGGACGGCGCCCATCAAAAGACACTTGCTACCGGGCCTAACGACTCGTCCATGGGAAACCCTGAGATGGTGCAGCCTGCTTATCTTCCTCTTGGCTGCAGTTTTCTGCATGTTGTTCACTAAATATTATATCAGTGATGAAACGGGGCAGATGTAATGGAAATTGTGCAGAATACCCACAACGTTTGACGCTGACATTAACATCCGCACACTCATACGGTGGTGATGATGTTTTGATCTTTCCACACGTGTAGACAGACATCCTGTGTATGAGTCACACGTATATTGTCACTCTAACAACATTGTCGACCGGTCTCAAAATCCCTTGTCTCCCCGCTTCTTCCCAATTTGGACCGCTGCCTGTCCCCTTGAAAAGTGAGAGAAAATGAGTCTCTGCGAGTTCCAGATCTCCAGGGAACACACACACGTACACACAAACACACACACACACACACACACACACACACACACCAGCACAGACCTTCAGGGTCAACATGCAATTAAACCTCAGAGAGGCTCTCCAGTCTTACAAGGATGCTAGACATGGAAGGAGGCAGGACCAGCAAGACGAGAGTGTTAACCTTAATCTGAAGTGAACTGCTCGCTGGTTAACCTGCTGCTGTAGGAGTGCTGCTCCGCGTGACCACTGGCCAGGTTTTTTGGCTGCCGCAGTGACTCACAGTAGCAGGTTGTGCTGGTACAGTGGTGTCCCAGGTGGTTTTTTGAGACGATAGCTGAAAGGCACAAAAGCCAGCTCCGAAAGATGCCTGCTGACCCACCGGAGCAACCTAATTGGAGACTAAAAATGAAATTTGAAAAAGTGGATCCTGTGAAAGTGGAACGATGAGAGCTCGCTGCTCTTCTTTATTCTTCTCTCAAGTCTATCAGACATCTTTTCCTTCATGTCAGGTGGATCCACAGTATGTATGCCGCCAGACTGTCTTTGACTTGTCTTGAGTTGTGATAATGGGAGTGATGCATTGTTCTGAAATGCCACTGGCGATTTGAATAAAACTTAGTGGTTCGAGTTATCATTGTTGGAAATCTTTTCATAAAGGGCTGACTGTAGTCAGACACATCTGTTTGAATGTCTTTGATGCAAATTTATCCAGAGAAAGGGATTATTTTTTTTCTTAGGTTTCTTGTGATTTATCAGTTTGAGGGGGCGCTTTTTTTTTTTTTTGCGATTTGCGTTCCTCAACTGCCTTTTATACAGTGAGTGCCAGGGGAGAGTGGCAAAACACAATTAGTGATGGATGGAAAGGAAAACCTCATTTTGAACAAGGCATTATCAATTTGCACTCTTTTCTGTTTCGGCTGATTTGGATGTAGGGGGACGAGGAGGGACGAGAGCCAGGAGGGAGTACGATAAGGAGGCTGGAAGGTCGTTATTTCAAGGGCAGTTTAGCGACATCAGATGTTGTTGTGTTTACCAACCTGCAGTTCTAAATTCAAGGCAGCGTCGCTTCACTGCGGCGCCTTTACCAGAGCTGTTTTCTTTTTTTTATCCTACAAATCTTTGATGTAAATCTCAGCAGTTAACCCAGGCAATCAGTAGAAAATACCAGGGGCGGGCTCCCTCACAGCCCCCCCGGCTGCCCTGCTGACGTATCAGTAACGTGATGACGGCGCATTGTTTCCTCAGCCTTTTTTTTTTTTTTCCCCAAGGTCTTTTCATTAGTTTAATCAGGGGATCATTGCATTAACAGCCGTATTAACAGCTTATTGCCCCCCGCGAGTCGTATATTATATTTGATATCACAACAAGAAGGATTCATTGAGGTAAACATGTTTTATGAATCGCTGTTTTACGGTGGCGTTTGTATTTTAAGCTTGTGGTTTAAATGTGAGACGACAATGTGAAGGCACTCACAGAGAAAACACAGATGAGTCAGTGTGCTGTAGTGGGGCTTGTGCTTGTACTGTAGAGAGTTTTATTCACTGCTTGGTTATTTATAAGTTCATTTTCTAAGACGTACGTTTAGGGGCCTAAAAAGTCACAAGATTTATGTTATGGTCTGGCAGTTGGATGAATATATTAGCGGTAGAGTCCATCGGCTTTTTCCTGGTAATTTCTGTAATTTTATTTTTGAAAATTTCATGGCCTTCCTCCAAAGAAAGAGTGCAATCTGCTGCTCAGCAACAGGTTCTCATTCAGCGTGCTAACCCAGTCGCACAAAGCACATCGAACAAGAGTTTATTCCATCTAACCAGAGTCGGATTTTTAACAGTGGAACGACTAACCAAGACTGTTTTGGATACAGAGGTTGTTTAGTTGTGTCGTGCAGTGTAATAAAGAGAATAGGTGTAATAGTATTTTTTGTAGTTGTAACTTATAACTACTCCACCAAGGAGGTTGTGTTTTCACTTGTGTCTGTTTTGTTTATTCATTTCACCTTTATTTTTAACAAGAGGTCCTATTGAGATCAAGATATATCTTTTATAAGAGCTACCTTGCCAAGGCAGCAGCCCCATCAAAGGCAAAGCATGATAAAATGCTACATGATATACAGACATCCACAATAAAAACAGGCCGACCGGTATTCAAACACAGCGGTTCCACCTGAATTTGTCGAAAGCAAGGGTACATTGAAGAGGAACCACTTCAGGGAGCACAGAGCTCAGACAGAGAATGCTACAGGGATAATAATTTATAGATAAAACCGTACCAGTGCTGTTGTCTGCCAATGGTCAATGAAGTCCAACCAACAAGATGTGGTGTAAAATGTAAAGATGCATGGTACACTGAGTCAAGGCTCGATAAAATGGAAAAAGGCTGCAGGCATTTAGAATATAGCACATCTACTGTGCATGTACGTACATATGATTGTTGGTTGGTTGGTTGGTCTGCAGGATTACACAAAAACTATCACCAAATGCGACAGAATAGACCCCATTAACTTTTTGTCCAGACCATTTTTTTTTGGCATTATCTATAATGTTTAAAGGAAATAATATGTGGGTCTTGATGAAAAATAGAATCAGGCGCATTACTGTAAGTGGCCGGTATCTATGAGGGTGAGTGTCCATTTTAGTTTATTTATTAGCTTACACAGCAGACTCCACATACGATACGATACAATACGATGCGATGCGATATGATATGTTGCGATACGATACAAAACAATATGATACAAAACGATACGGAACGATACGAAACAATACGATATGAAACAATGTGATACGAAACAATACGGTACGAAACGATACGATATGAAACGATACGATATGATACGGAACAATATGATACAAAATGATACAAGACACTTGATCGTCCATGTAAGGAAATTTCCCGCCAAACCTATATAAGATAATCTCTGACATCTTGTTAAATTTAAACTATCCTAATTCAACTGTCATACCCTTGAGTACAATCAGTGCCATGTGTTCAGTATTAAGTCTTTTATTCTACAAGTGGAAAAAAAGCCATATCTCGATAACCAGCTCCATCCTGACACATTACAGTGAGTGTACAGTATTAGTACCCTTATATCAACTGAACTGCAGTGCTGTTGACACCACTCTATCTGTGCATTAAGCTGCTCTGTTGCATTGCTCTTGTGTCTAATGCTGCACTCCAGCCCTGTTTGATAACATCATCTATGTACACTGTATGCAACACATTAATAATGAAATCTGTAGCAATAATATCCACCCATCCTCTAGATAGATACAGACAGAAGAAAAAAAGAAAACAAATGTTACTCTACTGCAGTGTCTAATCTCAAACAACATCATGGTTTCTTAGCCAACAGTTTCTCATGAGAAGTATCACAGGAATGCACTAAATTATTACTCGTGTTAATAACAGTCAGATTAATTAATTAGTTTGGTTTAATATAAGGAGTCGAATTCTGTGGAACTGTCGAGTTAGATTTATAATTGCTGACATCGTGACAGATAACCGGGGCTGATGGTCTGATGCACCGTGACTGGGGCGCAGCCTGTGAGAGTCTTACGCAACAGCTGGTATAAATCCTGTTGTTTTGTTTATGTTTAATTGATGGCTTCATGCAGCACTCTGCCCACTGTAACCTCCGTACAGGTCGAAGGGTTACAGAATATGCAGGTGGGAGTTGCGGATGCAGATGAATCTGATTTAAATTGCTTGTTTCTGTTGCACTATAAAGAGACAGTAATGGGATAAACAGATTGAAGGACAAGTGTGGTGATATTCTCTGTTTTTCATGATATCCCATGAAAAAGACCAAAACAACAAGGATTTTTTTTTTTCCCCCTCTTCAACAAGTAGGGGCTGTTGAGCCAAAGAGGGAAAACATCTTATTTCTCTGTGAAATTGACCTCCTTTTCCCAAAAAATATTAGAATCAGATCAATGAGCTACAGTGTAACAGAGGCTTGGATGTTCCATCATTGCCATGAACAAAAGCTCTCTACTGAGTATTTACGACAGCAGGACCGAGTGCGTTGGGGTCGAGCCAAACCAAGCCTGCTCATCAAACGTGTATTAATCCACAGCTGAAACTAGTCTCAGACAAATGCTCCTTTTACCCCTGTTGGAATGATGAAAACTACGATACCCAGCTGTTTGAGGTGATAACGTTGCTTTTTAATGAGCTATTGAAAACAGATCATGAGCCAAACTGTTCCATCACTGCCATGGACAAGGCCACTTTACTCGTCTTGGCTGCAGGATTATGGATGTGAAGCAAAGTAAAATAACACACTGACTGTGGATCAATCCACAGTTAAAACTATTCCCCCCAACAAATGCATTGTTTACCCCTGTTGGAATACTGAAAATTACAATGCCCAGATGTTTTAAGCAACTACTTAAGTATATTTGTAGGGAGGCAGGATATGTCTTCTTTTCAGCTGATACTGATGAACAATAATTGACCGAAAACGACTGAAAACTTTAAATGTCCGCCGCTGAAACGTTCACACCGGAGACGACACGTAGACAGGCTGCACTTCTTCAGCTGATAATATCAATTTGCCTATACGAGGCCGATCATTTGCTGGTTTAATATGTATCATGCATCTCTAATCTTCATACAGTATATCAGCCAATATCAACTTACTGCAGAAATCTTCATATAGTCCACCAGTCAGTCAGAAACATGAGATCACAGTACATAAATGCAAAACTAGGTTTGAGGCTGATTAGAAACCGTTTGTATCTTAGTCGCAATATATAGAAAAAGAGCAAATCGTATTCGATTTGATTACGTTTTAAAAGATATCCATATCACAGTTGGCCTCTGAAGACTCAGTGTCAGTCCGGCTGTAGTTTACAGTCTGAATAATATATAATTGACTTATCGTTGGAGGTGTTTTAGCTGCTGTCTCGAATGTATTGGCTGGCGAGGGATGAGCTCCATGCTGAAAGACTGAATGAGAAAAAACCACAGGACGCGCTGGGTAGAAAAGAAAAAGTGAAACGCGGGACAGGTGAGGTTCCTGGGAAAAAAAGTCCTAACTGATCAGAGGAAAAGGGGGCTCGAATCTGGAAACATGATCTATGTCTGAAGATGATCATATCTCTAGATTAAAAGAAGGGGAAATCAATCTGTGGAAATTATGTTGGAGAAATTCCCAGAGCTCTGAATAAGGAGATGCAGAACCGAGCGTCGTGTCTTTGAAAATAGGGGCAGAAAATCCCTTCAGTATCTAGATGATGGTGTTGATAAGTGATGATGATCCAGTAATGATGATTAAGACGATCACAATGAAGACAATTACGAGGATCAAAACGATGAGGGTGAAGATTTTGCCATTGCTCGGCAGGATTTTGTTCTTTGTCTGATGTTAAAAAGCAAATATGGCTGCTGGTGCCATCTGGTTCCTTATGGTATGTCGGGGGATTAGTCGCGCCGAACATAAAAACTGTCTCTTGGAATTTCCTTTGTCATTTTAACATTAACACAGCGAGTCCCAGACTATTTTCCATCTGCATGCATTTCCTCTTCGGGAGCACGTTTCCAATTTCCCCCTCGTCCTCAGCCTGACACATGGTATTCAGCTTTTATAGTGGATAAACTCTTTCATTGGGGTGATACAGATTCTGGACTATCACACATGTTCACACACACAATTGAGCCAAATATTTGCTATTTGCTCATATTTCCTTTGTTTTTTGATGTATAAAACCCCTACCACATCATTTCTCCACACATCACAGCTTCATAGGATTTTATGACTCACTGTACAGAATGTCATCTCTCTTTGTGTATTTAAGATTATTGTTCTATGAATATCTTCTCTCTCTCTTCTTTTTGAGATTTCAATTAAGGATGCAGATTCCATGGCCATTCGATTCAAAGTCAGTCAAGATTTAATGGATTCCTTTTATTAGCCTCCGACAAATTGCCTTTTTAGCGGGAAGAGCGTTTGCATTATTCATTTGTGAAAGAGCGAGCGCTTATGAGTTCATTTAGTTTAGTTTTAGATGAGCTCAGCGGCCACGAGTGGGACTTAGGGTGACTCATCACAGGAGGAGGATGAAACGCGCTGTGCGAGATGATTCTCATCCGACCCCTGACCCCCCCGTTGTCTTGCTGTCTTGGCCATGTGTAGGTGATCCAGCGCAGGGAGGACGGCTCCGTCAACTTCTTCAGAGGATGGGAGTCCTACCGCGAGGGATTCGGGAAGATCACCGGCGAACACTGGCTCGGTAAGTGCCTCGAGTTTGTGGCTGCGTCTTGCTTGTGCGTGTTTGCGGATGTGTGACTCATGCACATGTGCACCACGGCGGTCCAGAAGCCCCTGGAAAGTAGATATTTACACAACTTTAGTCGGCTACCTGTGGTTTCATCCCATCAACAAGATAATGATAGCCACCATGACATGAACTACAGCACTCCAGCTAAAAAGCAGACAGTGAAATAGCCAGTCATGGTGATAGAGCGAGATGGAGAGAAAGGCGATGGGAGCAGAGACATTAGACGAATGTGGCCCTTCAAGTAATAGCGATAGTTCTGTGACAATGAAAGCCACTTGAGTGAAAGCGACATAAGAATACTGCTGCAAATTAAAAGAAACATCTGAAGTGCACTTTATGAGAGCTACAAAATCTCAACACGAGCCCAGAAGACCAGCAATTTGATAACCATAGTTTTGACAAGCACAACAACATTATACTGTGTTATTCTTTTTCCTTTTCTTTTCTTTCTTTTTTTTTTTTTTTAACCCTGCCGCTTTTCAACCGATGCCTTCTGCTTGAAACGTGTGGGGTTTTTTTTGTTTTTTTTCCAGAGTGTCCAAGTCTTGTGTTTTTTTCTTTTCTTGCTGGCAGCGTGACACATAACTCCGTGCCTCGTCTCAAATTGGACAGGAAAAGAATGCCAGCAAGGAATTAATTCAACTGTGAAATTATCGACTTCATCAAAGCCAAAAATCGCCTCGCCTTCACACCACTTCCCGTTAAATGTACCGAATCATTTCGGCGGCGGCGGTGGCGGCGGCGGCGGCGGTGGCGGCGGCGGCGGCGGCGGCGGTTGAGGAGGCGGCAGTGGTGGTGGAGGTGTCGGGGTCACTCATGTGGCTCAAAGTTAGTGTAGCTGTCTGATCAGATGACGTATGCTCATGTCAGCAGATTGTCAGTGGTATCACCCACCACATGTTTGGTACATATTAATTGGATCACACTGTTCACATTATATATCATGTGTGTGTATATATATATATATTTGGACGTATACAGCTTGTTCTTTCCATCACGGAGTGGCCTTTAAGCTTTTTTTTTTTTTAATTGGTTTGACATTTGCTCAGGTAGCAGAAGAGCGTTAGACAGAACAGGATTCGGGCTCTCTCACTACAGGTGTTAAATATGAAAATTGACAACCACAAAAGCGCGCACGAAGCTGAATACGGGAAAGGTGACTTCACTCGAAACAACTGCAGCTGAGGAGCTTGGCTCCATGTCAACATCTAATCACTGTTTTCACAGACGTAATCAACACCTCGCTGGGATCTCCGTCTTTAATTGCTACATAATCTCGACTATAATGTGTGTATACACAAACATCCCCTGCGACGCGCCTCAGCACTACGTCGTTCTGCACTTATTTTTGTAAGTGTGCTATGTAGGGGGAGCTACACAACGCCGTCTAAAGGTTCAAACAATAAAAACAAGTCTGGATGTAGAGCAGCAGGTCTGTTTGACCGAGGGCGGGGCTGAGTTGCACACAGGATGACAGGATGAAGTTTATATTTAACACTTAGTGTTGTTCTGAGGTGTGGACACGTTATTTGTGCCTCAGAAAGTAACTACGGTGAAACAGAAAATAACATTTTTTACTTTGTTGATTCGCTGCTTCGATCAGTCGCTCTGTAGCTCATTTGCCTCCACGCTTGCTGCTCTGCCTCTCGCTGTTTTCACCAGTTAGCCGAGGAGGATGGACCCATTTTTAAATGGTGTATTTGCCAACAGCAGGGATAAATCTTGCACAGCATGCTTTCAACATTCATTCCACCATGTCACCACAGTTATCTGCAGTGTTCACATCGAGGTGAACTGCACTTTAAATACTGTTGTTGAAAACGGGACCTCAGGCTTGTGCTTGAAAGCTGCACTTTTGAACCATTAGCTGCCATTCAAGCAGTCACTCTTTCGGTCCTGATCGCAGAACCTTGAGGGCGACCGCACTCCCGTCTCAGCGCACGATGTACGTACTGTGACTGCACTGTGATTCTTGGTGAACCCTGAGCAGTGGCTCTCTGACGGTGACAACACGCTGACGCTGTCCAGATGCCTGCCAGTGATGACTCATCACGTAAAACTAAGTTTATGTGAAAAAAAACAAACTCTAAACTTCATACAGCCTGTCATTAAACAAGAAAGTTCATTGCCCAATCAGCATCTGTGGGGAAACGACTGGGATAATAAGCACTTTCATAATCTTGCATTACTAATCACCAAATCTGGCCTGCTTATACAAAAACACCATTCCCTGGGAAAAAAAAAAAAAAAAAGCACTATGCATTAGCAGAAATGTTTCCTAAGGAAATTTGGCTTGAGCAGCAGAGTGGTAATGAGCTATCATCACGGTGAGTCTGTGTATCTTTAAAACCTCTCTTTCACAGTCTGCTCGAGATCCAACTGGTAGAGTAAGTGGAGCCTGAAGAAGTTATTTCTGTGAAAACACACACTTGGTCATGGTCAAGGTCGAGGACGTGCCACACCACAGCTGAGCTACTCTCCCATCAGCACTCGAGATTAAAAAGCACAGATATACACACATTCACTTTAGGAGCAATGCTGTGGACGTTATTAAGTATCCGTGTGCAGCTCAGCATGCAGGCAGAATAAATATTGTAGATTAACGATGACACATGGTAAATTATTTGTTTAATTTAGTGTCTCATCTGTGGTGATTACCGTTACCAGACCGAGGACATGTTTCCTTTAGGAATTTTTCAACTCGATGTACCCGCAAATGCTAAAGTGCTACATACACCACCGCTTCGCTTCATTGCCTATGCAGAAAAAAACCGTGCAGTGCATTCTGGTTGTCTTTAGAGATACGGGGGCTTAGCGTTGCACGCTCTGCATTCGCATCG
This sequence comes from Acanthopagrus latus, assembly GCF_904848185.1. Lineage (NCBI taxonomy): Eukaryota > Metazoa > Chordata > Actinopteri > Spariformes > Sparidae > Acanthopagrus > Acanthopagrus latus. Next base: position 22,552,712 of record NC_051050.1, on the reverse strand, counting down.
AGTTGAATTCTTTATACTTTATGCAAATGAGTGATGTCTGACTCGATGAGGCGCCTCTGAGAACGAAAAACAAAACATTATCGAGCTAAAATAAACAAATTACACTGAGCTGCTTTTGTAATAGAAGACGAGGTTTCCCATCCAGCTGCCGTGTTGGACTGGTTGGAAATCCAGGAGCAGCGGCCCAATCAGGTGCAGCCAGTTGAGTGTTTACATGAGAGTGTAGCCTGTTTTGGTCAGACGTCCACGGCTGGGAAACGTCCCTTAGTACATGCTGTTTTTAACACTTGTGCCATCTGCAGGAATTGAGTTGTACAGCTGCCACTGTAGCTCCCACTTTGTGAATCTGTTATTGAGATTTTTTTAATATCTTTTCGCCAAAAAAAAACATCTATTTTGAAGACACTGTATCAACCCAGTTGCAAGATTGCCTGCGCAGGGCTTAAGGTCTGGTTAGGTTTAAGGTTTAGGTTTAACCAGCCATCACTTAACCTCCAGATGTAAAAGTTACCTGACACGTATTGAAGAAATATTGATATGTTATGTACCAAATGGAGACACTGAAGCCACTTGTCCGTCAGATTTGCTCCTTCACTAATTAATCATTTTCGACATGTAAACAGGTTTGAAGCATTCGGCACTGCTGCTCTGTAATTCCATAATATAAGCTGGGCTCGCCTGGTTCTGGGCTCTCCGGCACCTTCGACACTCTGTGCCCTTGCTAGACATAGAACTGCTTGTATATACTGTAGCGTTTGCAGAGTTTATGTGAATTAATGGAGATCTAGGTCTCTCTGCTGACCTGAGGCCATTACAGAGAGCAGCCCATAATAAAAAACGTGGTTAGAGTGCCAGCTAGTTCTCCCTATGGTACGCTGTAGGAACATGGTGGGAATATGGAAAGCTCAGGGTTTAGCAGAGTGAATTTGAATGAGCCGGCGAGCTACTTTGAACCTTTCAGAGTACCCTTCCTCATTCAGGGTGTGCTGTTGTCTCGTCACCCCCATCATCGATTACCCTCAGGGCAAAAATGAAAAATGGATCCGTGCTTGCCTGCAGCCCAGAAAGAAATTCACTGCAGCTACCTCCACCAAGCCGATACTGCTCACTGATGCCGAGCGCTAACTCTGAAGATCTGTGCATTTCTCTTCATCTAAACAAACAGATAAATTCTGACTTAATGTAGCATATTTTTCTATGTTTATTAAACTTTCATTAGGATGATCGTGATAATAATTGTCAGCAGCAAAAGAAGAAGGACGAATGAATAAAACATGAACGGAGTTAACAAATCCTGCGTTCTTTTGAGAGCGAATAGTTCCTGAGAGATTTGCAGGACGACAAAAATGCACATGTGAGAAAAATTCGAGCCGACGCGGTCCCAGACGCGTGAGGCAAATAAAAAGTGGCCAGTTCTGGGGAAAAAAAAATCAATGAGGATATCTTTTTCATTTGGCAGTTTGGCAGCTTAGGTGTCAATTAATCTGACTGCATTTTAAGCGTAGCGTCATTTATAAAACTGCTACCGTTGTGCACCTCTCTGATTTAAGACAGGCTGTTGTTATCGCTTAATGATGTGTGTTTCTCACAGCGAGTCATGGATAATGATTTGGTCTGCAACCTCACATTCTGTTTATATGCAGTCGGTATCTTCCTTTTGATGTAAAGCATGAGTCTTTTAATTTGAGACCTATTTTTCGCTTCCTCTTTTAAATGGAAAGGACATCATGCCTCTCTCATTTGCAGTTATTTGGATATTGTTTGTGTCAGGCAGCAGATATGCAAATATAATTTGGGTCCTAATGATGAGAGAAAGATATACTTAGTTTTTTTTGGGATGCTGTGTGTGTATTTGTAAAAACTAACATACTGCTGAATAATCTCTCCCCCAGGAGCATGTATAAAGAGCAGCAAAACTGGGTCAAGTCAATTCCTTTGTTGCCATTCACGTCTATTCAACACCTGGTCTCTGAGGCTGATGTAGACTTGTCTACCTGTAATATAGGTCCTGAAACAGTTTAATGCCGTCCCAAAGAGACTAACCTAGTTTTCCAGATGGCCTGTTACAATTGCGTACCTCAGTCTCTCGCCTTGAAAGCAGCACTTAAATCCTGCAGAAAAAAGGATGGACAAATTATCCATTGTCATGTTCTCGTCCTCTCTCCTGCCTTTGTCTCCATAAACTGCGGCTGTGATTTGTGCTGATTTGTGTACAAGCAAGATATTATAAGAAGACTCAAAAAGTGTTACGCCACTGTGCATTGTGCAATTACAGAATATCAGTCTGAAGTTGACACAGCCAGATTCCACTGACATTTTGTCCCTTTGTCTTTTTGTCAAACCCATCATCAGGGTGGTGACATTCAGAGGGAATGTGTCTGAAGTGTTTTAGCGGCGCACAGTTTAGCTGTTGGTTTTACTGTCATCTTTTTGTTCACATTGTCAGGGGCACGAAGGTTTAATTGCAGAGATGGGAATTTTTACGAAGCACAAACACTTTGTTGTTGTACTTAGAGGGGCAATGTGTGAGAATGTTAGTTGAAAACAGTATGAGAGTGAAATGAAATTATCAGAAGAAGGTGAACAAAGAAGCAGCTGTGACACGATGACGTCTACGTATTATTTCACAGAGCTGTCTACCAAATTTAGCCTGCTCTGCCCGTGAACATTAAACATTAAATTAAACTAGCTGCATGGCTAACTGAGCTAAGACAGCTACAGTTAGTTATAGATATGCTGATTTCAACCTTTCAGTGCATATCAGGCACAGCAGACGGAACTGCCTGGATCGCTTGGCACAAAAATGGCCAGTAGAAATGACCTTCAGAGGGATACTTTTCACTTTTCAGAGCCTGTAGTTTCATAATGTTACTTGAGTAGATTACTCAAACCTGTTATTCTGCCTCACCAGTGTTTTCCTCTACAAAAGTATCTGTACATCTACTTCAGTTAGCAGTGTGTGTGCTTTTGTACACCTCTGTATAATTGGAGGTAAACTCTTGAAAGTGCACGTTGGGAAATGGAACTCACTCGTTCCCACGTCGACCGTGTGTCCAGCCGGTTCGTTTAGCTCACGAGGATCATCTTATCACACTCAGCCACAGATCAGATCCTCGTGTACAAGAAGAAAAACACAGAAGCGCTTAACATTCTCGAGCCGTACTCAATTTTATTAATCAGTGGAGCATTAACAGCTTAATCAATACCTCTAAATGGGATTCTAGTTTTGTGGTAGCTCAGAGTAATGGGAATTAATATTCATTTGTTATCATACCAACTGCTGGATTGGATTTCTGTCATCCGTTTATTTCCATTCAGTTTTTTTTTTTTTTTTAAATATCTTTTCTTTAATGCTGCAGGCGACTTTTCTCCTTGATCAATGCCCATTTTGTGTCACGTGAAGTTTAAGAATGATGCGAACAATGTTAAAAAACTCCAAACTTAGAGGTAAAATCGATTCTCTTTTCCTTTTTTTTCCCCCTCTCGCCGCAAAGGAATAACAGACATTATCGGATTTTAGAAGCAACTTATCCCTTACTATCATTTTTGGCACTATGAGAGAACGTGTGAGAAATTCACACGCGGGGAGTTTTATGGATGTTCTAGTTTAATGAGCAGGAGTTCCCTGAAGCTACAGGGGAAAACATGCGAGCACTCGGAGCGCTGCAAGCCGAATGAATCTTTGCTCTCTGGGCAATTAAACCGACACACTTTCACTCTTCAGAACAGAACCAGCGAGGACTCCTCAGTCACGTAAACCGGCGAGGACAATCCACCCTGGACAGTGCATTATACATCTGCCTGGTTTTCTACTTCAAGGCGTCAACCACGTATCAGGGCGTATCAGAGAAATTAGGAGAGGCAGAATCTGCTTCTGTATCAGTGAAGGTTGCTGTATTGATGTCACGGTGTTGCCCTCACCTTCAAGCTCTTTTTCATTTATGGTAAGCCGTTTTATTCGCCACAGGAGTGTTCCTCCTTTATTCTGGCCAGTGTTTACATCCCGCATCAAGCCTGTGTGAGGGAGACGCTGCAGCGCTTGGCTAACCAGATAACCAGTATGGAGCAACAACACCCAGACGCTCGTCTCATTATTCTGGGGGATTTTAACAGAGCAAACACCAGCCATGAACAGCACAAATACAGACAGTGTGTATTGGGTATCCCGCTGGGTGCAGAAACACACTGTCACAGGGTATTAAAGGATGCTTACTGCAGCTTTTCAAATCCTCTGATCATTTATCTTCTTCCAACTTAAAGATGAAAACTACAAATCCAGAAAGCATGTGGTGAACATATTGGGAAGACAGACCAGTGATCCGATTGAGCTCACTGATACTGTGACATAGTGAGGTGTCAGCGCAGATGGAGAACATGGAGCTGTCATTCAAAATACATAACAACAAGTATAGCTATATATGTATATATATGCTTTAAAGATGAGCCTTTATTTTGAAATCAGATCTCTGCTACCTTGTACATCCAGGCGCTCCTCCCTCCCGAAACATGCAAACATTGCTCGCACTTACAAGCAGTCATGAACATCCTGATGAAGACTCCAGTCTCATGATTAATTAAGCAGTGTGGAAATGTTATGGACTTCGGAGAAAAGATGGGTCAACGGACAAACAGGACATCTCACTCTGCTGTCAGATGACTTGTTACTCTCGCTACGACAATATTAGCAATCTCAGAACATCAGGCTACAAAAAATGTACATGCAGGCCGAAATTTTAATGCGATATTCTGCCAGGAGATGTAGTGACTTGGGTGAGAAAAGGAAAAGTTAAGATAATACACGCAATTTGTCAAGCTATGAATAGGGGAAAAGACAGTCTTTGTTTGACTGAGCCTACAATTACTGAAAATCATTTATGTCTTGTTAAGAAAACAAAAGAGTGGCAGCTTCTTCTGTGACCGATTGTGTTAAATGAGCATTTTGTATTGTTGAATTGAATCAAATCGATGATCATATTGTAGCGCCTGGTGTCACCTCACCAGCAAATATCGAATCATTCTCTCCGAAAGCTTGATACAGTATCATATCATGATGAAACTGGTGCTGACACCAGCTGCACTGACAAGCTCAAAGCTTCCCGTCCTCGACTCATTCGACACAACATATAATTCCGAGTTATCGCCCTTCACCCCTCCACTAGTGTCTCTGCGACAGACAAGAGCACGTCTTGCGACTCTGTCAGAGACAAAATACCAGGAAAGCCCCGAGACCAGATGGCATCTCACGCTTCTGTCTGAAGGCCTGCGGTGACCAACTGGCTCCCGTCTTCACGCAGATCTTAAGCAGATCACTCAGTTTGTGTTTGGATCTCACTTACTACAAATACTGAACAATGCTACTGATCCTATGAAGATTTCATGACCGGGATGACAACTACAGGACAGCTTCTTTCACACCGGTGATCTCAGTTCGTCTTCTTCAAAAAAAAGAACTAGTGGTGGCCCCCTGCTGGATCCCCTGCTGCTCGCCTCGCGGGCACTCACATTGGTTAATGAAGCAGTCATTATGCACTCTCTTCTGCAACATCTATCACAGAGAGTTATTGCACTATATGCAACTTTTTCTGCTCAACTCACAGACAGTATTCCACTACCACCAATTTCCCTGAAGGACAGGATGCAACAGGCGAAGCTGTGGAAATTCATATTCTGCTCTGGAATCCCCCAGGGATGTGTATTCGCCTCACTGCTCTTTTTCTTCCAACATAAATGACTGTACCTCTGGGGACACCAGTCTTTTCTGAGACTCCCCACGCCACCTCCTTCACCACACTCAACACTGTGGCCACAATGGAAGTTTTCAAGGTTGAGACTAAATTATGTGTAAAGGCCCAGCTACTTCCTGTGCTAGCTGTGGAAGTCGGAACATGAGCTGTTACTTCAATTGTACATGCCTAGCAGGCCACATGGCAGGAAAAGAACAGGCTATAAAGGATCCCAGTGAGCACCAACTGGGATTTTGTGCTGGTTTCTGAATGGCGTCTTTGGGCCCTTTTCGTAAACAGGGGTTACAGCAATGTGTCTCACAATGCAAATGTGCGTAATAACTGTGATAATTGGTTCATTTGTAGGTTGAATGAAAGAACATATATATGTATACTCTATCCTGGTAGGTGAAATGTGGTCTACATGAAGGTCTAAGTCCAATTCATTTAATGTTTCATGTAAAATGTCATGAATATGGAAATATAAAGGCAGTGAGCTCCCAACAGGAAGCTTCCAGGATTTTATAAGTGGACAGGTCATACATTAATGCTTGAACCGCCCAGACTTGTCCCTGTCTCCCTGAGTTAAAGTAGATTTTTGCAGGGTTTGCTGTAATTTGCAGTATATTTGATATAATGTAAAAATATGGGCCAATCATTATTTTGGAGCTTTGTCAAGAAACCAACAAGCACCGTACGACATCGCAAGAACCGTGTGCATTTACAAGCTTGTTCATAGGCCTACATGAGACATGAGAGTGGTTGCAGCACCGTCGGTATGTTCACAGGAGGGATGTGATACCAGACAGCTTCTGTTTTTCTCTGCAGAGCATGTGTGGGAACAGATTGTCCACTAGTTAATCAGTCATGGATGGTGTCATTCTCTAACTCTAAGAAAACAACTGTATGTGTGGGAAACACTCCTTTTGAGCCAGTTTTGAACTTAGAGTGACCACAGCTTTTTTTTTTTTTTTAAAAAAACATCTTCTTAATGGTAGAAATACTCAGTGGGATGATGAAATAATGAAAACATCGCAGGCACCAACCTGCCTTCCCTCGAGGACTCGTACACCACCTGACTCAGCAAACATGGTTGCAGACCGCTCTAAGCCTCGACCTCGAATTATTTATCCCCTCCCTTCTGGCAGGTGCTTCAGATTAAAAGTCTGTTTCAGGACTGTTTGTACGCCTTCACATCTGGCTGCTCCCACAGGACCTTCAACTGTCAACACCCACTCCTTGCAGATGTGCAATGCCACTTACGCCTTATCATGTGCAGAGTCTGATCACCATAATCGCCCACAACACCATATTCTGGTGAAAATCTGTCCGCCCCATCCCGCAGGGAAAGTTAGACACATGTAGCCCTTATGGATTGTTTTAATCTAAAACAGAAATGCTAATATGGTTACTCAAGTGTTTAATAAGCCAGCTGTAGAAGACGTGAACTGAAAATAGGCCTTATTAAATTTCCTCAAAAAAAAAGAAAAAAAAAAACAACTTCAGCCTGAGGCGGCGAGAACTCAAAGATGATGAAAATATTATGGATCGTGTCCTTGTTTCGCTGACAGTTTCTGTCGTTTCCCAAATAGCGAGAGAGATGCAGGACCAGATGTTGTAATGTCAGACTGTTGTTGTTGTTTCAGATCACATTTTGGCTTTTTGGATTGCAATTTCGGTGAAATGTTACTGATATATTAACAAAATATACATATCCAACCGCACAATGAGATACAATCAGAGAGAGGCGAGAGCGTGAGGGCAAACCGCCGACTCACTTGATCTGAAACTTAACATGGTGCAACATTTGGACGCTGTTGTATTTTCACATATGAACCTTCATCCCTCTCTCACCTTGTGATAATGCTCACTGGGTTGTGTTGTTGCCTGTTGCCACCCTCTTATTTGGATCCTTTTTGCACCAAAATAAGCAGGCACAAAAAAACAACAACTCCTTTTCCACGTGACTTTACAGTAATGAACAGATAACTCAGCCTCGTGATGACTCCAAACAATATCTGCTCGATGGCTGTGCAACACTATCCACAGCACAGAACGCTCTCCTCAGTGTGCAGCTGTAAGCAACTGTATGCTGCATCCAATACAACTTGCATTACTGAGCACACATTAAATATATATTCAGACCTCCTTTGTTGTCATACTGCCTGTATATACATTTGCCAAGGAGGCCAGGACCTTATATCCACTGTGTACTTGAACTCTGTGCTATAATGCCGGCTTGGCTGTATCATAATTTCACATTTATCGGTCTGTCTGCACCTCAAGCTGTCATTTTCCATAAACCGTGTGACCTGGCAGTTTCCAGCCAACGTTATTATTATGTTAAACTCTTGTTATTGAGACATTACAGCATCAGAAATGCATTGTGAGATCATACATAGGCTCGTCTGATGTATGATTATGTTGTACCCGGAGGCTATTGTACACTATAGGTCAAGAAATCCCACCAGCTCCATGGTAGTAAATGGGCTAAACTACAAACTACTTCTACTCAAATTAATTTCCTGTCATGTTTGGTGTTTTGGTTGGAGCAAAACAAGGACCCAAATGCGAACGCCAGTCAGACAAAAGATGGAAAAGAAGAAAACAGGCAGAAAAACCCAGAAATGAAGAGATACAAAAGCGAGGTACAAAGCGAATAAAGAGCGGGGAACACAGGCAGGAACGCAGGTGAATGACGAGGAATAAACACCGAGCCGACGCAGACGAACTGACAACACAAAGAGGGAAAACACGTGGGATAAATATACAGGAGGCTAATCAGGGACTGGTGAGACTGACAGGGGAGGGAGAGTCAGACAAGACAGGAGGAAACACAACATGTCACACGAGGAAGGAAACAATGGAACTGAACCCCAACATCATGACGGATGAGTTTGGGTTTCATATGATTGCCATGAAAAGAGGCTGTGACCTCACGGTGGCACGGCAGCAGTAGTTTTAAGATTTCAGATCGTGACGTGACTCACGGAGACTTTCAGACGGTTCCAGGAAGTTCTTAGCTGGCAATTTAAATGCATGACTACAGAGAGACCAGAAGTACGATGGATGACTGACAGTTCATAGATAATACATGATTTGTTGATGGGCCGCTTTACAGAGCCGGGCTGCTAGAATCTGCAGCTTAACTTCCAGGAACTATCGAGAGGCTCCACGATGCCCGAGATGACACGACTCTCTCTACTCTGCAAAGACTCTTTCTTCACGTGACATCACCAAACGCAAGACGGCGGCGCCCACATCAGGGATATTTTTGTGTTGTCATTTTTGTACAAGGGGAGGAAGTGGAGACACGTCGTCCATCTTCACCTCCAGTCATCGCTCTCCGCATCTGTTTTATAACCGTCTTGTACACTTGAAGGGGCCCTCACCATCGGAGTCAAATGTCTTGCATGCCTACCTGACCATCGCAGGTACTTCTGCTTTTGTTTTGGTCATTAGCATATTGATGTAATAAAGGAAAAGGTGGTGTGTCGACAGAAGAGGCAGCTGCTTTTTCACTTTAATTCCAGCGCCACCAAATAACCCACAACAGTGTCATTTTTCCCTTCAAGTATTTACTGATTCTTTTTTTTTTTTTTTTGCCAACGATGGCCCACAGCGTGTCACATCATCATACTGCTGTGATGGTCCCCAGCAGCGCGAGAGGGAGAACAGTGTAATAAGACCCATGTGTCTTCGCCGCTCTGCCTGGAAGTTGTCCTCCATCCGACGAGCGTCTCGTTGTGATCTAACATTCCTCGGCTCGCTGCCTCATTAAAGACACATTTACAGCTGCCAACTGAGGAAGAAATAGGAGAGCAAACCCTTTTCTTTGCCCTGTCCCTGCACGGTCCTTTTCTCCTGCCTGTCAAAAGAATTGCACAAAACTCTGCAGAAAATTGCAGCTTTAGCCGCTTTGCATACCGCTCACCTTTAACAAGTGGGGCATGCGGCGAGCGCTATAATTGAGCTCTTAGCCCGCCCCGAGTATTGTAAGTTCACGTGATTATAGGGAGGTGAGCTGCTAAGAATCAGACATTTGCGTATTTGTGTGTGTTTATGCGAAAGTGAGGGTACAGATGGGAGCCAGGCGGGGGGATAACTGTAATTTGGAGAGGGGCGTTTGACAGTCTGTGTCAGTCCTAAGCGAGTGAGGGCCACTTCACATCAAAAAGGGGCAGCCTGAAAAGACTGAGGAGAGAAAACAGCGTGTACCGAGAGAGTCTGAGAAATTTTGAAAAGCAACGGAAAAACATTTTTTGCTTACACCGATGCGCCCACGCTCATCCACATAAAATGCACATGCTAAATCAGTAGGTATGCTGTGTAAGTGCCAAACATGCCTGTTGTCTTTCTTTTCATCTCGGCTCCAGTTCCCAAAGCATCTTTTATGTCGCTCCTGTGGCAGGAGTCCTACCCATGTTTCTCAGATCGGCGCGAGACAGCACCGAGTCTCTGGCAATTAGCTCGCAGCCTGTACGACTGCTCAGCGCTGAGAGAAACAGAGGAGTCACTCGCAGCAGGAGGGGAGCGCATTCATCTCGGCTCCGGAGAGAACACACAGTCCACGCACATCGCCAGAGCACACATACGAACGCGGCTTGGAGGAGCAGATGTGATGAAATAGGGCCAAAATTGCTCATTCCGTCGAGTCGTCTGACGTCCTGAGAAAACAGAAAAGGGGGGGGGAGCATGAAAGGGTTACAGCCCGCGTGTGTCGTTGAACCAGAGATTTGCAGTAATGTGGCGATTTAGCAGCCGTTGTTGGAAACAGTTTGCTCAAAACCACATCCTCTCTCTCATGAAGGGCTCTTAAGGGCATTCATCTCCGGAGCAGGGCAGGGAATTTACAGACATTTCTGAGAAATGTCACAGAGCATGTAGCGTCTCATACACAGTCACTCGTCATGTTTACCTTATGCAACTATTTTTCTGTATTTTTTTTCTATCATTTCCCTTCCTCCTAATCTCTTTCTTTCCCACAGAGCCGTGCATAAACACGTCCTTACACACATTTATCCTCCACAGCTTGCCTCCGCCACAATGCAGCATCCTGAGGCTCGTATTTATATTCTTGTCACGCAGCAGAAAATCTAAAGAGGACTGTATCTACAAAAGAGAGCACAAATCAAAGAACATCACAATTCCTGTGAGGATGACAGCCCATTTTGCCTCCCTTTGTGTACTTTTTTTTTTTTTTCAATTATTTTGTCCGTGGACAGTTTTTGTGCGATTGAAATAAGCCGGAGAAGGTCGGCATGGAGGGGAAAAAGGAAGAACCGAGGGTTTGAAAAAAAAAAAAACATTCGATCACACTCGCGGGGGTTATTCACAAGCCTCCCCTTCTCCTCTCTTCTCCTCGAATAGTTTGCATAGCCCTGAAGTCCACGATGGAACTACGTCACGTATACCTGCAGAAACGTCCGTGATAGACAACAGGGCTGATTACTCTGAGAGCATGCCTGCGCCCAGTGAAAACCCCCAGCTAAACCAATTGCTGCAGACGTGCCTTGACCCTGTCAGTGGTTCATCTGTGAGAATCTGCCAGACAATCCAATCATGTGTTGCTGCTTCTTCTCCCAGCATGGCGGCAGCACCGCTGACAGCAGCAAGGTCAAGAGTCAGAGCCTTTCACCACTCACAGGTTAGTGAAGAGAGGCGGATTGAGCGCTGATCGATCGGGCTCCGGGAGATTTATTACTCCAGTCTTTAATAGATAGGTGATGCTTCTGCCTCATTGGAAGGCGAGGCCTTCCGCCGCACAGCTTGAACATTACCCAAACAGTTTGTGAATTTGCATTATACATTGAGACATGAGAGAGTTTAGAACTGAGTGGGCAGGTGAAATATTAGAGAGATGATGAGCGCATGAAAAAAACAAAAAAAAAACGTGAAATAGCTCTAAAAATCAAACAGATGAGAGGCTTTAGTGCGGATTTGTTAGCAAACAAGCCGTGAGGAGAAAGAGGAGGGAAGAAACAGAAGTTCAAGAGGGGGGAAAAAAATCCAATAGGTTGTTCAGAAGGAAGCGATGCATAAATTAAAGCATAGAGTGAAGACGGGGCTAAACCTGAAAAATTAATTAAACACAGCTATTTTTTTATATTTTCATTCATAACAAATTTATAACGGACTACTTCTGGTTGTAGACTACTTGTTTTTATGCCTTCTAACATTTTGCAATCCTCTATAAAATGGAGATTTCAGCGTCGGCGTATTGTACAAGATGCACATGCTCATGCATAAATGCATAACCGAGCCCGCGTATGAACGAGCTCATATACATGCGCGGCCACATTGTGCATAAGAGGCTGTTCTGAGACTGCCGTGGAGTCAATAAAGGCTGCTACCTTGCAGGAAGGTCACAGCTCAGAGAAACTCTCCACAAACCTCCACACAGTCTCCCCCTGAACTCTCTCTGTTCCCGTTAGAGGGAATAAATAGCCTCATTATTCCGCCAGGTGCTCGCCATCCATCCACACGTGTCGCTTCCATTGTTTCTAAAACACTGCTGTCACATCGCTGTCAAAGCTCCTCATTCTGCCTGCTTCTCACAATAGCCCCCATAACCATAATGTAAGAATTACAGGACATTTGAAAGTATTCCTGCAGTATATATTTGTTGTTGGTCTATTGTGCAGAGCAGCGACTCGTCCTTGTCATGCTTTATTATTTGTTTTCCTTTCTTGTGTGAGCAAATATTAACGCTGAAAAGCCTGTGAGCTGTTTGCATCAGGTGACTTCAGACTCCGCTAGAGAAACGACTTGTCAGTTTATATATGCTACAACATATCAGCGTGCTCTTTCAACACAAGTGTTTCCACTGAAGTAGAATTTGGGTGGTTTAATGGGTTTCGGTGTGGAGTGTGAGTGAAGTGCGTCATGTATTCAGCGTGCGTCGAATGCAAATAGGTCTATGTCGGGATGAGGAGGCGATTAGTTCACCAACCGCCGGCTCTCTCAAGTGATTTGGTCCTACTCAGTGACAGCGAACACAGCGTGTTCACACCCAAGGCATCATAAATAGCAGCCTGGTCAGTGGTCTTGAGCTTCACCTCTTGAAGGAGTATTGAGAGGAAGAGAGCGAGAGCGGGGGTGGAGGGACGGGTGACTGGACCTCCAGAGAGTTTTTTGTTCCTGAATTTGAGCAAATGTTACAAGTGATTTGTTCTCAAGTTATGTTTCCTAGTAGGGGTGCACCGATACGATATTAAGAGCGGATATCGGCCATGATATCGACAACATAGCTGGATCAGGGATCGTAAATATTATCAGATCCACAGGCTGATGCAGTTTTTTTTTTCCTCCGTCACAGCACATCCTACATCACTCGTCAGCAGCACGTTAACCGTTAAGCAACATAGAGCGAGCCAAGGAGTCGGCTGTGTGGAGATATTTCTCGCTTGCCACACCAACTAGTTTGATGGCTGTTTGCAATGTCTGCAAAGTAAATGTTTCGAGGGGTGGTGGTAGTTCTGGAGAGTACAGTACTACCAATTTCATCAAGCACTATGCCAAGGAGCAGGAGACGGTAGAGCCCAGCAGATAACTTTGGCAGATGCACTTCAACAACGCAAAAAGTTTCTGATGGAAAGCTTGAAAGCGTTGTCAACAACACAGAAAGTTTTAGTTTTTCATTGTTTTAGATGCTCAACCAACATCAACTGTCGCCTACTGGAATACTTAAAACAGAGGTACTCTCTTCCATCATGCAAGTATTTTTCCGAGACCAGTTTACAGTTGATTATTAAATCAACAACGGTGTCGGATCGGATTTAGGTATCAACAGATACACCAGGCAAGCCCAGGCATCTGTATCAGGACTGAAAAAGTCGGATCAGTGCATTATTTACCGTAAAGTATAAAGTTTTCCTGAACCTAACCAAACCGTGACCATTCGACAACTTCACAAACAGTCGGTTCATATTCCACAACATGTGAACTCTTTGTCAGCAGGCTTTATTTTGAAAGTCTAACCAGCGTGGCAAATTACACATTATTGCTCACTTGCATCAAACACACCTCGGGTTCAGACGTGGCTCTGCAGAAAGCCATTATTAAAACTCTTTCTCTCTGTCTTTTCCTTCTTGTCCCCCATCACAACACCCTGTTTGCATGTGATGTTGCGTGACGCGCCGTTGTTCTTCTGCAACAGCTGGTCAGTCGAGGACCGAACGCAGCCAGACAAACAAAAAAAAAAAAACACATCAGAGCAATAAATCTGAATTAAGCAATTTGAACATTTCCAATTGACTGAGCTTGTTTAAGTAACATATTACAATCAGTGTAGTTTCCCTGCTCGGTCCAAAATAACACAGCATCTGTAAGGGAACTGTGAGTAAAACATCCGTTTTATTCATGCGATGCGCTGCAGCGTTACAGCACGTTGAACTAAAGGAAAACAGCGCTTATTGTCGTCACCTAGCGATGACCCTGACATCAGGAAAACAATTGTTTTTTCAGTGCAGCTCTTTACCGTCAGCGCCTGCCCACACACTGTACCCATGTGGCTCATGCTGCCCGTTTTGCTTTTTTACCCTGCAGATTTCCTCCCGCCAGCGTGCCCACTGATAATTATAATCCAGAAAGCCGTTTCATGGGGTAGTACAGCCTCGGCAGCTTGCTAACACTATGTTTTCTTCCTCACTTCCTCACTGTTTCGTGCAGTCGCTGCCATAATAATTGGCTCCACGTGAAAAGGGCTTTATTTAGCTTATGTATAACATTGGTCCCTGCATGGCTATTCACTTAATACTTGGAGAAAAAAAAAAATACAGCATTATCCTTGAAAGGGTAAAATACTATGTGCTTTATAACTGCAAAGCCTCATTTAATGATGTCTCTGAGAAACTTCACACTGCTGTGCTCTCTGCATGCCCTAATGCAGACGGATGCAGATGGATATTTAATACAAATTTTCAAAAATGCATGAGTGTATCTGGCATGTGACCACGAGCGTATGCACTCTTCCCCTCCTTAGCTGCATCTCTGAGGCAAAAGCTCTGGAAAATCTAATCTACGAGGACACTTTATTAGACTCTACTACTACAGGGCGGTGTGTGGCATGTCAAGTGTGAATACATGTGTTCATGTGCATTATACAGTACATGCTTAGTATGTTGATTAAAGTGCCAGCACGAGCTACTGAGTGCAAATCAAAACATACCAGGGGAGGTGATTATGGGAGGGAACCCAAGCTGTCAGGAAATACAGGAAATATACGATATGATACCGTGTCCCGCATGACAAAGAGAAAAAAAAAATAAACTACAATATCTCCACAGACTTGAATCCCCTGCAATCTATTATTTAGAGCACATGTAAGTGTTTTCAGTTAAAGCTCCTCCAATAGTGCATTCATATCCAATCAATTATTCAGGAGCGTGATTCGTCTTCAGTCGGTACGACACACTGATGCTGCCTGTCCAGGGATCCAGCCAGCCAGCCAGCCAGCCAGCCAGCCAGCCAGCTGAGGTCTTGTTGCCAATCAGGCTGGACGCTGACACAATGATGCCTCAGCCTCCAGCTCTGCCTCTGCTTCCTTCAGGAGGGTATGCTGTCTCTGATTGGTGTGGCCGTACCCTGGCAGACACTCCATCTGCACTAGATTGCGCTGCTGGAGTGGAGATAGCTGCAATTTGCAGCAATTCCGCCAGTAATTTCGATATGTATGAGGACCAGAGCAATTCACAGCCCTCTCCACAAGGCCCAGGTACTTTATTTGATGCCTCTCATCACCAGCCTACAGGTATATTCCTCCACCTCTCTACTAGTGCTGGAAACCAAAGTCTGGTTTGGAATCGTGCTGCTGAAAGAAAAAAAAGTCTCTTTCAAAAAGGGGGGGGTGAGTTTTCTCAAAAGATGTAAAAAATTACAAGCAGACTCTTGAAATAAAGGAGTGAGAGGTGAAATTTGATTAAAGAATGACAGAGCGGATCTCCTAACCGACGTGACAGGGACTCAGCCTCTCGCTCGTGTGTTTCGTTTCATGTAATAATTGATTTTTTTTTTTTCTCTCTCTGAGTTTTTCTTAAGGGCTTTCAAATTAAGTACACGCAACACATTTGAAGCACTTTGCACGTACCGGCGCCACATTGTTTACGCCTGGTCAGACGTCAGGCGACGTATAGTTTAACAATTTATAGTTTCTAACACTGCCTCGCCTCCTCTGAGCTGAAGGGAGCGCACACTTCTTTGAGGGGGAATGAAGTTCCCTGTATCTAAATAAGGGGCGAGGCAAAGCTTACTGTGAGAGCATGTTTCTCTCACTGAATTAAAGATACGTCTGACACTCCGGGGCTACTTTACACTGTTTGTAAGGGTAACCGCCTCTTTCAGGAGCTGGGAATTACTCTTCTTTTTCAAATCTCAAGCTCGGTCTCGGAAAATATTTATGCACTGTTTTAGAATACGTTTTTGTAGCGCCTCATTTGTTCCGTCACTCAGAGAGTTTGTGGATACTTGAACAGTCGGAAAAAGAAAAGAAAGAAAAAAAAAAAAAACACCTTTCTGCCGTATCTATGTTTGAAGTAGAAGTGTCATGACATTTAAAAGAAATCATAGAATTCTAATGACGCCCGGCGCTTAATTTGCGCTGAACTCTCGGCAACCTCATTACAGTCAAACAGCGCTGGAGGGTCTGGAGATGTGTTGCCCCTTTGGACACTCTCCCTCTCTCCAAACCCCTCATTACCCCAGAATCAGAGGGGAGGGTGGGGGTGTGGGAGTGGGAGACCATCACACACCGCCCTTGCCCAGATTTAATGGTGTCATGTGGCCATGATCAAAGTCTCAGTGTTCTACTCCGTGCTCATCATGCTTTGCTTCATGTCGGCTCCCTTCCCACTGTTTTCCGTCTCTGTCAGTGTCTTTCCTTCTCATCGGGCAGATTCTCTCTCTCTCTCTCCATCACTGTCGGTAAGATGTGCCGCTCAGCAATCCTTTTGATGCATTTGACACTTTTACCTCATTACCCCTCAAGGACTTAACCCCAACGAGGCAGATCCAAAGTGAACAGTTTATTTGTAAAGGATCCTCATTAGTAGACGTGACGGCAAATCAGCTGTTACTCCTAGAAACTTGACGCTGAATACGTGTTACTGTTGGAAAGAAGAGAGAGGTTGTATTTAAAACCTTGTTCAGAACCCAACCCAGTACCAAATGTCTGTATCTAGTACAGAGTGGATCCGAGTGGTTTCACTATCAGCTCATGTTCGTGTGGTGCACTGTAATCATTGCGAGGGGGAGAATGAGAATCTGTCAAACAGGAAGTGGTGCGTAACTACGCATCTTCACGCATCTTTTTGGCTGTGTGGCACCGGGGAGTGATTACCGCGGACACTACTCGCTTCATTATGTGAGGATGCAAACATTCAATCAGCCTTAGCACAACACACAACCTGCAGTTGAGGCTGATGAGAAAGACACTTATTTGGTCGTTAAAGGTTTGGAGCTGCGTTGGACTTCGTGGCATCTAACCCTGTGGTTGCAGATCGTAACCACCTGGGCAATCTTCATCCTTCAAGTTAAAAGTCCTTTCTAGGTTTGTCTGCTCTGGGCTGCTGTAGAAACACAGCAGTGCAACATCGCGGACTGAACGGAAGTAGCTCCCCCAAGAACAACACCAGGCTTTGGAGCCAATTTGAAATAGTGGTCAAGCTGTCTGATAACAAGATCCTGTGATGCTCTGGGGCCCTGACAATAATTCTCCCCGTAAGCTTCCATTGAAAGATAAGTGGCTTTAAAACAGTGAATACAGAACGATACAAGAGTCGTCTCACGTTCAGAGTTCGATGCGTTCGGTCTGATAACATTAGGAAAGTCGTGAAGAGCCGCATGATTAAATTAATCCGTCCTCATTCAAGTTAGCGGAGAGCTGATGTAGAGGTTATCGGACACGGCTGGTGGAAGTCTCTCGTGCACGCGCTCTTTGGGTTCGCACCATGAGGAAGATCAAGGTTATTTTTACGCCGGGGGAGTTCATGCTGGCTTCATGCGCCGCCGAGCAGCTTTCATTGGAATGAGGGCTTTGCCTTTGACGCCATATCCGCTAATCACCACCGGTCCATGCGTTAAACAGGACCCTCCCCTTCTGTCGATACAAAAAGGCTCTTTCTAAGGCAGCAGCTCGGCAGTGATTCTTGCTTTCAGGTGATTATTCACTAACGATTCTGGTCCATTTCTGCCCCTCAATCCTTCACACACTTTAAAACGACAGATTTCAACCTCATGGAGCAAAACTCAAGGACCACTGGATCACTGATGCCTGTACAAAATTTCACAGCAAAACATTTCAGGGATATTTTTGTCTGGTCCAAAGTGGAGGACCGATTTATCATCCGTTGAGCCAAGCTGTTCGCTGCATAGCTTGAAGTGATGACATGTGTCGCTGCTTTTATCAGCTCGTTAATTAATGGCCCATCATGCTGCTACCAGTGTTGGGTTTCTCTCTCAATTTGGGCAGTTTTGATCTGCCATGTTTCAGAATATCTCCAATTATTTTCAGATTTGTTCAGGACGGTTCTTGGGTTGCTTTTTTCCTTTCTGTTTTCCTTTACTATAAGTATGCACACTGGGTTCAGGACGTGTTTCCAGGGGGTCTGAGGACCTCTTGTGTGTGGATCGCTAACTGTGTGTCGTTAAATTGACAGTTCCTGATGCAAATATCACCTCCCTTCTACAGTTTCTTCTTCTTCCTCTTCTAAACCTTGGAGCCGTGAGTCCGTGTGACTCCTGCGCACCCAGTGGACCTAAAGCTCTGCCTGTTGCCAGTCTTTCCCGTCAAGCCGGGCCTGCTCTGCTCATTTTGTTTTACCTGAGAGCACCACTAAATATTAATGCATTCCTCTCTCTGAATTACAGCCTTACAGGCCTGCCAACTCACTCAGCATTTGTCTACCTTCCTCTCTTTCACTCCTCCACTTTCCCTCCTGCATCTGCCTTCACTGCACTTGGCTCAGTCTTTCCACCCCGAAGGTTAATTTCTGACGATATCCGATGTGATGGGTTGTTGGCTCTCATTCGTCTCTCTCATGATTTTATGACTCTAATCCTGCCACTTGAGCAAAATCCCCTCCTTTATTTTGACCGGTGGATGGCATTTTTTGGAAGCATTTACATTCACAAAGGCACGCGGTTGAAAGCAAACCTGAAATCTAATACTGACATCGTTGTGAGCTATCCGGCATCAGAGAGATTCATCTCACGGAAAGGTTGGCCGGCATTGAAATCAGCTTGGCTTCGGAGATTTAAAATGTGTCGTGTCACCTGTGCTTTACCCGCCTTTCTCACCGCTAACAAAGGAATCCAGTCAGAGTGGGATAAACAAGCCAGATGGCGTGGCCGGGACTATAGCAGCGATTTTTCTGGGGGGGGGGATTTCTGACTCTGGCGTGTTTGCTGCTTTCATAGAGAAATCTGGAGCAGACCAACAAGATGACATGCAGCCCACTTACCCCGCACACACTTTTTCATTTGAAATGCTCTCAGAAATGACACTAATGACGAGGTGCAGTAGTGAAGCTCTCAGAGAAATCAGCGCTAATATAACACATTTGAAGACACTCTAAGATGCAAACACGATCACCAAACAAGCGGTTTGCTTAAGCAACTTATCAATCTCTTTTCAGGATCAGTCGCTTTGAACACTATCATTAGAAATAACCAACTACACATTTCCAACTGGAAAATACACAGAGTGTCTTTTTTTATCCGCGACCGGCCCGTGATTGTGCGTTTGCGCCTTCAAAGGTACTCGCTCTTGATTTTTTTCGAACATTTGTCAGCATTTGAGCCCAAACTGCATAAGCTATATTATTACCGTCAGCGATCACTGTCAGCTGCATAGTCACAGCAGACATTTTGACTTCCTTCTCTGTGCTCAATTATGTCTGCATGAATTATTCTTACAGCAAAGACGATGTTTTATGCATAATATATCATAACAGGACCTGCATACATGAGGAAGTTCCACGTGGGTCCTGCCGGTGAAACACTGTGAGATGATGAGATGGAAATAAACATGGGGGGGAGTCAGCGATGAAGTGAAATAATTATTACACATCTCTAATTAAAAATATATCTCTTTTTTTATCAGATGTGTCTGAGGATGTGTGTCCTCCTGATCGCCGTGTTTGGCTCGAGGCTTGAGGCAGGGAAGCAACTTTGGCAAATTCATTCACATTATTTTTAATCAAGACTCACCGCCGCCATACATCATCGTGACCTGCCAATTAGCTTTGCCTTTCGCTCGTTAAACCAACCTCTGCCTGTCCCCCACCTATTAAAATAATATGCACGCTCATTAATAACAGTCACGATATAAAAATGCAAGTGGGGAGGATGAAGAGGATGCGCGTCTGGGTGGATGTAGCTCCAAATCAAGCTCAGTAGCAGCGGTTAGGCCCAGCAAACACGGGATGAAATTGTTCGCGCTGCATTACGAGCGACACGGGCAAACTTGTCGCCTCCTGCGTGTCTCACTGTGAGCTCATACCGGCAGCGGCGGCAGGAGACAAAGCACCGGTACTTCATTCATTTCAAATGAGCGCTGGGAGACGTGGTGCCGCAGAGAGCAGAGTGACAGCTGGCGGGGAGATTTCAGGGATTCGGCGACAGGAGGAAGTCAAGCAGGGTTCAGGTTTAAAAGAGCTGAGACGTGTTACAGATGCAGACACCTCTGTGTGTTGCAAAGATCTTAGGAAGTAACATTAACACGTGTATAGATTCTGAATAATTAGGCAGCGCTGTAACTGACTTTGGTTTGTGTAGGTCCTTAATATTACACGCTGTGGTCTGCAGTGACAGCAGCTTCCTGGTGAGACAGTGATACAGAATCACTGCTGCTATGGTTAGCCACAGCCCACAGCATCATCTTTGGCATGAAACTGACTGAGAATAATCCAACCAAATTTCTCTCAGGACTGGAATTTTACACTGAATGTTGCCTAGCTGATGATTTCAGACGTAAAGCCACAGAAGTAGTAATGCACGCCAATGGTTTAAAGCTCTGATTCCCAAACCTTTTACAGAAGTATTGTGGAAGACTCAAATGCAAACAGGAAGAGGCAGGATAGAGAACAAGAAGCCTGTAAAACAGACACATGACGAGCAAGAAACCATAGGAGAACCAACTGGAGGAGGACTGGAAGAAGCTCAAATGAACTACACGTGTGCAGGTGAGGGAAATGGAACAGAAAAAAAACAAAAAACTGGAAGGAGGGAAAGACTCAAGAGATGCAGAGCAGGTGTGGAGGGGAAAAGCAAGCTGGTGGAGAAAACAGAGCACTAGAAAAACGGCAAAAGACAACACAAGACCAGAAAACAAATATAAGAAAGAGACACATACCATGAGCACAAAATGACAGGAGCAAGACATCAGGGAGACATAACTCTGCAGCTGTTTGGAAAATGGTATTGAGAATATATATCAACATACAGAGTCATGAGACCTGAAAACAATATAATTGCTCTTAGCCGTACCAGAGTTAGCTACGAGCTAATTCTCATCCGTAGTTCCCGGGAAGAAAACAGACGTAACATCTCTGTTCGTTCACCGTCTTTTACGCCTTTTTATTTCAGGTTTTTATCCTCAGTAATTACAATATCAACTCACATAACTGGCTTCCGTGTGTGTTGAGGACACACAGTCTGCTCATAAACTAACCATTATTCTTTTTACTTTTCCCTCAAATCTCATTAGAATGACTTTTACATGACCGTCACCTTTTTTTTGGCCCTCGTCGCCTCCTGGAAAGTTTTCTCTGCAGACCTCTTAACCCCTGTGATGTTCCGCTATATTGTTTTTTTTTTTCTTTCTGTGTCTCCTCATTATAGTGTCTCAGCAAGCAGACTCGCAATTCAATCTGCGTTGTGGAATGCCACAAATTACTGTTACAATACCTGCTTTTCCTACACAAAATCACCTGTGTTAGGCAGGTGGGCGGTGCAGGTTTTTTTTGCTCTCCACTGCAAAATAACTCATGTTAGATGGTGCTAAAATAGCTAAAATAAGCACCATATACATGATATACAATAGAAATGAATTTCTGATACATGATTAAGCTAAAGTTAATTAAAACTTGCATGCAGTACAACAAAAATGGTCGGCTCCACTATCTTCCTCCAACGTTGCTATGCTACACAATTTTTATTAGCTATAGTTCAACTGTTTGCTACCAAAAATCTTTTTGAAAACTCAATTAAATCTTATAAATATGTTTTTTGAATAATCTTGAGCCTGTTTGAGGAGGTTGAGAGTAGTTTGGAGGTGTATTCCGACCATTTTTTACAAGCCTAAAATCTTATAAAGCATTGAGCCAATAGGGAGCAGCCTGATTTTTGATCACTAGCACTTGAGGAACCCCTGCTGATTCATTTTATCCTCACTTAATGCAACGAAGCGGCTAAAAAAAAAAAAAAACAACAACTACATTTTGTTGCATTAAGCTGCTAAAAAAACAAACAAACAAACAAATAAATAACTGAATACTTTCTGCCACAGAGTTTTACTGCAGTCAGAGCGTTCCCTGATGGAGAAAGAGAATTTTAAAGCACAGAGGACACGTGTTTTGTGGTGGATTAACATTTAATTATACCTTACATTAGAGCTCCACCATAATAACTTTCCCTCTCAGGCTCTCTCTCTCTCTCTCTCTGTCACTTAACAGCTCCACTGGACGGCTGCAAAAAACAAAGAAAAAAAAAAAACAGCTCTGCTTTCAGCTGACATCTGCCTTTGTGGTCCCATATAGCTTTGCCTGTACACACTGTGCACTTAAATAAGACCCTTGACCGTGAAATAATAACGAACAGAAGCACCAAGCACTGGAAGCTGAATCAGATATGTCACCCTGCTTTTCATGATTATAGTATTAACACCTCTGTGTTTGGTGGGGTTGCAAAATGAAAGAGTCACAGATTAGTCGTGTAATTCCCACTTCATGCTGTCGTCCTACACGCCATTCATCAGATCTACAGAGGCGAATTTTCACACCTGCAGTCACGCTGAACCACCTCCGTCTGCGGCACTGTGAGGCGACTCCCATTAAAGTCGCTGGTTTTAATTCGGCGAGAGCGCTGCGGGTCTGTAATGTGCGGTTCGGCAAGCTTTTTCGTCTGTAAAGAAACCCAGAAGGATTCAAAGGAAACAATATGTATTAATAATATATTGCAAAATGTATCTATCTTCAAAAGATGAAGCGAGCGACTCCTGAGAGCAGTAATGAGGGCGCTGTGGGCAAAGTGAACAAACATTCCCGAGATCATTATTCCCAAGTTAGACTCAGCCTGGGGAGCGGCTCAGTGTGTTTGCTGCTGAACAAATAGTACCGCCGAAATGTTCATTCAGCTAAAGGATATTCAGCCTTGAATACTTTTGAATGTAGTGGAATCAGCCTCTTGTGCGTTTGTTCAGTCAAACGTAGGGTACACGTGTGTGCTCGAGTGCAACCGAGCCAGCAAATGAAAAGTGAAGCCCCCACAATCTTGTTTTTTTTTTTTTTTTTTGTCTTATCCTCAGCAGTCATGAAAGAGAAATTGGGAACATGTTAGCAGTCTTAACAGGGCCATAGCAGCTATAGTTCACCCATTCAAGGTGAGCAGTGGGTGGGTGGGGTTAAAGGATTTGGCGCTTTCCAAGTTCTTTATGTTTGTATGAGGAGGATCCACGGAGCTTATATTTCAAAGAACAAAAAAAAACATGTATGGAAACTTTCCCTCATGTTAACCAACATCAAAAGTATGAGTCCCACAAAAGGTTTTTTTTTTTAAAAATCTTACATATAGCATGGGAATTTGCAAATCTTGCAAACAGGCGCGGACCTGTCACAGACGTGACAGTTAATCTTAAAAAATTCCTTTCGTTTTCTGTCCCGCCAAATGTCACCGTTGTCTCAGGGGGAGCAGCGAGCCAGAGAGTTCAGCACGCACCTGTCTCTGTTTTTCTCCCTGCACTCCTATCTTTCGATGACAAGGGGAGAGTTGACCATAGCGAGCCTTTCCTTTTCCCCCATGAGCGGATGACGGCAAGTCTTTGGGCAGACGCGTGACCGCAGATCGCCTCGACCGGAGCTACAGTCGCTCCTGGTGGCAGAAGGGCACAGCAAAGAAGTCCTTGTAGCTGTATGGAAATATCCCACCCCTCCGTTTCTAACTCCTCCTCCCCGCGCTCCATCTCCGTAGAGTAAAACAGTTTGACAGGAAGATTAAGCAAGAGGGAGAAAAGAGAGACAAAACGAGGGAGGGCTTGAGTTATGGTGGAAGGAAGCGAGGAGGAGGAGGAGGAGACGAAAAAGCGCTGCTCTTTCCCCCCCCTTTTTTTTTTTTTTTTTCCTTCGTCTGAAACAGTCTCAGGAGCTGCCCCCCAGCAACAGAGGGAGAAAAGCATGATGAATAATTAACTTCGAGAAATGTCACAAGCGGCAGAGAGAAGTGTAATCATTTCTCTGTTGGGTTTGGAGATCTGTTTTTTATTCTTTTCCTTCATGCCTCGTGGTGCTGCACTACCCTGAGACTGTGAGCACGAGGGGCCACAGCCCATCCCCTAAAAGCATCCGATACATTCCTCTCTACATACTTTTCAAATAAAAGCAAATAAATCATTAATATTTGGGGCCTTTTAGCAGCATCGCAGAGACGTCTCAAAGAGGTCTTCTACATTTTTAATCTCGTCATTGATGTCAGTCTCATTAGCTGTAAAATCACATTTAAGGAGCAGGAATCTCTGCTGGTAATAGTTTAATCAATGTCAAGAGGCTCGAGCTTTGTTTCCTTTTTAGTTGTAGAGAAACGCAACATGCCCTCTCAGAATGAATAAAAGATAAAAAATGACAAATTACCGTCTTCATGTTCTAAACAAGCTAAATTTGTCCTCTTTCCCATAAACCTCAGAGCTGTGAAAATGAGTTATGGATTACCATGACCTAGTTTAATGAGGTAATTGCAGATATATATCACTTTTATCCTCGGTTTTTCACAGATTTACAAGCTGAAAGGACCAATACTCGGCTCCCGCGCGTATTAATGTGCTCTAAATTTAAGATCGGCCTGCTTTCCACGTGCAGGAGAAAGCACACTCTTTGACTTCCTGCCACCCGAAGTGCTAATTTTCGTATGATAACCATGATTAAGATCATTTTTAGCTTTCAATTATTAGCTTTCAGCGGACACGCTATCTTTGACTCTGCACACTTTAGCCTCCCAGCCCTCGGCTCTGTTGTCACGGTGACAGACATTGTAAAGGGGACTGTAATGATGAGGATGATTTAATGCCGAAGAATGCTTAAAGATTTTTTTTCGTCCCATCAACGCGTTTGTTAATCAGGCGAACTCCAAATGAGATTCCCTATCAGTAAACACATTGATTGTTGAAAATGAGATGCTGATTTTTACCAGTATTATTTATCTTCTTTTTAGATGACACTGAGTGATTATGCCTGTATGGCGCTGCCTGTGTTATATGGATTTATCAAGAGACAGAAGTTCAAAGAAGCTACCTTTTCGTGATTTGTCATTTGAAGCGCTGGAAAGCACTTTCAGGGCTCGAGAAATGTGCGGTCACTTTATGCTGGAGGCTGACAGCCACATGTAATGGTGCCCAGTATGAGGCAAACCCAGATAAATAAGGAGCGTACGATTATAGGAGTTGTTGTCTTGATGTGGAAACATCCACATCAAATCTATCTGATGTGATGACCATCATAATGTTGTAAGTTTTATTCATGTTGTTTTAGTCTCACTTCTTTTCTCTGGGTTTAAACCTTGTAGGAAACATTTGGGATAGTGTAAGCACACAGTTCAACAACATATATATCCAAGGTCTTTTTTTGGGACATATTGATGCAGAAATGTTAAATATCATAACTTCCTCTGCATGTATTTTGGACATTTTTGCTGATATATGATTATCATGTACTGGAATCAAACAACCCAATACAGAATGAATGTTGGTGGTTAGTGTTTCTGTATTTCTGTTGCAGCTTAACATGTCTTTTGGTTACATTTTTCTTATTTTATGTTGTGAAAATGCCGCAGCTAATTGTGTTGTCAGGTTAAGGCTTAAAAAAAAAACACTTGGTTAGGGGTAGGAAAAGATTTATTTTGTGGCTTAAAATAACTGTTTTGGTTACCACATACTCAGCTGGTGATGCACTGACTTCCAGTAAAACACATTTTTCAAGTTTTCAATGCCACGACCACAGCTGGAAATAGTCTTGCAGTCTCCTTGAAAATACACAGTGGTGTGACGCTTACAAATGTTGAAACACAGTCTCGAACTGTGGTCGCTGGCTGCCAGACTAATTTACTGTGACTCCAACACCATCTCCTCCATCTACCCTTCACTTTTAAATGTCAGTATAGTACGTAGCTAATGACACATACAGCAATGAACTGTGTTGCGTCTACATAAGAAGCTGTACCTTATTTTGAATATTGATACTGAAAGATTATGGCATTAGGTATTTGACACAGGGCCCCTCGACAAGACCTCAGTAACTGGGAAAATAAAATACAGGACATCTCCTTGGTCCTTACTGTTTCTGCTAGTGTCACAATGACAGCCAGATGCTTTCGGGGGCCCCCGAGGGTCTGGCTTCTTTGAGCTGTTGCCTGCTTCGCCTGGTTCCTGTTACAGCCCCGCTGAGTTAAAAACAAGGTAGACTGCACAAACAAAACAAAACAGCGATGAAAAACAATGTGCCTCATGGCCCAGAAATAAAACCTGTCTGAGTAAAGAAAGCACGCCCTAATTTCCATCTAAAAGGCGTATGAGGACAGAAGTTTTTTGACTCTGCTAAGCTTCCCTTTAAACGTTGAAATTGGTGAGCAGAGAGGAGAGTCTCCCCCCAACGGAGCATTCAGCATGTTAATACTGAAGCAAAACACCTCAAAATCCTCCCTTGTATTAGAACCCATTTGAAACAACCTAACAATAGCATTTAATTAACAGGGAGTTACACCTGAGCATTTAGATTTTAACCAAAGAAGTCTCTGTTGTTATTTCACTTGTCTTCCTCTTTAATTATTCTGAATTAAAGTCTTGCTGAGATTCTCTGGGGCTTTAATTAGGGACTGAATTAAAGTTATGTAAATACAGTTGCGAGCCGCAGAGTCTTTAAATAGAGTTGTGTTGCGTCTGGTATTTTATTTTCATTATTATTTTTTTTCTTCTGAAAGAGAAAACATCCTACAGTCTTTTCTTTTGAAGTTTGTCGGATCACTCCAGGGTAGTTCTCCCTTAGGTGTTTGTGTGGATTGATACTTCTTTTTTTTTTTTTCTCAGAGGGCTGTGACAAGGAAACTATTTCTGCATTCGAAAAATGTGTCGCGTTTTTGTGCGCGTCTCCGTTTGTGTTTGGTTTCCTGTAAATATACTTAAGTATTTAATTAACAGGAAACTGGCAGGCATGAAGTTACCTGCCTATGAATGTATTAATAACTGATCCTCCACCTCCAATTTGCTGATCCACTGTGAAAGTGAAAAGAGCGGGATCAACCTCCCATTGGGCCAGATTAAATCCAAACTAAGTGCCTCGGCCCAGACTGCAAGCTTCTGTCTCTGAATAATAATGGGCTCTTTCAGCTGTGTTTGTCATCAAATTAGCCCTCTACTTCAGATGAGGCGCTCTCAGAGTGCAGTTCTCGACAGCGGCGGAATTCAAATTAGACAAAGTCAGTTTGAGGTTTGTAAGCTTTAAAAAACGGAGAATGGGTTTCATTTGCAGAGGTGATGATTGCCATAGGAGGTAAAGTGACAGCGTTCAAGTACGTGGAAAAAAAAAAAAAAAAACATTCCTTCCTGCAGCTCATCTGCTTTAATGCTCACTCTGAGTCAAGTTACAGTAGCGACACAGAAACGAACCTCGAACCGCCGATTTTGCCCTCCAGCTTTGTCTACATGCTCGAAAATCCAAACCCTCTTCCTTTAACATAAAGCCCTCGAAGCTCCTCCATCAGCGCGCGCTTTCAAACGCTGCTTATTTTTTGTCAAATAAACACTGCAACTGTATGGAGCGCGTTTGTAAGCGCGGAGGGAAAGCTGTTAACAGATTCTTGAGGCTGAGTTCACTTTTGTTTGTCTTCCTGCCCTCAATTTTGCATTCAAGGAGTTGCGGTTGAGTTCCTCCCGCGCTCCCCTCCGCCTGACACACTATTATGCTCGTACCTTTGATCAACCCAGGAGAGATAAAGTTGCCCTGGGTAGCGCCATCACTCCAACACAGGAGGGGGCAAGGAAGAAGGGATGGAAACCCTTTTTCCCCCCTGGCGCTTTTCTGTCTTACACAGTCTCTCTAAAGGATTGAGCAACAATTAAAAGATCGGTGTATCCGAAGTAGCTGAGACAGTTTGATGTGAACCGCAAATGTTTCTCTCATTTATAAAGTGGTCTGCAGAGGGAGTTTTATCTCTTGTATTGACTTCAAGCCTACAATCAAGGATGTATAAAACATACTTTGACAGGAAAATGATCTTAGCTTTACACTAACTGAGGACGCGTAATAAAAAAAAGAGTCATTTCCTTTAGCAACTAACGCTATCTCGGATATAGTGGCGATAAAATAACGTGTCTCCAAGGGCTCTTCTTCCATTTTGTGGGCATTAATCAGCTGGGCCCTGGCACTTAATCATGTGCACCAAATCAAAAGTTAATAAGGATTTATACCTTGGAAACTAAACACATTTTTCTCTATACAATTTTAGTACAACCACACAAATCGACCCATTCCTGTAAAAGAGTGGTTGCACTCATGATGACTCACGTTAAATCTGTTTTTTTTAGTAATGCCACCCCCAGCAGTATGTCAAATTAGCCAATTGGAGGCTTTATCTCGCTGGTTTAGTGAATACACCCAGTGAAAGCTGCACAGACTTGACCTGAAGGGAACTCAAATGATCACAATAATACTGTGGTGAGAGCTCAAATACTCATCTTCTTTCCGTGTGCTCTGAATGAAGCTTAAGGCGATTCAAAACACAGATAGCTAATGTGAAAAACGACTACACTTGACTTGAAAATACCGTACCAGGAGGCCACAGATGTGGAGGACTTTGGTTGTAAATGTAACATTTTATTCTTTGATAACTTTTGAATCAAGTCAAGTATCATTGCAAGTATCAGAAGATATCAGGTATCAGATAGCAAATAACAAAACATATAACCTTCTTATGTCGATAGGGAACTCAAACTTGTCGTGGACAGTTTAAAAGCAATTACAAGTACATTGACACTCTTTAACAGTCAGGGCCAATAAGCGAGAGACTTTCCTAATACGATCATTCCTGCAAGATTTAGCAAACAATTCACTGTGCGGACCTGCTAGACATTGTTGACACCCTCACGCTGCACACAGACAGCAGTGGCAACGTATCAAATCATAGGTGTACCGGCCATTTCTGTGCAAAGCCAACTGAACCAAAGGCCTTTGTCACTACGCACCTATTCTCACCACTCGAGTCTCCCTCTCTGTCCGCTAACTAGCTAAATAGCGTAGTGTCTGGGCTGTCTTCATCAAAGGTGTCGGCGTCTAGTTTGTTAATAAAAGAATCTGCTGAGGCACGGCTGGGTGGAATGATAGAGCAGGCTTTATTGAAACAGATCTCAAGCCAGCGTCCGAACCAGTGCGGCGCAAACTCTGGTATTCACAAATCTACGGCAAAGTAATGCCCAATGCTTTCCCCTCTGCTCTATCAGAAATCCTCTCGAAAGTTCGACCTTGGGAAATCTACCAATTACCACCCCACTTTCTCTGCCTGTGCCGGCCTTTTTAAAGTCCATTCGCCCGCACCTACCTACTTCTTCTAATTGGTGGATTGAGGGTCCATCTATCCAACAGGAGATATAGGAGTGATCTATCTCCTCCATCTGGATTTTGAATTTACAGCCTAAAGTTGACTGGATTATCTCTTCATACTTGTATGGAAATGTATACGTTAAGTCAGCTCCGAACCTCTGGCATGAGAGATAAATTCAGATTTATTGCTCCCTAGGGGGCCTCGTCCCTCGCTATCCTTTAACGCAAACACAGAGCTGATTAATGGCTCCTGAGGCCCCTGGACATGTAAACACCACACCGACCACACTTCTTACCTCACCATAAGGAAAAACAAACTGTCGCAGTTAAATCTTAGCTCAGAATGTGTAAATGTGCAGACACCTCAATAGCCACCAAGACATCATCTATTAGTAGTGACTGTTTAATGCTTGTGATAAAGAAAAGGATCATAATACATCCAAACGCTGGTTTGTTTTCATAACCCTTAAGCGCAAATACCTCGGAAAAACTGATGATTGTAGGGTAATATAACCCAAACACTTTGCAATACCCCTCAATCCCAACAAGAATGGGGATACCATGTCTCTAGGGGTGCTTGTGCAAAATAGTGTTGTAGGGTTAGGTGGTAGGAGCAGGGGGTGTCTTGGGATTGGGCCAATTTTTCGGTAGATTCATTTTGTCTCTCCGTCCTCATGGGAAACTTTTCTGTGAGCAGCAGTTGCACTTCTGAAAAAAGAAAACTGAAAAAGAAACTCTAATCTTGTTTTGGAAGGAAACCCTACACATACAGCAGAAGACAAAAAAAAAAAAAAAAAGTATTACATCTCATTTCCAGAAAATGTAAGGCGTTGAGAGACTGCTGAAATAGCTTTAAAGTGTTCTGAGAACAACGGCAGCACTCTGTAATGGATTGTTTTGGTCTTTGTCTCGCTCTTTTCCCCTGCAGGGCTGAAGCAGATCCATGCGCTGTCCATCCAGGGGAACTATGAGCTGCGTATCGACCTGGAGGACTTTGAAAATAGCACCGCGTACGCCCAGTATGGTACCTTTGGAGTAGGCCTCTTCTCAGTCGACCCTGATGATGATGGATACCCTTTGACTGTGGGAGACTATTCTGGCAATGCAGGTATAAACGCTGAGTGAACTACTTTTTCTGCAAGGCATCCTGTGCTTGTACAGTGAAAAGTATACAACTATTTTTTTTTTTTTTTTTTATTCAACCTAATTGTGAGCACAGAAGTTACAGCAGCGGCTGAAAGCTCCAGCCAACTTCCAGTTCTACCTTCTAGTAAAAAAACAACAGTATGTTATTTTTACAGTGCATTAGGTGTGTCCACTTGTTAAACCATGCAGGCAGCTGCACAGAGAACGAGAGGGGGGTTGCAATTGTCTGCGCCGTTGCTCCCCAATCATCAGATCCAAGCCAGCTACCTGTCACCTTGATTAAATTACTGCCAATTAATTGCGCTACTTGACCTGCAGCGTAAACAAAAACCCATGCCGTTGAAATGAAGAAGCAATTTAAAGAACCTTTGGGGAGCGCTGCGCTGAGAACACGGAGAGAATGGGGACAGATATGAGAGATGGAGCAAGGGGAGATAAGTGGAGAGGAAGGGATTGAAGAAACTGGGGTAGGAGGAAACGAAGGGGACAGGTGCAAGAGAAGGGCAACAGAAGTGAGGAAGAGTTAAGTAAAAATGAGTGTAGAGGCGTCCAAGGGACAGAGGAGGCAGAGAAGCAGAGGAGTGAAAAAAACAAACCCCCCCAAAAAAAAAAAGGGTGGGAAGGAAAAATGTGTTGTGTTGTAGCAGCTTTTTCCCCTGATATGATGTCTGCTAAAAAGTCCTGTAATGCATCCTGGCTTGTCCTCAGCATGGCCTGACCTTAGACCCATCTGCCTGTTGCAGATTCGGTCAAATTAAGGGTACTCCAACTCTCTCAGGATGCTCGTGGTCTCACCTCGGCTTCCATCTAGGCAGTGCTACTGTTATTATTGCCAGTGGTGGTATTATGCTCTGCTGTGGCTGCTTTCTGATCAGCTGACAGGTGCTCATTTGGGCTGGGAGCAGCTGGATCCTAATGGGCATCAGAGGAGGCTGTCGGCCACCAAGGTGACATCCAGCGCCTTGCAAATGAGCCTTTAAGTGCTTCTGTTTTGTTTTCGCGTCTCTTCCTCTCCTCTGCCTCCGCTGCTGGACATCATCCTATTGTCCACAAATTTGAGCTGTTACCTCTGTTTTGTTCCCCCCCCCCACTATCTCTCTTGTCCCAGTGTGGAGCAGCACATGACATTGCTATCAGCACATGCCCATCAGATTATCTTTCCGCCGACTGGTTACCATGGTAATGTAAAATGGAGAGCAGAGCAGGACAGAGTGAGAGGGTAAGGAGCTGGGTGGCCACATCCTGGGCAATTAAGGGCTGTTTGATGCCCTGACGAGCTGTTAGCTATCACCTGATCGCTGGTGAGCGGTCTTTCATTCCCCTCTCAGCTCTTTTCCCTTGTATCCACTTCTGGTCACAGTGTGCAGCCGGCTTTCGAAAAGAAAAGGAAATGACGGGAAGTATGGGGAGTTTATTGAACATTATTAGCTCTTTGAACATCCATTTGCTGAAAACCTCTAGGTCTGCCACAGCATCTCAGAGGACGAAGTCTCTTTGGGAGTGGCTTGCAGAGTTACCAGTGTAGAGACTATACCAGAGAGAAATCTTTATGTAGAGAGTGGATACTTTGAGCTGTGCAATTTAATGGTGGGATCAGTCTTACCATGCAGCTCATGATGAAGGTGGCACTGCATCCCTGCAGTGGTCTCATATCTGTGTGTAGTCTACCAGGTAAACAACCCAACGTATTCGGCCTCCTACCAGGTCTTTAGCTGCACCTCGTGGGTTCACTCATCCTATGGCGCTGTTCTTTTTGTCGCCAGTGTCTCTGGGGAAGGCAGGCAGAGTGGACACCTGTCCTGTCCACTCTGCCTGCCTGGCCCAGAGACACTGCATATCTGAAGAGGTTGGTATGTTTACCGCAGAAAATGCAGCTCAAAATCTGTTGCATCAGCCGACTGCAACCAAAACAAACACAACGATCATCATGGATGTCTGTCCCTGCCAGGGCACTCGGGTTGGCGTGGACACAAGGAGATATCACAGGCGCTCAGCTGTGGTCACAGGCTCCACCTCTTTCCCAGATTTTTATTTTTTATTTGACCCAACTAGACAAAGGAGCCGATCAGTTAAACCTAGCCACTGATTGAAAAATGGGATGGTTGTACCAGGACGACAAAGCTGTCACGGCTTTCATCACGCGAAAAAACGAACAGGCAGATTAGGGCGGGTCTTGTAAGAAAGCAGCACCAGTTACTTAAACGCCTGAAAGATAAACACTGATGCTTCGAAAAGGACTGAAATCAACATTTGGAGAAAGTTCATTAAGTGCATCTCCTCTAACAACATTTCTGTCCACTAACTGACAGGCATCCTGGTAATTGGGGGTGAGTTATTAAAAATAGGAAGATAAAAAGGTCAGCACAGAACCTTTGATAAATTGGCTAAAAATCCGGCTGACCTCCTGCTTTCGATAACGAGAAGCAAAACTCTGGAGGACTGTGGAGCTTTATTTTAGTTCTGTCATCTTCTTCTGTTTATAGAGTGATTAATTGAAGAGTCGTATGCTATTTTGAAGTGAATCACTTGTGGATATGTCTAATTACTGGTTTCTGTTGTTAGATCCAAAAATATGTCAGTTGAAGACAGAGAGATACAATAATCTGCTGCTCAAAAAATAGCTGCTGCTTAAAAACCTGTTTTTTTTTTCTTCAATCTCCAAGCTGCTCTTATTTATAAGAGCTTCTTGGATTCGACTAATGCCAATATACATCCGTATCTTACTTTTTATATACACACTAACACATTTATACGTTTCCTCATTAGGTGATTCTCTGCTGAAGCACAACGGGATGAAGTTCACCACCAAAGACAGGGATAACGACCACTCGGAGAACAACTGCGCCTCCTTCTACCACGGTGCCTGGTGGTACCGCAACTGCCACACCTCCAACCTTAATGGCCAGTACCTGCGCGGTCAGCACACCTCCTACGCCGACGGCATCGAGTGGTCCTCCTGGACCGGCTGGCAGTACTCCCTGAAGTTCTCCGAGATGAAGATACGACCGACCCGCGACACGGAGAAAAAATGAGACGGACGAAACGAGAACGAAGACAAAAGGAAAAAAAAGAAGAATTTTTTTGAAACATTACAAAACCACAACTTCTGACAGCTAGGCGGAGTTACTTGTCTTGATATTGTTTGTTCACTAAAACATACCTCTTTGAGTTTACTTGACTCTGCTGTTCGCCTCGTAGTGTCCCGTCCCCCTTTTTTTGCCCCTCTTCCTCCATCCCTCAGCTACTAGTAACATGCTGGCTTCCATTATCCTCTCCCTGGTCTCTTTCTAAACAAAAAAAAAAAAAAGAAAGAAAAATAGCGGAACCATCATCCTTTTATTTTTGATCATTCAGCTCACAAAAAAACAGCATACCAGAGCACCGAACCCACAGCCCACTGCGCTAGCTTTACTCAGTCTGACATGGTGGTCCAACCATCCCCTGCAGAATCACACACCAGTGATTTCCTCCTGACATGTAACTCTGACCTCCCATCTGTGCTGACACGGCACTTAGATCGTGGTTCAGTCTCGCTGCCCATCGCTGCATAATCTGTGGCTGGAGTGGGTTGCTCCAAATATAATAGACAGAGAAAAACAAACCATGAACAGGAGATACAAATCCTCCCTGTCCCCCCTCTGCAAGGGAAGTTCGGAGTATCCCCCAGTGAGAAGGGACAGCGCAGTGGTACACTACGTCACATTTACATCCCCGATCTGTGTGAATGAGACCCGGCGGGGTGTAGGTGGCAAGGAAGTGCGGGCCTGAAGATAATGAGCGGGAGACGGAGACCGAGAGCAAACAGGAAACAATTTGACGAGAGTTAAATTAGTCAGAGCGAAGGAGAGCTGAGTGAATCAAGGCGGCGCGAGAGGAAGTGGAAGAAGAGGAGGTGCAAAAAAAAAAAAAAAAAAAAAAGATGGAGAAACAGAAATGAGAAAAAAAGGAAGAGACAACGGAGGATCTCATTCATCTGACTTGGGCCATTAGGGAGCATATTGGGCACTTTGTCTGATCTGCCTGCCAGCTGAGTACTGGCCAACTGATGCAGCACTCACAGATGGTAACCCAGCACTTTGTGTGTGTGTGTGTGAGTGTGTGAGTGTACGTACGTACGTGTGTGTGTGTGTGTGTGTGTCTACGACAGAGAGAGACAGACAGAGTTCTGTAACACTATCAATTTCCTGTCATGAGTTCAGTGGAGCATCTCAACTGACTACAGTGTTTAGCAGAGACAGACTAAACACGATGCATGGCTGGCGAACCTTCACTCTCTCCATCTAACTAGTTAACATGACGATTACAGAAGCCTGTATTCGGACCCAAGGGGGACCAATGGGATCACGGATCGAAACAAGGAGTATCGGTCCCGCTGATCCGATTCTCTCGGACCTGTTGAGGAAACGTCACATTTTGGCCAACAATGCCACCTCTCTGCTTTTGTCATTTTTTGTTTTTTTTCTCTCTCTCTCTTCTTTTCCAGGTGATAATTATGGGATTTGTTTGCGTGACAGTCGCTCTTGTCATGCAAACAGAGAGAAAGTCGCTGTATAATAAGATTTGACGCTCTCAAATCACAGTATTTTTCTTCTGAGTAGGAGTTCTGCAATGTGTTACGGCAAAAACAAAATTGCCTAAAGCAACCAAAAAAAAAAAACAAAAAAAAAAAAACAAGAATGACATAAAAATACCAAAAAAAATTATAAAAAAAATGTTATGGAGAAAAAACACAAAAGGAAACATGTGGGCAGAAAATAGTGCAGTCCTGATTTTCCTGTCTCTCTCTCTCTCCTTTTATTTTTCAAGACGGTGAATCAAGCTTCATCGAGTTTCTTTGGATGTACGAAGAGCTTTAAAAAGATATCTGTAGATTTTCTTGTACAGTGTGTATGACTTTTAGAGCATGTGAAGCTGTTTTCTTACTATGCTAAAACACAAAGAGTATCTCAAGCACATGGACTTACAAAAACTCCACTGGTTTAAAAAAAAATGAAAGAAAGAAGAGATGTATTTACAGAACTTTTTTCCCCCCTTCCTCTACCTGACTGCCCCCCCCCAGCAGGTGGAGGAGGAATGTGACTACCCCCTCAAGCACACGTCCGTTCAAATCTGCAGCACAAATATAAATCTTCTACGGAGGCACAAAACGAGAGAGACTTCAAAACCTCTTGGCACGTTAAGCTGCCAGGCTTGGACATATGTGATTTTTCTGACATTTTTGGAAAGAGTCCCGTGGCACTTGGGGTGACAGTCATGAATGTTTGCGGGAAAAAAAAAAAAAAAAAAAAAATTGGTGTCGCCCCGGCTTGACAGCGAGTTTAACGTGTAGCACCGAGCGACGCTGCACCGAATACCTCTGACTCTGGACCAGCTGTGAGTTTTTTTTTTCCTGTCGTCACCGGTGCGTTGAAGGGATCTCCTGTCGCCGCGGGTGCGTTTTGCGCGGCACCTCGGCTGTGTACATAAAGCTCTTCGGCGTCATGTCTTGGTGGACCGCTGCCGCCTCTCTCGCTCATCAGAAGCACAGACACACACGTTACAAATACTTTGCTGATGTTACGGTGGCACAGAGTTCGACGCCTGACAGCAGGCGGAGGACCTAATTTGAAATAAGCTGGAGAAGGAGCTGGACTACGTGTGCATATGTATGCGTGTGTGTGGGTTGCGTGTGCACATGTGTGCGTCTACAGTGTCTCTGTGTGTACACATATATGCACATGCTTGGGTTTGTACGTGCCCATGTGCATGAGCCAGGCGACAGAACAGGAGGCTTGAGTGCGTCTCTGTGTGGAAACATTTTGAAGTAATGTGATGCTTATGTACAACTCGCCTCCCCCCTCCCTGTCCCTCCCCCTCCCTCCCCCCAGTCCTGCTATTTGTGTTGATAACAGAGAGATTTACATAATTATAATGAACTATTACTTATTGTGATTGTGAAACCCATAAGAGTGGACACCACCTTCTGGTACTGTGTTGAACTGCGCTCGTACCCTGATAAAAAAAAAAAAAAAAAAAAAAACCCTCCCCGACAACCCACTCCCAAAAAAAATCTTTCTTCACCTCGACACGACGTTGTGCTCACTGTATATGTTGATGCTATGTTGCCCCCTCGTTATTTAAATGTAAGCTATTATTTGCCATGCGCCCTTTCGTGTGTTTTTTCTGTCGAGTGAATGCCTTTGTAGTCACTCTCTCTGCTGCTGCAGCTTGCCGAGTCTCAGACGGAAAGAGATGATAAAAGAGTGAAATCAGAGGCTCTAATCATTCCCAGTTATCCCGCTCATTACAGTGCATCAGCATCCTCCCGATCGATCCCCCAGGTCCCCAAACCTTCTATCTTTCTTACTGTGTACCTCCTTAATTGCCTTAGCCTCTGCTGCCAATTCCCCCTCACTCCACAGCTCCTAAATCCTCCTCTCCTTCTCCTTCCAGCTCCCGACTCCCTGCCTCTTTATTACCCTGCTTTCCTCTCCTGCCTTCCTCCCCCACAAGTCCTCCCATTCCCTTCAGTCCCAGCGCAGAACTAACTCTGTTTTTCCTTTATTTTTCTTTTCTTTTTTTGGTGAAGTACTATAGATTGTTTTGCTGAATCTTGATACTGTGTTTTAATGTTCTTGTCAACATTTAATAAACATTCACATTTTATAAATGGGGAACACCCTGAAGTGCGTGGGGGTTTGTTCAGGTCGGTTTGGTATTTGGTTTTGGAATTTCTGGTCAAACGCAGTCAGCAGCTGGGTGTGAAACGTGGCCTCAGCAGATCCAGAGTCGAGAAAAAAGCGTCAGGAACAGATTTTTGGC
The DNA here is from genome assembly GCF_904848185.1 of Acanthopagrus latus. NCBI lineage: Eukaryota > Metazoa > Chordata > Actinopteri > Spariformes > Sparidae > Acanthopagrus > Acanthopagrus latus. The sequence continues at coordinate 22,515,250 of NC_051050.1, read as the reverse complement.
TTTATTTCCAAAAAGCCTTGAGATGACAGTGGCCGACAGGAGAGAGGCAAACTTTTTCAACAATGCTATTTGAAAGAAACAAACCCAGCAGCAACGCGTCATTCCTCGAAAACTGATTCACAGCCCATTTTTTGCGTACCTGTGCTACCGCTTGTAGCGGTTATCGCCCCAGACCAAGATTGCACACAACCACCGCGTACCTAAAGTGCCGATATATCCGGAAAAAAAATAATAATAAGGTAAGTTGAGATATCAGAGGAAATTAATTACCTTTTAATTAGCTTTCTCTGAAAATCATGTACTATCTTAATTTCCCTAGATAAGGTGTCTCGGCCTCACTTATGTGCTGCGACGTGGGTGGACTGTATTTGGTCCTCCAAGGGTAGTTCAAGGTACCGCGAGGCAATCTGCTAACTGATGTTTATGTTGTGTATGTGTAATATGCAACAAATTTGCCCACGATCAAAGTGTAGGTACAAGCAAATCTCAGGGGATACACTTAAAATACGGGGTAGTTTGTTGTTGGAGTAACATGAAAAAGCAAATGAGGAAGTGAAGCTCCATTTGTTGTCCTTTGATAAGCTGCGAGTGAGATGGAAGGTAACATCCATGAATCCACAACGTATATTATAGTAGTAGTCGTGTTTCTGGCAAACAAATTTAAGTCAATCATTCATCCTGCTTTGGTCTTTATAAAGCCTTTTGGGAACACGTACGGCTCTTTGGCGACCAGCTTGTTGCCAACTTTCGTCTGATGGGCAGGTGGCAGACTAATGCCGCCGACGAAAAGGGGGTTTTATCTGAGCTGTTCTTTTTCCTGAAAGCTGATACTCCCTGCTGCAGGAAACAAGGTTGCTGAGGGAAGTGAGACTAAACAAACGAAGTAGTTGTGCGGCAAAATAGCAAAACACTGAGCTCAAGATGCTACAGCTGCCATATTTTAACACATTCTCCAATCCCAGCTCATCAAATATGGCAGCGTCTCCAAAGTTAAACTCCAAACTATGAAACTTTACATACCTATGAACTCCTTCTCTCTGGAGGGAAATGACCCATCTAACCACCACAGCCAACCCCAACTTGGGCTCTTCTTGCCCTATAAACTACTCTACCAGAGGCCCACTTCAAGGAGTGATACTAGAGAGGTGACCAGGCTGCTGGATCTGATGCGTCGGGACCGTGAACATCCTGCAGGGCCGCCGACAGAGCGGGCGACACAAGCTCTGGTGTCAACCCCACAAATAATTTGCGGAAGATGATCTTGTCCTGTGCACAAGCCAGACTATCAGCAGCCCTGACAAGCTGCACATATCGAGCTGCACTCCCATGACAAATCTCTTTGGGCTCCTCATTACAACTGACCCCCCTCCTACATTACACGTAGTAATTAAAATATGGGATTAGTGACGGTTTATTACGGGAGCTGTAATTTAAAATGGTCATTAAACCTGTGTCAGGGCCATTACCTGCAACCCCTCAACACTGGACAAAAAACCCGCAAACACCTATTAACATCTGGCTGTTGTCCTCAGTGGGAAAGGGTACGATCGGCATTCATTTCCCGACTCTGCGGTAGTCACAGGTTTTCTCTGTCGGCATTGATGGAAAACATGATACAAGGGTGGAGACGCATATTTAGATATTATATAAAAGATATTTTTAATAACAAAAGGGATCACCGCAACATTCCTACTGGCCTCCATGCTGCTTTACACTGATTTCCTACAGATATGTGTCATCTACATACACCAGATTAAAAAAAAACTGTCAAACTCACCTGTTATTAGCAGGTTTATTCATTTAAAAAGACACTTGATGCAACAATATCTGTGTAAATATACAGTTTTAGTAACTGCAGCTTTTAAGAGCGATGATCTACAATGGAAATAACAAAACAAGGCGTCTTTATTCCATAATTTCACTAATACATCAACAAGAAAAGCCTGTTGGGACTGTAGTGTTTTCAAGAACAATAGGAGCTCCTTTTTATTCCCACGATTTCACCAACACACACCTCTGAGGTAATAAACACTGTGTTTCCTTCCCCTGCTAATTCTGGCTCAGAACAGGGCTCCGAACAAATAGCAGGTACCCGGCAAAATAAAGGATACAATGAACTGCTGGATATCAACTGAACAACAACAACAGTTCTCTCAGGATTCCCAGCAGCGTTTGACTCAATGAAACTAACCGGCATTCACACCCCGTCACTGCAGCCTGTTGGGAGCACGATATGGACCCGTAAATAAACTCACTAGATGTCACATAATTGTATAAATAATTAGTACACCTACTGGGCCATACAGACAAGAAGAGATTAGAGCAAATCTATTCAAATTAGTTGTGTTTTTCACAGACACCTCTGCTAGGGTTCATCACATTTTCCGCCGTAGTGCTACAATATTACTTTAAACTGTCACAATGTAGACGCAGCGCTGATGTGTTTCCATTAGTTTGTTACATAAACATGACATTTCTTTCCCGTCTGGAGGACTGAAACGCTGAAATGCTTATGTTGTGGTATGTTTGAAACGCCACATTTCCACAGCTCGACTGATATAAATGCCTTTTTTTCGATCTCTGTTGCTCATTATATTTAGTTTTTTTTTTTTTTTGGTTTAGCCTTACTTCCAAACATACAAGCGCTAACATCCCGTGTGGATGAGCAGTTTACTATGACGTAACAGTTTAAAGGAACAGTTCACCCAAAAATTAAAGAATAATTTGTTGTGAAAATCAGATTTTATTGTCCTGGAAAAAAAAATGTCTGGAGCTTCACAGCAAAATTGTTCTGCAGCATGGAGACTTGTTATAAAATATTAGAAAACAACAGAAAATGTAATCTAAAATGGCTCTATACAGCTCATATGGAAGCCCAGAGATCCCAAATTCATTTGAAAAGGCATTAGTTACACCCACAGCTAACATGTGCACCCACGTAAGATGGGATGTGCGCTAACACTTTTAGCTCTGCAGCAGCAGTGACAAATCCGGGTGTAAAAAAGGAAGCAAATAAAGTCTCTGGGCTTCCAGAGACTTGGATTATGCTGTGCGATGTGTACAGAGCCATTTTATATTTTTTAAAAAACAAGTCCCTATCTGCTTCATTTGTTTGAGGGAGTGCTACAACACTGTTTTACCTTGCAGCTCCAGAAATGGTGTGTGGGCTACAACATAAGGGTGAGTACAATGACTGAATTTTCATTATTTGGTGAACTTTTCCTTTAACTCACATGATTCCAAAGGCTGAAAATCCTTCATGAGACCTCCCGGTGTTGTTTTGATATCCTGCTACACAATGCGACCTGTCACTGATCAAATTCAGAGTGCCTGCGTGTGGCCAAAAGCCGGGCCAATATGACAAATCCACTAATTGCCTTGAAGGAGTGTGAGTCATGATACGTGCAACACCGTGAAGCGATGCCAGCCGTGTGATCTCGCTCTTCAATTCACGGTTCAAAAGACAGCAAATGATGTCAGTGACTGACTTCCTATCTCTGTAGAGCCACTAGATGCAGAAAAGGCATTCAAGAGTGCTGGCTGTGCCATCGACTCGGCTCCTTCAAAGTGCAATATTGGCAGCCTGCATGTTGTTTGCTTATTTGTGGAGCAGTGTCAAGTTGTTTTAAACGCCCATCCAACTGACTGATGATACAGCATCAGTGTACTTTGTGTTAAATATTGTCCTCTGTAATTTCACGACTTCCTCCAGGAGCAGACAGCTGCTGCTCTCCAGCAACTTCACATCTGCTTCCCGTCCCTCTAAACGTCTATTACAAGACGTTCAGTGGGACGAGAAGCCGATATATTCATCGGCGGTGTCCGGCGATCTTTGCTGCGACAAAATACAGATGTTTTTGACAAGAAGTCAGGCGTCTTCATGGCAACAAAACAGGTCATTTAAACGAAAAAAATATTTTATCTCCTAACCCTAACAAAGTGAATTGTGCCTAAACCTAACCGGAGCGTACGCACATTGTTGTCACAATATAAAATGTAGAAGTTACATGTTTTTAACATATCTTTGGTTTGCAGAAATGTACGTTGCCAACATTTATCATGGTGACTTTCTCCTTTATTTTCATTGCATCAGAATTGATAGTGATAAAGCCTGCGTAACACTTTTATTACAAGATTTTTTTTTTTCTCATTTTGAACTTTTGAGACATTGGAAAGTGATAAAGTAGAGCGACTACAGTATTTGATTAACCATAGCAGTTGAGTAACAGTATCTGCTGGAGTAAAGCAACACCAGATACTGGAACTGATATAATGATGCCAGTTTTTCTTTTAAATTAACTTATGATTGTGATTACATCTGCATTAACAGCTGACAGTGTGTGGTTACAGAGGCCTGTGAATGATTTTGCCAGTGACCAACGCTCATTAGAATGAATGGGACACCATCTTGAACGGCCGCATCCAGTTCCTCCTAATTCATCTGTGATAACTGCCTGTTCACTCTCCCGAAAAATGCTACGCCATGCAACTTCTGGCCTCTCACTCCTCGTGCAGGCAGGAGAGGATGGATGTCCTCATTTGACTCCCAGAAAGAAAGCAAATCATTGTCGCAGATGTCGGACTATTCCTTTTTATTTTGCAAAAACAATAATAATGCGTGTGATAGAAACCAGGAGATGATGGAAACAGAAGCAGAGCTTTCTGGTGTGGCAGCGTCTCTGTGTTCATGCGGCGTTAATCAATAAAAATGTGCAGCCCAACCAAAGAGAGCACATAAAATAACGGCTGGCAAAAAGAGAGGGGAGGGTATTTGTCTACATTTGTCGTCGACTAACTCGTGCTGCAATTAGGAATCGTCTGCTGCACCTTTTGCCACGTAGCTCTTGGTTTGCGGGGCATTAGCATTCCTTCCCTGCATCTCTTTTCAGCATGCCAGCAGGGTGAGCATACAGATTACCACGGAGCCGTGAAAAAACCCACTAAACACATGAGCACCTGACTGAAAGAGAGCAATGTATTAGTTCAGGCAGATCACTAATGTCGTGCTTTGCTAATCTTTTACGTAATCACACACACACGCACACACACAGAGAGACACACACACCACCCCGCATCCATTGTCATAAAAAAAAAAAAAAAAAAAAAAGCAGCCGATTCAAATTACACGCCGAACACTGATTGTTTCTCCACCGCCTGCTGCACCCCGTTTTTGCTGCGAGGTAAAGCTTTACTCCTACATCCCCAAACCCCTTTATCTGATATAGCCGATCCATTTGCTCTGGCACCGATAACACGGGGCTGTTGTTGCTCCGGCTTCACTCTGTGAACACCAATGGGGGGGATTTGCATTTCAGTCTGGTTATATCTCCGGCGTGCTCGCAGGGAAGGTGGCAGGGGGGGGGGAGCAGCTTTTCTGCAGAGAGAGTCAAAGAGAGCTGTCTTACCATTTGTTGCAGAAGGTTTTACCTTTTTAACTGCCGTCGTCCAATCAAACGCATGTTGCTTTGTGTTGTTATTAATTATAGCCAAATGGCACATTAATTGGCATGCACGTTAACAAGATGCATGGAGGACAGCACATTTACAATTATATACAGCGTACGTTTAGTCGCCTCAGATTGAACAAACCTCAGACAGTTGGGTTGGAAGTTTCCGCCGCACAAGATACAATTTGCTCGTACAGGCGAAGTGGTGAAGTCCAACACTAATCGCAGGGTTTGGTTTCGATCACTGGAGGATGTGACAGCCGGTCCGCCACGCTTGTCATAACGCTTTGTTCATCTCTCCCAAACCCTGTTCCTGCAACTGGCCAAAGATATTGATGAGTGGAGCGTATATATATTTTGTAGTTCATCCAAAAAGTTGAGACCCAGTCATCACCCTGCTGCAGACGGAGAGTGGCTTTCATTGTCCTTAAAGTGAAACTCTCCCCAAAATGCAACCTAGGCTTTTTCTATGAATGTTTATGAGTCAAACCTTCGTGTAAAAGCATAATTACAACGAAAGAGGCACTTTTAAGATTTACTGTATTTTTGTTTTCAGGTCAAACTCAATTTCAATGGGAGTGCTACGGGCACTTTTACTCTAGCATCAAAATCTCTATTTTTAAAATACTAAGAAGAAGAAGAAGGCTAAGAAACACCAGCACTGAGAACATTGTTTGTGTACACAGAGTTACTAAAAAGAAAGTTTTTGAACAACTCACGTTAGCAGTAGCTTGTTCCACTCGCCGCCGTCATGCTGGCCGAGAAGTGTTGATATCCGAATGCAGTATAACCTGGAGGACAGTTAGGGAGGCACGCTCTCAAAGCTTAGTTCCATATAAATGCACGGATAATTGTGACGTGAGATATCGCATTGCGTTGTTGCCGGAAGAAAGTAGCAGTCCACCTTAACTCTCCTCTATATTTCATCGCATTCTGAGATCGACACTTCTTCACTGGCAGGACGGCGGCGAGTGGAACAAGCTACTGCTAATGTGAGTGGTTCAAAAACTTTCTTTTCAGTAACTCTGTGTACACAAACAATGTTCTCAGTGCTGGTGTTCATGTGTGGAGACCCTGGTGATGCTACCAGCAAAGTTTCATGTTGTGTTGAGACTTCTTACTGTTTTAAAAATAGAGATTTTGATGCTATTGTAAAAGTGCCTGTAGCACTCCCACTGAAAATGAGTTTGACCCGAAAACGAAAGTACGGTAAATCGGTAAAAGTGCCTCTTTCGATTTCAGCTGCATGCTAGCATGACAAATACTATATTTTGGCATCCAGACATTTGGATGATGTCAGATGGAGCCATTTTATGTTTCTTTTCAGGCGTTTTTGGATGTTTTAAAACGTCTCCAGCCACGTCAGTTGTTAAGAGAAATGCTGCAACTTAACTTCCCCTCATTTTCCATCAGAGTCGGGAGGGAGTGAGTAGATAATGGGTGAATTTTCATTTTTGGGTGAACTTGTCCTTTAAGTCTAAGCTCTGGCAGATGTATGTGGATATTCCTGACAAACCAACTAACAGCTCGGTGAAGGTAATTAAATGTGTGCTTGTCTGCAGAAGCCGGTCTAAGCAGATTTCAGGCAGAGTCAAAGGCTACATTTGTTTTACTTTGTTTGTAAAAACACAACTATTTTAGGTGTTTATAATTAGATTTGTGATTGCTGTCTAGGGGACTAATTTCCTTTTATATTTCACACAGCGTGGCGCAATTATGACTTTTCTGCAAACCACTTTCAAAACAAAGTATTGTTGATAGTGGGGCCTTTGCAGAAGTGGGCATGCTGATTTTTTTTTTGACGTGCGACAATTAATAGCTCACAGAGCACTCGGTATTTCTGAGGAAACTGTGTGTGTGTGTGTGTGTGTGTGTGTGTGTGTGTGTGTGTGTGTGTGTGTGTGTTTGTGCGTCTTTTAGTGTGGACTTGAAAGCTTTCTGCTCTGCCTGCAGTCGGAGCCAGGACATAAGTTTGCACTCCAATCTGAATTAATTACCTTTTTTTATTATTTTTTTTTTTGTTCTTTAATGTAACTTTGAGGTGACATTAATTAAATTACTTCACATAATCACACTCTCCTTTGCGCATGAAAGTAAATCCGTTTCAGCCTGCACTTGCTGCCTCCTTCATGCTGGTGGCGGATCAGCCAGCAGTCGTTCAGCCGCATTCAAGTAGAGATAGTGTTTGGGTTTTTTTTTTTTATTTCCTTTCCCTTCGAAGTAAAGCTCTTATCTCCTCAGTGTGAAACGCTCTTAGTTGACTGTACTAACTGCATTAGTGACCTTGCACTACTCTCTTCCTTTTTTTTTTTTTAATCAAACTGCCCTACCTGCCTGTTTTCTCTTCTTTTCTATCAACTTAACCCGTTTCAAGCGAGCATCAGTGTCGGCAGTTCAGCCTGCTTTACCCCTCAGGTTCTCCTGAAGAACACGGTTTATGTGTTTTCTGTGATCTTGGTGTTGTCATGGATGACTTGTGTTTTATGTTCCAGTGCCCCCCTGTGTGTACAGTGACTTGAGAATACTGCCTATCATAATATTGTAGGTTGCGTTGGCTCTTTGGTGGGGAGACTTTCCTTTTTTTTTTTTTTTCTTCACCTCAGCAATTATCAGAAAAGTACATCCCAAATGAGACAGAAGATCCGGCATAATCGTTTTTGTCATGGAAACAAAATGATTTGAGATGCTGCGGAAAATGTAGGAAAAGTGGAACATGTTGAGGCTGCAGATGGAGAGTGAAGGAGTGGATTGGCTGCAGGAGTAGTTTTGAGAAGACGGTTTATTCTCTTCTGTCGGAGGCGACTTCTACATCATGGGGGTTTACTGCACACAAAGCAAAGCGAAACATTTAAACGGCAGCATTTGTCAGGAAAAAATCTGCAGGTTCCAGCTTCTGAAATTAAAAAACAAACTCTTTTTGTCATATGTCAAGTGAGGCAAGAAACAAGAAGCGAGATGTCTCACAAAAAAAACAGTGTGTCTAACTCAGGATGTTAGTGATTCAGACTTTTTTAAAAACAGGTTTAACGTCTCCTGGATGTCGTCTCCAGTTAGAAGATCTGCTGCTTTCAACGGTTCCAAGTTTTTCCAGCACATTTGTGACGACGAACATAAAGGCAAAAACAAAACAAATGAAATGATAAATTTGTCTACTTGCAAAGGGAAAACAAGTCCATTGCCTATATGTTAGCATGTTATCTGCATTTAAAAAAAACTGCAAATACATGCTAATATTGATGTAAGAATGGTGTTGGTGTGTGATAGCAAGTCAAATATCTCTTGGTTTACGTCCTCTGCACTTGTCATACTTTAAGGTGCAATAATTAAGAATTAGCCACCTCTGGAATTAGTTCTCTAGTATCGCCAGCGTAACCACCTGCTGATGCTAACTGTTGCTAACTGTAGCTGTAGCTCAGTTAGCCGTGCAGCTAGTGGTTGGGGCTGTTAGCATTTTTGACAAGACAGGTTGGCGCTAGCTGGTTAGCTTCAACAGTCATCTCTGCAAAACAACACACAGATATCTTTGACATTAAATCAGAACTTATTTTAATCTAAATCTATTTGATTTTTTATGTTTTGAACTAAAAAATCTGCACATTTTGCACCTTTAAATAGATTGAATAGATTAATAATGAAATAAATATCACTGACCTGTAACTTTAGGTTAGTGCAACATCCTTTATTTACCCCACTCGGTACATGGTAACTGTGTACTACTGCTATAAATCCTGCGTGAGGGGTCTGGGGATTTACCTGTGACTTCACCTACGATAACTGATTTCTCACCTTTCATTTCTCTCTCCTCGGTGCATCGATCCATATATTTCTTGTCTTTTACGCCTTTTCTGTCTATGACGAGAGGTTAACGCCACCCAGGACGTCGAAGAGCAGCAAAACACACAACAACAACTTAAAAGTTCGGTTTTCTTATCCACCCAGACTGCTTTCCATCAGATCATCCAACCATCTGCATCAGCAACATATGCATTTATCAATTAATAATCTGAAGCAATTGTACGTCACTAACATGATGTCTGCTTCCATCATCACACAGAGCTCTACAACTCCCTTTGTTCTTTAATAGTGCATCAGTACATGAAATTACAGTCCTGCAGTTCTGTCGACGTGAGCGTCACCTTTCTTTTCATGTCAGCGTGCTGCTCGTACAGCTGATGGTGTTTGGGAAGAACGGGATACGTGAGGGGGGGTCGCAATACAGTCGGATCTGCAGTGGCATCGAAGGGCTCGATGATAATGGCGCACGTGATGCATTCAGTTAAAGAAATGTCAAATCTGCCACACTCAACAGGCATTAATTATGAAGCAAACACTTAAAGGATTCGCCTCTAAAACAAATTGCTCTTCTTTATCTAAATGTTTTAAAAAGTCTGAAGAAAATGTTCACATCTGAGCTTGTGCAGAGCGAGGCGGCTGAAGTTCATTCATCGTGTTATCCACGTGCATTCGTGAATTTGGATGGGGGGAAAAAAAAAAACCTGGTATCTAAAGTTCCCACACAGAATGCTGCAGCAGAGGCATTTCCTCGCGTCACAGTCGGTTTCTTTGAGCCCATTATCACATGAAGAGTCTCAAAGCGGAGCGCGATTGAACAACGACAGAGACTAGTTGCACTCATCAGCTCGGAAGCTGCACTCGCTCCTTGGACTCTTCAACCCGCCTTGATAATACTGCCGTTTGCCTTTCATGTGTTCGGGGTGTTTTTTCTTTTTTCTTTTTTTTGTAAACAGTGGTTCTTCATCTCCATTTCAGAGTTCACCTTGAGTTTTAGTATGGATTTTATTTCCATGAATTTGGCTCTTAGTGAAAAAAAAGAATATTCTTCAGAAGCTCTGATCAGACTGGAAATGTCATGAGGAAACCGCACAGATCACACAACACCTTGTACTGTGCTGTGAACTAATAACGAACACTAATGACCAATTCATCCAACCTTTTCAAAAAGTATCACAGTAAATTTGTCTTGGATTTAGATATTTTCAACATAAACCTAAACATAACTGTATAAAAACAAATGTTAAATGTGTTTATTCATTTCAAAAACATTCCTCCTCTACTTAAAAACAATGAAATACTTATTTTAACATAGATATCACATCCCAAGTCCACATCTTTGATGACGCGGGTTCATGTCCAGTGTTGAAGCCACTGAAGTTAGATAAGTGATGTAGTTATTTTAAGCTAAACTACAATGTTCTCCTAAACTTAACCAAGTTTTTTTTCTTCCCTAAACCTAATCAAAGTGCGAGCTTACAACGAAGATCCATCGCGCCCGTCGCTGATACGCTGCAACGTTCCTGTCGTTTGCTGGGACTTGTTTTGGAGGTGAACACATACTCATAGAACTGGAGTTACATACAAGTAACTACGATTGTAAGTGCCTTCCTTTAGGAATGGATTTTTGTTTTTTAAACCAGAGATTCAAAAATGTTACGGTACAATCATCTCTGATCACTAGTTCATTTTAAACTTTAGGGTTTTGTTTGTTTGTTTGTTTTGATTTCTATTATGTGAAAAAGAATAAGTATGTTTCTCTGTCCGTCCGTCTCTATATAGAAGTTTTTTTGGGGGGTAAAGAATGAATTCCATTCAGTTGTTGAGCTGAAAGCGCCAGCCATCCCGACCCACTCGCTGAACATCTAGCTGAACAAAAGAGAGCGAGACAACCTGTCTCCAACACTCGCTGTTTCCAACAGACAGATCAGGCAGGCGACCACAATTGGAAAAACCTTTTCAGGGGTCCGACTTCGGCAGCAACAGTGACAACCCCTGTAACCAAACACTCGCAGGAGCGCTGACACAAAGAGACACACTGAGCAGTAGTCATTCATTTCAGATGAGCACTTAGCCGTGAGGAGCGACACCGAAGACCAGAGCAACAAACGGAGGAGAGATCTCTGCACTTTCTTTTCCAGCAGGAGAAAGTTGAGCGGAGTTCGACTTGAAGTGACGAGGTGAAGTGGGCTGCCATAAAAACTTCAGTCAGATTTCAGTCCCCCCCCCCACCGCCAGCTTGTCCCTGTCGATGCACAGGTTTATCGTTGGCAATTGGATTGGAATTTATAACCTGATGCATAATAAACAGCAAAACAAACACAGAAGAAAATTGCGGTTACCAAAACGCAACTTTACTTAATTATGAATAGTGTTGATTTTCTGCTTGGTGCAAATTGGAAAAATTGAACTTCGTGATTTTTTTATGACTTTAAAAGTAATCGTTAAGAGAAAGTTGGGAAAGCTTTCCCCAAACTGATCCCCTCCCTCATGCTTGGGTGCAGCTCCTGAACAGCGGATTAAACTGCAAAATGTCACCGTGCTAATGTGAAATACAGTTTCACTGCTGCTGCTACTTTCCGTATTTCTCAGTGCAGAATTGAGATGAAAACACAGACCAATACAGCTGTGTAGGTTTCAAATGTGGGCTGATTTTGTGGAACATGTGCTTAAATATTTTCAGAACTGAGTAGCTGCACAAATGCTAGCAGGTTGACTAACTCACCTCGCTGCTCAGCTTATAGAACCGTCCTGCCAATTCTGTCCACCACGTCAATTTTGTCCCTTTTATTTTACAATATTAAAGTTAAACGCTGCTCTAGGTTGCACCAGGTTAGAGGTGAGTTATATCAGATGTAACTCTATATGTAGTTTTGCTCCAGGATATTTACCTCTGTTTGCAAACTGTATATAATGCAGCTCACCTTTCTTCTCTTAGATAGATAGAAAACCCTGATGTCTCCAGGAGCTCTCTGTGGCATGTGACGTACATTAGGCTAATTGATGGCGCTGGGAGGTAGAAAGGTCCCAGTGGGGCATTATGGGAGCTGTGGATCCAATATTCCTGCCTGACAGACACCAGCGGAGGTAACCTGGTATCTGCTTATTACTGGTGACACCTCACAAATATGGAGCAGCGGCTAATAACTAAACAGAGCCCGTGAGAGCGTTTGATGGAGGGGTGTTAGTGGGAGGAAAGTGAGGTTTTGGCTAATGGGCTTTTATTGAAATGACACAAAGGGGGTTCTCACTTACGCTTCGGGATACAAGGGATGAGCTGGACCCTGAAGTGCCAAACCCACGTATACCCACAGTATATCTGTTTACTACTCTGCCAGCACAGGACAAAAGGAGGGTCCATGTTACTGACAGGAGTCGTGAAGCATCGTGAGCGGCACCTCTCTGTCTCTCTGGGGACTGAAACACTTGTAATGGAAGCTGTCCCACAACACAAAAAACACACAACACTTTCAGGCTGTGTCAAAGTGGAGTGCCTTACTTCTGCAAAGTGTTCCTATCCTAAAAAAAAAAGTGTCATTTACAGCAGTAATGAATGTAAAACAGTCTACAGTGTATCATCGACTCGCTGGTTGATATTATCCGGTCCGATCTGCAATCGGCAGGCACATTATCCATAATTTTTCCCCTTTCGTGTTGCAAAGCGGAGCTTAAAAACTAGAAACATTTGGACAGTTACCATAAATTCCACTGGTGACGAGCTGGATGCCGATAAAAAGTTTCCAAATGCTTCATAATCCACTTCTCTGTCGCCCATCTGTAAGCTGTGTGTGCTCCAAACACTCACATCTATCAACACGAGATTTGGATGCCAGTGAGGACAGGCAGACGGAAATAATAGTTACCTGGATGTAACCCCCAGTTCTGTGAGTACATGCGTAGCCCTCTGACTTCATGCTGTATGTCATAGGTCGACTGTGAGAGCAGCTCATTATAACACTTTTTTATTCTGGTAGGACAGCGATCTCTAGTGGCCAAGGCAATTATTGCTGCAGCAAAGAAGGAAGTCAGGTGAAGTCCTGTCCACTAATTACTAATTAGGTCACGTTTTTTCTAAACCTATCCAAGTAGTTTTCTGCCCTAAATCTAACTGCGAGCTTGCGACAAATACCCAGCATGCCTGTCGCTGGCCCGCTTCAACGTTGATGTTATTTGACCTGGTTATTTTGTTTATTTCTAACATGATGCTGGTGGTTCTGTTGTCTTCGTCTTTCTTGCCTGTGTTTGTTTTTCTAAACTCTGTCACAGGATCGGGACAGGACAGGAGTATTTCTGGGACGGGACGGTAGTGAAAGTCCACCCTCCCCTCCAATGTCATCCTCTGGCTTGTCCATGCATGTACAAGAAATGTCATTTTTGCAGCTCCCTTTCTTCTGTTACTGAGCTCCAGCATATATGAAAAGGCTACAGGTAGCCTTGTCTCCCAGCTCCCTGTAGTCCTCGTCTCCCCTCTGGTACGTGACGTTGTGTGTCAGGCTAATTGATGGTGCTGGCAGGTAGAAGGTCCCAGTGGGGCCTTGACGGAGCTCTGGACTCGATACTCTGCCTGACAGACACATCCGGAGGTAACCTAGAACCTGCTTATTACTGGTGACACCTTACAAATATGGAACAGTGGCTAATAACAAAGCTCGCCTTTGATGGAGGGATGCTGGTGGGAGGAAAGTGAGGTTTTTCATCTAAAAGGCTTTTATTGAAATGACACAAAAAGGTTGCTTTAGGACGGAAGGGTTGAACTGCGTCTGTATTGCCAAACATTTATATATATATATATATATATATATATATATATATATATATATATATATATATGTGTGTGTTTGTACTGAGCCAGCAGATGAATGACAAAGGCGGGAACATATTGACACGAGTCATATGAGGACAATAACAGCACCACTCTGTCTTTGAGCACTCAGCCACAAAAAGCCATTATCTGTTTTGATTTCTGGTGTCTGTGTCAACATGGGGCAGACTTATTTCTGCAAAATACTGCCACGCTAACAAAGGATCGTTAACATGTGTAATAACGGTAAAAAGACGTTATTTTGGTGTTCCATTAGCAACCTAGATCCTGTGGAAATGGGGTTGCATCATATTTGACATGCGAAGAGTATTTCAGTATATGCACATTTAGCTAGAAACTAGTTAATGTCCTGTTTTCTCACGCGTTGTTTTACCTTTTGATCATCTTTGGCCACTGTAGAAACCAGTGAATGTGCCAAACTCTCCAGTTTTGATGCTCTGAAGATGACGTTTTGATTAGTTTGAGTTGCGGTTTGCTGTGCGCATGCAGCTCTGCAGTCCCTCACTGACCTCATTCACTCACTGGTTGGTCGTCCCGTGTCCTTCAGCTTCCTACCATCAGGTGTTGCAAAGCTGAATGTATGTTGGTTAATAATAGTTCAAATGACCCTCAGGATGTTCTCAGGAAGTTTTCAAATGCTTCCTGGCACCGCCACCGTCTGTATGAGACTGCGGTCGTCATGGTTTCTGTTTTTGTGTCATAGTTTTCCTGTTTTATTCCGTAGACTTTCCTCTCCCGCCCCTTTTTTCCCTGCTCACGTACGTTTCAGCTCTCCCTCCACTCCTGTCCTGCATCAGCCTCATTAGCCCGGCCCTGTTCCCGGTGTTTTTTAACCCTGCCTATCAGCTCTCTTGTTTCCTCAGCTGATTCCCTCCTCCTCCTCCTCATCTCTGTTTCCCCGTCTCTCTCCACCTGCACCTCATCCCCTCATTAGCGTAGTCTGTATTTAAGTCCAGTCATTAGTTGTTGTTTGCCGGTTCCAGCTTTTCTGTTAACCTGTTCTTGAGATGACAGCGCTTCAGTGAGCTGTAGTTAATAAAACAACTTTATTGTGTTCAGAAAAAGATGATAAATTGGGTGAAAATAGTGTTGACCATCAAACCCAGACGCCACTCTACCTCACCTGACTCGTTCTGAGGGATTTGTGTCGAACTTTTCTGAAAGCCCGGTGACAAAACACTGTTATCTGACAACCTTGGAATGAGAACGCTCTGTCTGCATAAAAGCGCCGCCATTTCTGTGAAAACTGGGAGACATCCGACCGTCCTCACCCACCTGATCAATGAATTTAACCACCAGATTTTGCAGGAAGGACGTTTGCCTGTTCTTAAAGGAGCTATTTGTTTTGACAAATTGATTTTTGAGTCTCGCCCCCAACTCGTCACGAGGACTGAAAAATCAACCTTTCTTGCAAATAGGAGCTTTTTTATTTTTTTTAAAGCCTTTCTCTGTTGATGTGGAGGGATTATAGGACGATACGCAGCTGAGTCTGACTGAAACACCATCTGATGATACCCAAAAAACTTGGCTCCGCATACATACGGTATCCAAGAAAAGATTGCTCTCATGACTCTGAACAAAAGGAGGCGATATTTACTGGTGAGGGAACATTTAATAGCGTATAAAATCACCCTGCTCCACATCCGAGTGCTTAAATCTCACTCATTAAGATTTAATTAAAAGCTCACGGACCAGAACTTTTCTCCCCCCCCCATGTGGTACCTGGCATGAACAGTTTGGACTCCTCTGGTGTGCAGCTCGATGGAGGGATACTGACACAGTTTTTAGTTTGGGCAGAATTACACAAGAAGGAAACTGTGCAGGGAACTCAACTCTGGGCAGCTTCACAAGCCTCACAAAGGAAGAAAAAAGTTACAGTCTGTACATCGGCACCTCGGAGGCTCAACTCCCGACTCCAGATTATTCTCTAACACCATCCTGACATATGGACTAATGGTATATAAGGTTCAGCTGCTGTTGTTCTGGTGGAAAGTTCTCCTTCTCCTTCTGCACTCTAAGCTCATTATTCGCCGTGCACAATGCCTTTCTGTCTAATTCTTCTCTCGCTTCGCGTCTCTCATTCACAGCCTCTTTCTCTTTCACACGTTCATTAGCGCACTCCCGCCATTAACAAACACAGCAACACTTGGCGCGACGGCTGTGCACCCGAGCTTGCCGCAACAAAGCTTTTTATTTCGAGGTGTCATTTTCACGTGTTTCACGCAGCTTTTTTACTGAACTACAAGATGTACGCCGGAGATATGACTTTTCTTTTCTTTTCTTTTTTTTTTTTTTGCAGCTAAATCCGGCCACAACTCCAGGATGTGAAAAATAATGTGCCGTTTGTTGACTCACACAACCGCCGATGTTCTTTGTTCTCTCCTAATCGAGGTGTCATCTAACAGACTGTCACAATCGCACACGTTCTTATCGCTGACATTTAACACAGCTAAATGACAGATTTTTAATTTTCATTCCTCTCGATGCTCTTTCTGGGAGTACAACTTTTTTTTTTTTTTTTTTTCCCCCCACTGTGTGACTTTTGGCAACCCTCAGAGCACTTCAGTTAAATCACTGTTTGGTAAGTGAAATATCTCCCCGCTCAGCAGCATGGCCGGTCTCATTTCTGCTCGCTGCGTTAATAAGTTCAGTCCTTTTATAAAACAATGAATTAAGAGATTCCGTGCTGCAGATTAGCCTCATGCCTAATTGATTATGAGAAAAATGTCCCTGTGTTACAGCTCGTAGCAAATGGGACATTAATGCCGTCTCCTTTGTCTCATTCTCATTCGCTCATGCAAATGTTTGCTCTTCTGTCGACTCTCTGTCTTTCCGTTGATACAGAACGCAGCCGCCTGCCTCTTTTGTCTCTTTCTCGCTGTATTCAGTTCAGCTCTCTTCTACGCCAGCCTTACCTCCAGGCCTCGCTCGGAGCCTGAAGGTGAAGCTCTGGATTTACCTGCTGATCTACGCTCCTGCTCTCACCTTTAG
Organism: Acanthopagrus latus; assembly: GCF_904848185.1. Taxonomy (NCBI): domain Eukaryota; kingdom Metazoa; phylum Chordata; class Actinopteri; order Spariformes; family Sparidae; genus Acanthopagrus; species Acanthopagrus latus. The sequence continues at coordinate 22,498,198 of NC_051050.1, read as the reverse complement.
TCACAAGCTTTTGGGTCGTGACCAGAGGGATGAAACTGCAGATACAAGCGGCTGGAAATTTGTTTTCTTTGCGGTGAGCTCAGATTCTCTGATACCCTATCTAAGCTCCTAACGCAGTCTTGCAACAGTAACTCCTTTATGTTGAGCGGAGCCTGCTGAGGTGGTGCAGGGCATCTGATTAGGATGTCTCCCTGAAGCCTCCCCGTGGAGGTATTCTGGGCACGTCTGACTTGGAGGAAGCCCAGAAGACTCGGGAGGGATTATAATATTCCAACTGGTCTGGGAATGCCTCAGGATGCCCTAGAAGGCGCTTGGAGGACGTGGCTCGGGAAACAGCTGCCTGAGCTGCTCTTATTAGAGTGCTGCCACTAGAGCCAGGAATCTGATAAGGATGAAGGGATGGAACAAAAAGGGCACATAGCTGTTTTTCAAATGTACTGAAATAAAAATATGTATGTGAATCCAGGAAACTTAAGATGCGCGGAGACGAACTGTACAACATTAATGGCCTATTAAAGGGGCACTGTGCAGTTTTGGAGAGCATATTCAAACCTTGAATTTTGATCTTTGCAATCTTAATGAAGTTATAACACAAATTCAAATATCTAGATTTCCATAACTGAATAAACAAGCATGGAGCATCAGTGTTATAAACACAGAGTCCAGCTCTCCTCGTCCAGATGTAGAGCAACAGCTGGATCAGAGATGTTGTGGTGGAGACGATCTCTGATTTCACATAGTTTGGAGTCTTTGTGGCCTTCTCACTCTTTATACTGCTTTGACTGACTTCCTCCTTTGCTGCTGTAATAATTAATATGGCCACTAGAGGTCACTGCAAAACAAATCACACACACAAGTTGCTATCACAGTCAACCTACATAGTCATCAGTGCAGTGAAAGACGACCACTTGCTGGAACACCTCACTGCATTTTTTTCTGCAGCCTTCATTTTTAATATTACGTGACCAGCACTTTATTGTTTTTAATATTGTGCTTTTTATTTTTCTTTTGTAAAGCATTCCGGGAAAAAGTCCATTTCGAAACCTTTTTTTGTTTTGTTTTGTTTTTTTTTGTTAGAAATATCCTGCTAACAAACTGACAAATGGGCCCAAAAACAAACGTGCGTGCTGAAGGTAATTACAGAGCATTTACTCCACTAAGAGCTATGGCTGCTCTTTGTACTCTCAGTGCTCTCTGTGTGTGTGTGTGTGTGTGTGTGTGTGTGTGTGTGTGTGTCGGTCTGTGCACATCAATGTGAGGTAAAAAGAGACGGTTGTGTAAGAATAAAAATCCGCCACGGCCCTTTTTTGAACGGCTTCCAATGTGCTGCAGAACGCTCCGTGACCTCGCCGTATTGTTCCTGTGCTCGTGTTCAGATTAATAAAGCATCGCTCCACTGGTGAGCTGTTAGCTGAACGTGGCAAACGCTGAAAAAACAGATGAGAGGGAAGTGCATTCAGCTGCTTTAACACCCCGTCATTGTAAGGGCTGTTTACCATACATTTTACATGTGATTGTTTTCTTTTTTTTTTTAATTTGGTGGCAGCGTGCAGCTTGTAGCTTGACTCTTGATCAAAGTTCCTGACAGACGTGGTTCCACCTGTCAGCGTGTTCGCATCATCAAGACTTCTCTCAGCATTACAGCAGATGTCAGAGTGTACAGGCTGTTGTGTTTTTGTTTTTTCCCTCATTTTTCATTCATTCACAAGAGGAATTGTAGAGTGCCCATAGAGGCAAAAAATAAATAAATAAAAATGTGAACACAATGTACCCTGAGCTTCAAAAAAAAAAAAGAGAGAAAATCCTCTTTCTAGCATGCTTTTTTTTTTTCCAGGCAGGGATGTGCAAAAGTTCACCTTCGTGGTATCCAGGTTCTGTCATGTCCAATCAAAAGCCATGCGTAGAGATCTTCCCTGGTGAATACAGCAGCGAGCATGGCTTGACTTTTTAAGTTCCACCTGACGCTACAGATATAACATGGTCAGCTTCACAGTTGTTTAGACGAGCCTTTGGAGAAAACGAAAAAAAAAAATTCCAAGAAGTCAGAGGTTTTACTGAGTACGGGCAAAATTTGATTTTTGCATGCGTCTGTTAGTCTCGTTTATTTTCCCCACCAGTGATACTGATGGCGCCTGACATTAGATACGCTGAGTGGGAAAGCTTGAAGGAATGAAACAGGAAACTGGAACTGTATTCTGAAGATCTATGTTTCATTGTGACGGATTTAATCATCGGTATCGAATATATACAGATAAAGTTCACCCAGACAACCGCAGAAAGTGTAGCGATCGCAGTTCTTATTTTGCTGTTTTTAAGTGAATACCATTACTCCTCAGTCCTTAAGGTGCCATCAGGCCTTTCCTCCTTTACTTTAAGACTCACCTACACACAGAGTTATTGTCTTCAGTGATCCCTGATCAACCAGCCATCAATATTTTATCTGGCTACTTCTTAATTAATGCCAGAAAGAGATTAAAATGCTCAATTTTTACCGGTCAGTGTTCTTGTGCCCAGAGGCGTTTATTGGCCTTTACATTTTTAACTCACAGCGGAGCCATTTTTCACTCGGGGAGGCGTCTGTAGACTGTGTGTGTAGTGTTGCATAATTCCAGAGTCAGCAGGAAATAAACAAGAGGCTGGTGACACTTCTACGTACACATCGACTCTATGCAAGATCACACACACTTTACGCAACTCGCAAACACCTACAGAGTTTCTTAAAACTTTAACCTGGACACGTTTTCTCAAGCTTCAGTAAATCCTTCCTGGGATATCTTTAACCGCTCTTTGAACATTTTGGAGTAGAAAAGGGCTTTTCCACAGTGCCACAGCGTTTACTGTCAGTGAAAATTCAGAGTCATGCTGGCTGCTGTTTTGCTGTTGACCCTGCAGAGAAAATGTGACCATTACTGCTTCATGTTCCATGTGAGGCTTTTTTTTTTTTTTTTTTTGATGATATTGTTGTTGTTTTTCTTTTTCGCCTGAGGGCAAAAAGGCACTAACATCACTGAGCCCTTCTTGGGTTGAAGATATGCTTGATGTGTTATTGATTTTCACTTCACTTTTAACGAGTGAACTGATGTGGATTGATCTGTATTCACAAAGTCTTCTCTTAAAGAACACACTGAACCCCTTTGGATTAAAGATGCTGCATCACGTTTGACGCATTTCATATGTCGCACGTCTCCGCGTCCACGCGTGTACCTGAATGTGATCGAGCTCCGTCGTCATTATCTTCTCCATCTCCATTCTCTTAACGCCGTTCGGTGGAGCGAGGAGAGCTGCCAGAGGTGCTCGGCGCTCTAATCCACATGGGCATTCGATGTGTGAGGGGTCCTTTAATTGAAAATCTGTTAGATCCTCCAGCTGATCCGACGAGACCGATAAAGCAAACTGCTGAGGAAACTAGATCGCCTCTGCGCTGCGGTGCGAACGCAGCTGATACGCAATCCAGCGTCCTCGCCGGCTGATATATTGACATTCCAGACATTTTTTCATTATTGGTGTATTTCCAAGATTGCATGCATTAGATTTGTAAAACACTCTCGAAGCTAATTGAAAAATCAATTGACATGTATTGTTGAACGTATGTGGAATCTTTCCATGAGTGAGAATGTGTTTTATTTGTCAGTATTTGAGTCGTTGTGATGACGCCTCTGCCATTTCAGATGTAAATATATTAATAAATGCAGCTTTAACTAATGTATTCTTACTGGTAATGACATCATGCTCTGTACTAGCACTGAGTAGGAAAGTGAACGCCAGTGCAGCACTGCAGTTTGCCAGACAATCAATAGAATTAAACCATCCCTGAATCCTAAAGGATCACTGGCTTTGCTCAAAACTACACAAATTTAAGGTATGATTCGGCCTGCAGGATGTTTCTAGCAATAAAAAAATATTACAGTCTTTTATAAAATATTTATTATATGACATTTATAGGTAGAAATGTGTTTTAAACATGTAGGAACCCTAATTGTTTATTATACTACGGATACTACAGAAACTAATTTGCAACTTTTTGGCCTCTCTGGGCTTCCATATTATACCATTTTTGCATCTTAATGATTCATGTCTTTGCTTTTGGCTGCTAGTCAACCATTAGGTTTCAGCTGAGGCCCTCCTGGGGAAAAACTTCGGGCCCCCTAGTCTTTTCTCCGATGATGCAAAGTCATTGGATTGCAGTTTATTGCATCATAACTACCACGAGACTGATGGTAGTTGACTGATGTCTCAGAGCTCGGACAGCTCAAGATTAAGACCAGCAGATGTCAAATCGTGGCAGAGGGAATTAAACCGCACACATTTTTACACCGTGAATTTACAATCCATGAATCTAAACTTCAGTGGAGTCACCATTTATCCGTTTTCTACTGGTTCCTGCGCCGATAATAAAACAGCCATCTCATCTTGTTTATTTCCTTCTCCCTACATGACCCACGAATGACTTCCACAGTTTTCTGGCCAATACCTCTCTGTTTCTGCACTCTGCTTTTTGAGCGAGCACTTATCTCCATTTAATTTTTCCACAGAAACGTCGTTCGCTCTTTCATGCTCCTCCTTTGTCCCTTCAGCTTCCGCTCGTATCACTCCACGCAGAGTTCAGCCAGTTCTTTACCGTCTGTGCCGCCGCGACAAAGGCGTGTTGTCTCTCTTAGTTAAAAAGAAAAATGCAAATGACAGAACCGATGTACTTCCACGTACGCCCACTTTCTCGGTTTCTTCGTCTTTTTTTCACCCCCCGAGTCCAGTCAGGTACACGTTCGGCATACGGGGCTTTCAGACAGAACAAATACAATGTAGATTATTCCTTCTTTTGAGAATGGCACACGGCAGCAAATCTGACAGGTCGTGTTGCTCGCCGTAATGTGTTTGAGGCCGCTGCGAATCTTCATTCATGGATCAGCTCACAGTCTGCGCCGCTCGGTGTATGAATTTGCATGTGGAAGATTAAAGACTCCGGCCCGTGCCGATGCCATGTCAAGGATACATATGATGGATGAGTCATGTGTGTTCATAATTTCATCATTTGTTTCCAGAGGCGTCAGCTGTCACCTATACGGAGCGCTCTGTCCGTACGGAGCGAGCGTCTGAATGCCAGTTCATCCGTATCATTTCCTGTGAATGGCTTTTGTTGAGTGAGTGCGGCTGCGATGTTGAAGGTTATCTGTGAGTTTGAGAGTACGATGAGCTCGCTTTGTACGACCGCGTTTATTGTATTTTTTTGTATAAATGGACATTTTTCTAGACCGATCTAGACGACGAAATCCATTTGTCTTTTTTTTTTTTTAATCTCAAATACTTGTATGGTATCAGTGTTGAGGTGTGTTGTGTGCGCTAAGTTTTAATCGTGCCCGTCTGCAGAATAATTACATTTCATTAGCCATTCAAGGTTAGACGCATAATGAAAAGGAGAGATGGAGATAAAGTGGAAGGAAAACATCGCTCTGCCGCTGTATTTATATTGATTTCTGTTTTCTTTTCTTTTTTTTCTTTTTTTTTCTTTACTGCTAGGTCCTCTTTCAAAAGCGCCGAGATCTCATCAGTCTCACTTGCAGATTACGGCTTCCCTCCCTCAACATTTGCATAGCCTTCATCCACCCACTGACCAAATAAAAGAAGTGTAAAAAGGAAAGCGTTCTCCGGCAGCACACCCCTCATCATTTATTAACTAAGTAAGTACTGATGCGGCCGCTGATTCCGCTCACTATCGAGATGAATCCTCCCCGTCTCTCAGGACCCAGCGTCTGTTCAAACACGACATACCCACACACATTACCGGAGTTAATTTTTTTTTTTTCAATATTGACGTGTTCGCTGTTAATGCCGCTTGAATCAAATCAACCTGGGGTGTTTATTGTAAGAGGTGAGCCCGGCTGATATTAAAGCTCTGGCCTCGGATCAACATATCTGGGAGGTTTTTTTGTTTTTTTCTTTTGGTTTTTTTTTTTGGTTTTTTTTACCAGGAGATTGGAGTAATGGGCGTCCCCATCCACGGGAAAGTGACCCGAGGCGAGAGAGTTTGGCTCAGGCAATAAGGCAGAAAATCTAATATGGTGGCATGGGCTGTCCCACTGGGCTAAGCTCTGTCAAACAGAGAAGGTATAGGCATCCCTGTGTGTGTGTGTGTGTGTGTGTGTGTGTGTGTGTGCGCACCTCCTCCCTTTTTCCTTCTCCATCCTCTTTGTCTTTACCTCACACGAGGCTTACACACACCCCTGCTAATGCATGCTCGCACACACAAGCGGCAACACATACATAAAGTGATAAAGCTGTGAGTCCTGTCTGGCGATGACCTTAACCTCATTGTAGAGTTTATTGGGCAGCATCACCGGGCGAAGTAACCTCATTTTGCCTGGAGGAATACAGAGTCAGCTATTTGTTTGGCAGCCTGCACACTTCCAACAGCCCTGTAGCCCCTCCGTCTTCCACCACTGTCCACCCCCACCTCTGCCCAGCCGTTTGTTTTCCCAATATATCAACCAACCTACCACCCCCGAGTACACACACACACACACACACACACACACACACACACACACACACGTCTACAGATGGTTTACTAACTCGCTGTGCACTGACGGATACGGTTCAATAGCTTTGGGCAAAGCAACAACATTGTCAACTTTCTGCTGAATTGCAGACGTAATGTCTGTACACAGCACAGCCGTCACCATCGACGGTGTGGAATTGGAACTGCTCTTGTGAACAGGTGGGAGGCCGATTGCAGCAAAGCCTCTTGAAATGGCCGCGACGAGTAACAAAAGAAAGGGGAAGGAAACTTTCATTGACACTTTTCAATGAGATACACAAGAGCGTGGGCAGTTACAAAGGAATGAATCGGGCTTTTAAAAGTCGCTAACGAGTAAATCCCTGAGAAAATGTGACTAAATGACTAAACAGAGGTTTCTTAGGAGTTACTGGAGAACAGACAGAGAGATTAATCGATCGTGACTAACTCCTGATTCACTTCAGGTAAATACTGAGTAGTTACCAACTAGACCCCTTAATTATTAATTACTTAATCATTAGTTACTCTTTTTTGTGTCCCTCCTCAAGTAAAGTGCAACATAATATTGAGTAGTTAACAAGTAGTTACTCTTTTTCTGTAACTAAGTACTGAGAGTTTATTATGAACTTCAACTGAAGGTGCACAAAAAGAGTCACTACTGATTGAAGTAAGTAGTAATTAACAAGTCTAGTTATTGAGGACTCAGTATTAAGTTCCATCTGATGGTGCACAAACAGAGAAACTGATGATTAAGTAATTAGTACGCAACAGGTCTAGTTACCGAGTACCCAGAATGAAGCCAATATGGAAGCACAAAAAATCTGAGTTCATTGGTTTTTAACCATAACAGAGTTGCTTGTTAATTCAACAGTTAGCTTGTGTGCAGAGCCTGCAGCTTCTGGAGGAATTTACACTCAGAGTCGAGGACGTCGCTGCATTTTTTATTTCTTTATTTTTGGAATAACACTCTTGTTTCTCAACCTCCACAGCTGCAAGTGTGGAGCTGCTGAAATGGACTGCAGTGTAGGGTAATTCTTATTATTTGGCTGCTTTGTGGAGAGGAAATCAGCTTTACTTTATGATTGTACTGCGTGGAGATGGGGAAAAATAAAATAACATTGCAGGATAACAAAAAGAAACTCAAGTCTCAAGGAGAGTTTTAACTCTGGTCAGACAAAAAAACCTGAACACAAAAAAAGACAGCCACATCCTCGGTGCCTGCTGCTGCTGGCTAACCTGCATTTAATACTAAGGTATTCTGTCTCATTTGGGGAGGATAAAGCCGCAGTCGGACTCATGCAAGTGACTTAAATGAGCACAAATGAATACAAGAATAATGTGAAATGAGCTCATCTGTATGCGTGCACACAGATAGCTTATTAGCCTTAGCTAGCTTGACAGCTTCCAGCAAGGTGAGGATTGTTAAACTCTCCAGGCTCGCCTTCAGCTCCACCCACACTGCACCTCTTTTGCCAATTTATGAAAAGCCAGCCAGGAGTCAAGTCAGAGTCAGGGCACTGCCAAGACGGCGATGGCTGGTTCCACTTCGAGTTTCATTCTGGCTCTGCAGAAACTTACAGCTGACATCACCACGACTGCCTCTGCTATTTTTTAAAGTCGGTGGAAACAACTAATTCAGAAAATACTCAGAATGACATGATATTTAAGGGAAAGTGACTCGTCGTTATCTACTATAACGTCCTTGAATCACATTTATTCAGGAGTCATTTGTTGAGGATTCATTATCAAAGAATTCCTGATTCAACCATCGCTCATTCCCCATAGTTCACTTCTGTATTTACCTGTAAGTGCTTGTAGTAGAAGTGCCGAAAGAGCCAGAAAACATCACGCTAGGTTCACTCTAATTTTGCGATGAGGAGGAGGACTTTCTTTGTATTTCCATCCTTCCCGCTGTTATTATCTCACCAGAGCGTCTGAGTGCAGGAGCAGGTCCTGTGACACATTATTCATGTCCCGTCACCAAACAGACTTTCCCACAGACGGCGAATTACAGGCTTATTTCCATACTTGTCGGCAGCGCTCGTGCTCTCTCCACTTTACTTCCTCCCCTCATCCTGCACAGCTGACTGCACAGTGAACTCCCAGGTCCTCCAGGGGCACCAGTTCACCACCTCTACCTGCACTCTTGCACACTAGATGTGGGGAGAGAACATGAAGTTGATTGCAGAGACCTTCTCGGCGATGCACAGCCTGCACTCACGACATGTGTGTGGCGTGATTCACTACCAGCTTTAAGACTTTTTATTGGATTTTCTTCCTTTTTCTCTCCGTCTCTTTGTTTTGATCCGTTTATCAAAATTCCCTCCTCCAATATTTTAGTTCAAATGCTTCAAATTCGTTAACGCTTTCGTGGCGAGCAACCTCCTGCAGCCGTGCAAATAAATGACATATCTCAGAGGGGCAAAAGCAGAAGTGGCTCGATATCCTCCCGGGTGGATAATTGATAGCCTGGCAACGACAGACTCATTTGCAAATGCGCGTTAGTCTGGTCCCTCTCAATTCATTTCTGATGTCCACGGGGAGCTTTCAACTGGAGCAGACAAAAATGCCTCTGGATGCAATGAGATAGTCCAACCAGCCAATCAGACCAAAGAGGCATGTCACAGAGCGCGTAATGACACATGCAAGTTGGGTTTACATGGTCTGTTTTCATTCAGAAATCGTGGCCTGGTTAGGCTGTGGCACGAAAACCACTTAGGGTTTGGAAGAGATCATGTTTTGGCTTAAAATACCTTCTTCAGATGCCACAAACAAAGCCAAAGATGTCCCAAAGTCTCCTAAAAAAAACACTTGATTGCTGCTACAAACACAAAGCTTCTACAAAGAGTTTAAACTGACAATGAAACAATCTTAATTTAATACAAATGCCTCTATATGACTTACATCAACAAACAAGCCATCAGTGAGAAGATTTCCCTTCCTATTTAGTTTTTCTTAATGCCTGCACACTTGGAGAGTCTGTGTTAAAAAAGAAGAAGCAGGATGAGATTTTTCTTTAGATGTTTATATTTTTGATGGTGTATTTTATAGTTTTTGGTGTAAACTCTACCACCTTTTGTCCGCAGGGGCCTCCGAAATCAGCAACATATCAAAATCCCTTGTAGCAGCTTTAAAAGTTTCCACTGTTGTCGCTCTTACGATTATAACATCTTCACCACAATCTCCTCCAGCAGGTCATAAACATGTAATGTGAATGTAACATGACACGCATTTCTAGAAATGTTAATATGGTGCATAAGCCGATGATGTGAACGATTCCAAATAAATTCCAAATTTTAAAAAAATAGCTTGCAGAGTCAGAATCATTGAGGGCACTTACCTAAACCTGAACGCCTTAACAATATTGGCAGCGGACTGGGAACCATTTGTCTAACTATCATGGGTTCACTGGGATTTGGAAAGCACAAACAAAACAACTATTGCCAAATCGCTCATGTGAATCACTCTACAAACGGTCCTTCGGGTCACTTTGGAACACAATGACAAACAAACTCACCTCGTCGAGTTTGGACAAGCTTGCTGTTTGATTAGTCACATCCTCTGTTTTCTTTTTCCTATCGCTCTTAACTGCTCTTGGATGAACAGACGTTCTGTCTCGGGAACCTTCAATCCTCGAGCTGTTTGTGTGCGACGCTCTCATTAGTTCAAGCGGCTTATTAAAAAAAGGAGAAACAACAACCGGCACGAAATTGCTGATTATATTATCATCTGGGTTTCGAGGGGCGGCGCAGTGGGACGAGGTGAGGGAGTGACTTTATCAAGCACCCATTGAGGCACACAATGGCCTCATCCATCTTCTTTGCTTTCCTTTCAGCTCTGATTAAATGAGTGTGATGGATCTCGCCATCATTAGGGAGACTGAGGGCTGGCGGATTGCAGCCATCACAAATCAGCTTTATGTGGGAAGAGCATGGAGTGGCAGTGACAGCTTTACAGCTCCTGTGATATTAATGGAGTGGACCGTTTTTACATTGCACGGCCCCGCAGCCCTTCTCACATCAGATGTATGGTAACCAGGGGTCGTTACAGATCTCTGGGCTCCAAGTTATGAGTACTTCCACCGGCGTTCTGCGCCTGACTCAGCACATTTGCCGTTTGTCCGAGGGTGCTGGAGTCGCCGTTTAGTATTCTCGTCTTGAATTCTCCGGGTTAATGCTGACCAAGTGCCTCAAGACCTACATTCTACTAACTATACTTTATAATTAAAAAAATGTGCATCACAAACAGGTTTCTAGAAAAAAAATCTGTTTCCTGGAGCTCAAGTTTTCCGCTGCACAAAAGGAGTCCGTGTTTTCTCAACGGTCACCAGTCAACATCTTTCCGCGGATGGCGTTCCCTCCACGGGTCTCCCTCACCCCAATTTCATGCAGCTGATGCACGTCTTTGTTACGATCCAAACAGCGGGACTCTCTTATGTCTCGCCCGAAGTGGGAAAACCTTTTTTTTTTCTAGCGTTTGAGAAAAGAGGTCAGTCAAGTCGCGCATCCTGAGAAACGCATTCGGTCTCATTGAAGCTCACATTTAAAGAAAAAAAAAAAAGAATCTCAGTTTCTCTCTTTCGCTGTTTAATTCAGCAACAGACAGACGATAAGTGGGTCTTCAGCTAACTGAGGAGACGTGGCGTTAAAAATGTAGTGTTTACTCACAGCGATGTGGGTTACTGACACGTCTCGCATTTTTTGAAATGTTTATCTCCCAGCTCCCGTCACGACTCCGTACCGCTTCATCTATAATGCAACATGTATTTGTCTCATTTTGACATGCAAACACCTGTCAAAGTTGTATTAAAAGCACAAACTCATTACCTTTTTTTTAATATTCACTTTATAGTCTGTGCAGAAATACAGAAGTCTGTACCAAATACAGAACCATTACAGATGTATATTTACTATGAAGTATGAGACATTGCATGTAAAAATATAAATAAGATAACAGTTGTGTCTGTCTGCGCCATTTAAGTTTTAAGCTTGCGCGCCCAACAAAATGATGGGAAACATGTGCAGTGTAAATGAGAGCAACACGGTCACAGCGAAAGATCATTACAGAAGAGGTGTAGAAAGGATTCTCTGTGGACGCGTTTTTATCGAATAAGAGGAGCAGAAAAAAAAGTCATCTAGGGAAAACTTGGCCGGTGCCGTCAGTGATGCTCGTCCAGCCTGCAGCACCTCGAAACCAAAACTGAGCGCTCCAGCCTCTGGCCCGCCTTCGAAAGCACATGTGGTTTGTGGACATTCCTAATGTACATTAAAAAAAAAACTAGGTATTTCAGAAGAGTCACATGGGAAGATACTTTATAATAATACATTTTTGGTAGTATGAAACCTACTCTTTAATTTGTGGCTTCAACATTTTTCTCATTAATGAGAAGACCAGACCGTTTTTCACATTACCACATGTAACACCCCGTATAATGACAAGAAAAAGAAGATGAAGAAGACAAAGACCACAAAGAAGACTAAGAAGAAGACGACAACGAAGAAGTAAAAGGAGTATAAATATTTATACAGCACTATTTAAAACACCAGTACGTTAATTACATTAAGTTCTGACTAATCCTTGTGATATGAAAAAGCTAATGAGAAGAAAAGAAGTTGGAGGTGTATTTGCTTAGTTTAGTGAAGTAAAGTAGAGTAAAGTGAACTTAATGCACACACAAGTAACCCACAGTAAGTAAACAGCTAGTTATAGCTTCTCATTATCACACCTCAGCTTCACAAATTTCCTTTAGTGGCAAAAAGCCATCGACAAGCAAAGTATCGCGTCATTAGCGGCAGGTGTGGAGGTATAGCAGGGAAGCTATATGACAGATTCACCACACCTGCAGGTGGAGGTCACCCTTTCCTGCGGATGGAGGGAAAAAAAAAAAAAAAAAACAGGATGAGTGCTGCAGTAAAATTCAGGCAGATTGCTCTCAAGTGAGCGACCCGGGGAAAGCAATATTAGAGCAGCAGAGAAACAAAAACAAAAGTAAGCCAATAGGAGACGCAGCGGGGTGTCGGGCTTGTGCTCTCAGAAAATGAGTTATATCCAAAACCATAGGCAGCCGCTGAATCCAGAGCAGAGGACACACAGAGCCCCACGCCTGCAGTACGAGACTTACAACGACGTGAAGTGTTGCTAAAATTTGTCATTATTTCTCCCTCGCTCTCTATCTGTGTGTGTGTGTGTGTGTGTGAATCACATAACAATGTCTCTGTGTGAAACCTCTCTGGCAGAATTTGCCTAGTGTGAAAATCCATCCGCCCAACATGAGCTAACATTTTACTCATTAATGTCTTGAGAGGATTTCTTTTTGCCGCGGCAGCAGCAGCAGAACGTCTCTTTGTGGGGAGATGACAGCGTCTGCACCGCTGTTTGTGTATGTGCCTGGATTTGTTTGTTTGTTTGTTTGTTTGTGTGTTTGTTTGTTTGTGTATCCTTGTTTGTGCTTCTTTCTCTCAGCCCTGTGTTTTTGTGTGTGTGTGTGTGTTTGTGTTTTGACATCCGCAGTGTACACACTCAACTGAGGGACTGACTGTAATCTACGCTCTGTTGACAGTGAGTAATTCTATTCAGCGCAGCTATTCATACATATTCAACATGTTTTTTTTGTTTTTTTTCGCCAATGAAATAGTGATTAAAAGGAAAGTCCATTGAAAGCGGTGTGGCAGGATGTGATGTTTACTACTGAGCAGGGTGGGAAAACTGTGCAATCGATCCTCATACAGTAAAGTCTACTGATTAAACCAAATGGGTTAAATCCAAAGTAAAACGCTCAACGGATGCTGTTTTTTTTTAGATTCATACGCCATCTGTTTTATATATTTCTCTACCAAAACTATTGTTTACTTTCTTGGTGGGAAACCCGCAGAAAAAATGCTCGCGGGCAAACTGGAATGTGATAAGACAAAATGTCTTTTGGCTTGCTAGCGGCTCCGCGAGGCTCCGTGTTTAGTGATAAACTCGCGAAATTGGAATTTCGACCTGAAGATGGCACGAGATGAAAGCGATCCGGCTTTTGTTTACCACAAACACGACTGGAAGATCCCCCGAGGCCTCCTTTTTAAAAATATCCATCGGTTTCATGCGTACAAATGTTGAAACGCAGTCCTGAATGGTGGTCACTGGCTCGCCGTCAACTTCCACTTGCTTAGATGAAAGCCAGGTCGTACAAATATAAGTAAACATAACTGCATTGCAATCTAACAGAGGGGTTTTGATAGATCTCTATCAGGACTGTCATGGAGGGTTTGACATTGTCTTTCCCAGAGCGAAACAACTGGCAAAAGGCTTCGTCTGCAATCACAGAACTATATGAGCTGTAAAGTTCAACTTCAGGCTTGTGATCACAAAAGTTAAAAATACATTTCATACTGGATTCACCCTTCAACGGGGCGATGAATCCCGGTAACTGCATCGAAAGCCGTCACCACGACAGACATAAAGTTAAATTATAGACCCATCTGAACAGTTTTTACATTTGACACATTTTGAAAGAGTCAGTGAAGGCTGTAATCATTCCCCCTGTCGATACAGGCCTTTGAGCAATCCATTTCTGTTACGACTTCGCCGTGAGAAAGAATGAAAAAAAACATCCAGTTCGGATGCTAAAAATGTATTCTGACGCATGCGTTGGTTACGTGTTGATTTGTCGTCGGGACACAACACCAGCCGTAAAACCTACAGTACGCAGCAGCCAGACAAACATAACAAAAGTTATCTCCAGCCGTCCTTTAAGACATAAAGCTCCGGGTTTGGCACGGCCGATAAAACCACCTACTAAACAGAAGGTGAGAGACGGCACAGCCAACACGTGCAGATCCTAAAGCATCGTCCCTGTCGGCCTCCTGCACAGTAAAACTCTCACACCCACTGGCCTCCGACGAGTTCTAAACATGAACCTGGTGAGAGACCCGAGCGTAAACAGCAGACAGTCAGGAATACATTTCCACTCCCCGCCCATCCTTCCTGCGAAGCCGAATGTGGGAGGATGGCAGGCCAACACAGGCAGGTCCAGTCGACGCTGCACATATGTCCTCCTCACGTTCCACTGATCTAGCCTGTCGATGCCAACGGGGAGATGGGCGCGTTCCTGCCAAAATGTAAGCTTGATATGGCATCGCAGAAACAGTGGGCAAAGCCTATGTTTAGAATGAGGACTGAGCATATGTTCGCACACTGGCGCCCGCCCCTCTGCTTTAATGTTGAGAATGTGTTTATTTGAAAAGGGTCACGTTGGTTTGACAGTATTTCAGCGGAGGGATTACAGGTGACAAGGCAGCCGAGCCAGCGACGGGGTTCCAGTCTGCTTTTAGGTGTTTATAAGTCTGAAACCACGGGATATTTCTCCCTGCTGTGTTCGCACCGACACAACCAGATGCCTGCAGCAAGACCTCGGACCACCTCCGGTCAAAATGTGATCTTCTCCTAACCCTAACCAAGCGTTTGATTTGAGATTTCACCTCTGATCCATTCCATTCACTTTGCATTGGGACACGTTTTATTCAGTAGCTTCTTGTTCATTTTAACAATTTTAACAGTTTTAACTTCTCTGTGGTTTTGCGAAAACTTTGCCTTGCATCTATTTCGGCAACTGGGTTGTTACTTCTTCTTCTTTCTTTTTTTTTTTCTTTTCAACAAAATCCCCAAGGGCAACACGTACTGAAAGAACCATTGTATCCACACCAACCAATAGTGTTGACAGCCTTCTTAGGGTAATTAAGGTGAGCAGAGGAGCCTCGCGCTGACTTGTCGGGGGCACAAAGACAAGGCCGGCGAGCAGCATCTCTGTCGTCCTCCAGACGGGGGAGGGGGACTGGTGGGACTTCGCAGAGGGCAGAGGGGGCAGCACTCGGTGGGGCTGCCGCCACATGGCCTCTCTGTCATCACAGCACAGCGCGCCACAAGAGATTGCTGGAAGGCATCCTGCCACTGCTGGCGTCTTGCCACCGCCAGACGGCTGGTGTTGTTGTTGATGAGTGAGACGAAGCGCTGCCAATGTGGATCAACCTTGCTGACCAAGCCAGGGGCAGGAGGAGCACGAGATTATTCTGATTGACTCGGCGTTCAGATGGGAAATTATAAACTCGTAGATATGCAAAAAGAAAAAAAGAAAAAAAGAAAAAAGATTGGCCAAGCTCCCCGTGCCCATCACCTCTTTGCCCACACCTTACTCTCTCTGGTTCACTGGATGTAATTGATTCCCAGCGTCCTTCCACCCTTCCTTTTCCTGGGAGATCCCACAATGTTTCAAGGCCAGAGAGGATTTGTACTCACTTCAGCATGCTCGGACTCTTCCACTCTTCCCAGAATACGTCCATCGGGGGGAAACTGGTCCTGATCACGCATCGTGCACCAAACTACCTCAACCAGCTCCTCCGACAGAAAGGAGCTGTCGTTCTGTCTCTGAGCTCCTTCTCGGTACCCATGCATGCATTTCTAAGGCGAAAGCTTCAGCTCATAGAGAGAGGGAAAAAAAAAATCATTGGTAAAAAGCTGCAGCTGCTGCTTCGATATGACTGTTACCTCTTATGCAACCCTCTTACGTGTCATTTCAGCTCTGATGCTTTCTCTGGCATTTTCTTTGTTCACCTCAATACAAACTCAATAAAAGAGTTTTTCCAGCAAACTTGCAGAGCCACTAGAGTAGGACAAGCCTTGGTATTTCTGCTGCAGCGGATTTTCAAGAGAACCACTATAGAGGCTGTCACCACTAAGGGTATTAGCAGAATGTGATTTGGTATTTTCTGCTTTATGGGCCCCCACCATCCTCCCCACCCCCCTTTGCACCGTTATCTGGCAGTGGAACAGAGGACTTGGGGCTGTCATTTTGCATGGCATCAGCAGAGACACTGAGCAGATAGTGTCAACGCGGAGAGATCACAGGTAGAGAGGGGTCTTTTTCCTCTGGGAAAGGGAGATGGTAATAAGCCAGTGCAAGCGCGGCAGGGAAATACAGCGCGACAAGCAGAACTTATCTGCACTGTCACCGGCTCAGTGTATATGAGTATATGACATAAAAAACAAGACACGCGTTGTAATAGAAACATGTTTCCGTTGCTAAATCCACCAAACGAATGTCCTGAATAGATTAGAACCTCCCATCCCGTCCCCCCGCGTACACACATCTTTCAGACCTCAGCTGAACCCATTACACAGCCCTCTTACATTTGTATCAAACTTTTCTGTTTCCTGCAGACTTTGACATAATACGCTGCCCTTGGAAACGCATTTACAGGTGGAGAATATAATTACAAAAGCGCACAAGTGTACGAGGAAAGTGAATGCGGCGAAGCAGAAAAGGATCAGATGATGAAAGACAGCAAGGACAAAAAAAAATAATAATAATGAAACATGAAAAAGTTCAAGCGGAGAAAGAGACAGATCGAGTATCGGACGCGATGGTGTAGATGTGCACGGAAACGTGTGTCTACAAACAGTCGTTCACAACGTCAGTCAGCCGGCTTCCAACATAAGTGGCCATTTGGCAGGAGATGAAACGGGAACTTTGCCAGTTTTCACAGATTTTTTTTATGTTTTATGTTGCATTACTACAATAAAGGTAGTGTATGAAACTGATCATGAACCCAGCGCCTCTACACTCTTCTGCTGGCAGATTTTAGAGCTGTTGTATCAACTACAGATGGAGGAGCATAAAGAGTATAGTGGGATCGAGTGGCAGGCGACAAGGCTGCCGAACAGCTGATCGAATGCGACACCATCGTATACTTTTAAGATGACCTGGTGGGCGTTTTTAACTGAAAGACGGAGCATCTGCTGTCGTCGTCATGGTGACAAAATCAGGACTTTTGCAGCCAACGTGGAGTACCAGTTTCATCATGTTGTACATGCCTGATGTGTGGGTACGAGTACCGAGCACCGTGCTCATTGGTCTGGTCAGCGCGGTGCATTCTCTTGAGTGAAATAAAACACCACAGCCCCTTTTCTCTGTTTTTCTCCGCTCACGTAGCACCGACTTCAAAAGTGTTTGCGTCTCTCTGCTGCATAGACGCCTTTTTTTTTATTTATTTTTTTTTATTTCCAGCACTGAAATACTTCTCTAATAATCTAACTTCAGCTTCCTTGAACATAATCAATCCACAAATGGATTAGAATAAAGACTATTTTCTTAGTTTTTTTATCTTCCGGTCCTATTGCTGCACTCTGCTTTGTTGCCCTTGACTGATTGGACCTTGTTTGTTTGACTGCAGAAATGTCAGACAGAAAACACCCAAATGTCAGTGCCAGACTTCCAGCTACCAATCCCTCGCTCTAACACACACACACACACACACACACAAACACAAGTATTTCATATTTAGACTGAAGTCATCCCCAGACTGCTCTCTCTTGAGAAAAGCAGGCGTGTTTCTTAATCCACCTGCAGAGGAGAAATCAATAGTGTTTTGCTCACCCATGCTGAAAAAGACTGTAAAGCCTGTCTCATCTGTCCAGTTTACACAACTAAATTGTTCCCTGCTGGTAATCCAAATATCACGTCTGGTGGCAGACGAGAAGCGCGGAGTCGGTGGAAACAGCGTGTACCTCGCCGAAGTTTCACGGCACTCAGATTTTCAGGCGTGTTTACGAGTGGTGAGGAGTGCAGCCAGTCAAAACAGCTGCACGGTCACTTCTGTCACTTTGTCAAGTCAGAGAGGAAGAAAAGAAAAGGCAGCTGATGTCGCAGTGATGTCACGGGGTGCAGAGTTTGAATCATGTTGTTGTTGTTGTTGTTGTTGCTGGTGAGCAGACAGGGAGGGTCTGGGAATATGCCACCGAGAGGCATCATGGGAATTGTAGGATCCAGTTTTTCTAGCTTGACCCGTAGTTTTAAACTCTTGGCCACTTGTTCCAGCTTTTGTGGGCGTCACACGGTTGTATGTGTTAAGAAATCCTCGGGACACTTTCCAGCAGCGTTTGTGGCGACAGATACAAGATATTTTCGGATATTTCATCTCCTATTTGTGACGACCAAAGCAGATATGTTCAGCCGAAACATGATCTTTCCTTACAGCTCTAATCAAGTTGTAACATAAGGAAATGCAGTAGAAAGTAGAAGTTTTAACACATCCCTGGTTTGATGCATTTATTCTTACAGTGGAGTTGGATTCTAAACCTCTATTAAGCAGAGTGGAGCTGCAGATTCATACTGTATTTCTCCAAAGTTTTATCTCCACCTGCATCACCACATTGTCACATTTGATACATTTCAATTGAAGGATTTCCACAGTCACGATATTGCTGCTTCTTTCGTGAAGATTTTTTTCTCTACGCCTTTTTTCAAATCCAACTCAGTGAAAGTTCACCTCTAAATTGCCGTGGTGACCCTTTAATCCAGATATCTCAGTTCGTATCAGATGGGCGGGGGAAACAAGGGATTGAAAAACTTTCAAACTTTTGGATTTGTTTCCAAAAAGTGTAATTCTCCCAGAGATTACATTACAGATCTTTGAATCAGTGCCGGGAGCCTGTACAGAATATTTATGCCGTTTGGCTCCACGCAGCACAACATGGTATCACAGCAACTGCTGCTTACACCCCGAGGTATAAAGGAAGCACTGCTGGTGCCTTCATCTGAGCATGAGGCCGAAGCGTTAGCATGTTGGTTAACATGGCCAGAATAAAGAGGTGAAATGTATTTCTGTACGTCAGCTCTGTCCTGAAGATTTGTGTGTGTGTGCTACCTTTTTACTCTATGATTTAATACACAAAACACAAAACACACTACATTATTTTTGACTGACTGAAACACTACATTAATGTACGGGGGTTGGAGTCTCAGGGAGGTGGTCAGGCTGGACGTCGCGCCAGGGTTTCAATCCAGTCAGGCAAGAAAAGCAGGAAAAGATACAGCTACTGTGGTTGAGGTCAGGGAAGATTTTGATTTTCGACCATATGTTAATGTAAATCTGTTGGCAAAATGTAATATACTTGAACGAAAATCAACCTATGCAGATCAGTTTATCGTGAGCTGCTAGAGATGCCGGGTTTCACAAAAAGGACTCAGTTAAAAACATAAAATATGTGTCACTGTTTATGTTACGCATGAATAATCAAGTCAAGCGTTTGTGCACTTTATGCAGAGGCTCCCGTCTCACTGGAGCTTTATCTCTCTCATCCTCTCTCATTTATGTATTTGGCTGCCGTGTGATATTCATCTCGCAGCATTACACGTCTGCTCTCAAAGATGCAAAATGTACAAAGGTATACACTTTATTGACTATCTCCTTCCCATCTGCCTGTGTCTCCCCCTCTGTGCCATGTTTGCGCTCGACAGCCATGTAAATGAAGAGACATGAGACCGGGATGATGCTTTGATGCCGGTGATTCATTCTCATGAAGAGATGTCGCCCGATCAAAGTCACTGAATGACGGGAACCTGCCTCGTGTGTTTTTCCCCGCACTCGGAGATTTAAACCCTGCTGAGTGGGAGAGCCCAGATGTGCTGTGCTGAAGCACTGCACACTCGGCATTATGTCTTATCACTTGTACTGTATATGTTGAGCACAGACAGCTGTTGTCAGAACTACGGGACATTATGTCACGGCGTAACATCAGATAGCATATTACGTGGCTGCTTTTCACTGAAAGACACGTACTTTCTTTTGAAATGTATTTCATTCAACTTTAATTTATATCCAAAACAAAGAAAAACAAAAATAAACAGACAAACAAAAAAAGTCTCAATGTCTCAATTCGGTAATGAATACTCAAAAAAATACTCACGTATCTTCAGAATCGTTCATAGGATCAACTTCTCACTTGGCAGGGGTGTTGCTGAGTACTCGGGCAAGTGTGGTGTTAGATTTGGTGCACGCAACACGCTCAACATGAGTAAATCTTAAATTAGCAGCAGCAGCGCTCTGTGCAGCAGCGGGGTCGTGGCTCTGCAGACTGAAGCTGGGTTCGCTTGTTATCTCGTGGGGAAGCAGACGTAAACAAAATGGAGATTAGCGTGGTGCAAAAGACTTGCCCAAATAACACAAAAAATAAGTAAATTCAGAGTGTTAAGCGAGTCTGGATGAGTGGGGAGACACGAGGACGGGAGGTGAGATTTTACATGTGTGTCAACAGTAGCGTGCTAGCTAACATTAGCACCAAGATCTCGAATGTTTACCTTTACTTGGCAGCACCGTTAGCTCTGACATGTCTTTTTCATTTGTCGTAAAGCTCCAATTTACTCATCTAGCTTTGACAACATCAAAAATGCTTGATATCATCAGGGTGGCCATGATGAATCAGCTCAGGAGGACTGGATCTCTAAACTTAATCACATTACCGGATAATCTGTGCTGAACATTGTGTTTTGAGGCGCGGCTGTTACAGCGCACTGTCTCGATTTGTACAACTTGAACTGACTCAACAGGTCTGTTAAGGACCTGCGTGACATTTACTGCTATTGATTGCTCTGCGGCGCTGGCCGAGTCACAACGAGTACGGTCAAAAATGGATCATGGAAGTCCCTCGTGATTATAATTTTCTCGTCCTCCCGTGCCCTCCTCTCCCCTTCTGCTCCCTCAGTCTGTGTTTTTTCGGGCAGCTCCAGCCAATCTAGTGTGCCATCACACACACGGTTTCAGTTTTGCACGTCTTTCACGATGCTACCCCGTTAAATGAGAAACAGTGTTAATTTCTCGTGGTGCTCATTTTGGCACAACTCAAATCCCCACAGTGTCACAACAGAATTGGGACTTTGGCAGTTGCTGTTGTTTAAGCCTCCTCTCATCAGTAACAGTCTCCACAAAGCCAGCGCTGTTTAGGAGAAAGTCAACAGGACCACCCAAGCCTCCCCAGAAAAATACTATTTATAATTACATGACTTCGGTCCAACAACAACAAGTCGGTGCCAAGTGAGGAAGGAGTGTGAGGCTCTCTGTTGGACACAGGTTAGCTCCTAGTTTGCGCTGATGAACAAAAACGTCTCTCAAGTAATTTGGATTGTCGTGAAAGCTGATACATACACGCCATCCATCAAAAGAGGCGCTCACTCATGCACGCTGCCACACCAGCAGCTTACAGGAAGCATTACCACAGCGGCAGATAAGAGTACTTAATGGAAGGTAAACGTGACTTTTCCATTTTCAGTCCGCTGTATTTATCACCGAACTTACAAATGAAACGAAAGAGATGGACAGTCATGGTCACATTCTCTAACAGGGAAGTCATTAGTGACCTGAAAGATTTCACAAGTGGTTTCGCGAGTTAAGCCGTCGTATTTTGTTGGTGTTATTTTCAGTCTTTTAAAAAGAAGGAGGAAAAAGGCATGTTTGATGCGAGAAGAGAAGGAAAATGTGGCGTGAGAGTTATTCATAACATCCTGACCGAGAAAAGAAAGGGATATGAAGTGGCACGTAACTGGCTAGAATAAGATTTGTTAAGCCATGTTCACTCGTTGATTTTTCCATTTTAACCACAGTCGCCTTATCGGTCTCAACAAACTCCAAGTCAAGTATTTGACTCTTCAGCTTCTGAATGTTTCAGCATGTTCACCAGCTAAATGGACTTGAATTTATTCACCGCTTTTCCAGTCCACTGACTGGTTTTACCACACATTCACCCAATCACACACACACACACACACATCCCAACACTGTTGGCAGAGGCTGCCAAGAAAGGTGCCGACCTGCTCAACAGGAGCAGTTTGGGGGTTTAGTATCTCGCCCAAGGACGCTTTGACGTGCGGCCACCGACCCTCCGATTAGTGGGCGACCTGTTCTCCCTTCTGAGCCACAGCTGCCCTGGTGTCCTTCAGCTGTTAAGTGCTGGGCAGCTACCGTACAGTCAGTTTATCAAAGGCTTTAGCTCTGAAAACAGCTGCACGCTGCCAGAGGTAGATCCAGGCTGTCGATACAATGATACGACTAATACAGTCATCTGATCAATAGTTAATAAAATAACGGTTTGGAGGAGCTTTAAGGGATTTTTTTTTTTTTTTGTGATATTGAGTCTTTTCTTGACAATGGTGATGAGCCAGAGTTTGTCAAACGTATCTTAAATAAATAAATTCATTTTGTGCTCGGTGTTACAACATTTAAGCAGCTTCCAAAATGTTTGATGAGTCATGCATCGTCCTCCAAACTTAAGTGTCACATGAGTGGTCGAGCGAGAGAAAGGAGCAGGCAGGTGTTGGCGATCGAATCATCGGTGAAGCTCTTCAGTGAAGTTTTCTAGATAAGTGGCATTAAATGTGGCTGTTGCTGTCCCTGCTAATATCTCTGCAATATTCACGCTATTGCTCATCCATGCTGATAGCAATTCTGTCGCTAATCCACGCTAATGATGTTGATCTTGCTCCGGTTGGTCTCGTCGCGGCGGTAATAATTACGTTAGGACTGTCAACATCAACTCTTAGAGAGCAGAAAGTTGACTGGAGCGGGGCTTTAAGTTGTCGGCTAGGAGAACGTACAGTCCCTGAGGCCGGTCAACTTCTCAACTT
Organism: Acanthopagrus latus; assembly: GCF_904848185.1. Classification (NCBI taxonomy): domain Eukaryota; kingdom Metazoa; phylum Chordata; class Actinopteri; order Spariformes; family Sparidae; genus Acanthopagrus; species Acanthopagrus latus. The sequence goes on along the minus strand of NC_051050.1, from coordinate 22,475,252 downwards.
TTGTGGACTGCGAGTGTGAGGTTACTGTGCATTTTCAAATAAATAAGAAAAAAAAAACTGTGAACCGTATGCTTTCGGTTGGAACTTTGCTACTGGGCCAAAAAGTTCATCCAGTGCCTTCAAAAAAGTCTCCTGGCAGAGTACAGGATCTCAGATACAGAATAAACTTAGTTGCAGGAGGAGGTGGAAAGCCACAGCTTTAAAAAGAAGGATACATCAGTTACTTTTAACTCCCCAAAGAATGTGTAAGTCACGAGTCCCCTCTGGTCGACTCAATTAGAAAAACCAGTCATGAGTGAAAAGCAGGAGGGGGGAAGTTGAGGAACAAAATTACATTTCCAAAAACGATATGAGAACGTCTCAGAGATGAAACTCTGAATGCAGGAATTATTTAGTTTGACTTTTGTCACATGTAATCTCTGGATCAGCCATGTGTGGCTAACATGTTCTGAGTCGAGACAGTTAAAAGACTCATGAATCCTTTTTTTTGCTTCATTTGCAGGCACTTTCACTTAATGCGGGTGGAAGATGATCAGCGATGTTTAGTCTTTGTTCATATTTCATTTGCCAGGACTGCACGCAGGTACATTTGTCAGCATGCAGCGCGCTGGAACGTACCTGGACACACATCAGACTCACTACTCTTGAGTTCCCCTCAGGGACCTCAGCATGAAACAACATTAGCTTTCTGCATCCCGCTCGTCTCTGCACCTCAATGGGAACAATGATCACTGACTATTGCTCCCCTATCAGACCAGTATAATTAGTTTAAATTAACTTTTATGTCTGCTTCTAACAAGACTGCTAGCTCCGAGATTTAAATGGGAACAGGACGCGCTGCAGTGGTACATTCTGCTCCGCTTAAGACTAAAGACTTAAGATGAGCCAAGATGCTAATTGCTCTGGAAGAGGTCGGTAACTGGGAGTAAAGCTGCTACATGTTGAACCATTAACCGTTTGCTGTTGAATCCTGTTTGTATGTGTTAAACATATGCGTGGAAATCACTTTTTACAAAGCTGTCATGGAAGTTCGTGGACGCGCAGCCTATACAATTTACAGCTTTGCTTATATGTTCACTTTAACTTCATGTTGGGGAAAAAAGTGGGGAACACACCTGTGACATTTGTCTCAATTTAAACAGAGATGTTTACCTTAAACCCTGAATTCCCGTCTCTGTTCTACAATAACAGTTTTAATAACAATCTGCACAGTTGCTGACCGTCACCATGTTGTCTTTGAATGCATAATAACCTGACTGCTGGGCGTCTTTGTACAGTGCTGTCAGTCTTGCGGAGGTTAAGTCAGACTAGGAATGTGATTTGATTTTTAATGGAGGGAGTAATTGCTCCTCATCATAGCCAAACACGAATACGAACCCTAATTTGCACATCCGTGTGGAGGGACCGCCGCGTCACGTGTCAGTCCCCACACCAGTGAGTCACTTCCTCTGGATAACGAATGAGTTGTCTCGCCTCAAACAGACGTGTGATAGACTATTTTTGTGCACACATGAGGGAGTTATGGTTTACGTTGTGCATCGGAACGGACATGGCGTTAAGAAAACGATACTCGTGTTGATTTGATTTGACTCGATTGCATGTGGTGAGCAATTTCAGAGACTGTGGGGAAAAAAAACTGATTAAAAACTGCAAATGAAAAAAAGATCATGCATGAGTGCAATAGAAGGGTGTGTGTGACATTATATACGATCAACTCATCATTTTTTTTCTTCAGATTCGATGACATTAGAAACAGAAACGGACCACTTTATTGATCCGGAAGGGGAGAAATAGGTTGGCTGTGCGGTAGCTTAACAGCACAGACGATCAACGAAATGATTTGTATTTTTAGGTACAATTTAAAAATAAAAAGCAGAAACATACACATTTAATACAAACAGGTCATAAAGTGAGATACAAGGCAAACTGCTCAGCTTTGTAGGGTATAGAATCTGCCTCTGTATCAGGAATGAATACATACAAACTGCTGAATAACTAAATTAAGAACTAAGAATTGTTGAGGTGCTCAAGAGGGCGATGAGCTAAAAAGACATTAATATCTCATGGCTATTGAATCACAACAGTAGTAGCAACACGGCCCGATAAAGTCAATTAAAAACTAATTCATTAGTCGTTGGGTAGCTGTATATTGTAATACTAACAGTGGAGCTGTAAGAAAATCCCACCTGGACCCGCCTCAGAGCACGCCGCTGTACCTCAGCACGCCCGTTTTGGGAGTCACTGGTTTGGGGAAGTTATATATCCGAGGTTAGCTGACAGTAGGGCAGAAACAAAAACAGCTTCAACTACAAATCTGCCCGCTACGTCAGCGTTATGGACCACGCCATTGATTTTTAGACGTGCAGCGCTGTGAGGCGACTGACATTTCCCGAGCGCATGGTACGGGTGATAGATTTTAACTTGCACAAACGTCGGTCGGATAAAGGATCGATGAGACTAACACGTTCACCAGAACAAGCCCTCTATCCCCCTCCTCTGCTCTTTCTCTGCTGCTTAGGCGATGGAGAGGCGAGTCAACGAGGGGGGTGGAGGCAACGGCGCTCCCCCCCCCCCGTCAGATCACCTGCTGCTTTTCATGTTTGTTGGCTCATCTCATGAAACAATATAAGCTTACTGACCACTTTGCAGGCCACTTAGGTGATGGGGCGGCAGGGTCAATAATGCGTTTTAGCCATTTTGATAACAAGGCGGATGGCGGCTCCCAAGTACCTGCCACCTTTTCATGTTGGTTCTGATCTGCTACTGAAACAACACATGCTTACAAATTGTCCACTGACCACTTAGCATGCGGGCGGCGCTGTCCCGCTGCACACAGCTCAGCACAACAACGTGTCTTGGATGTGATTAACAGAAGAAGCTGACCTCCACCCTTCCACTAACAAACCCCCGAGTTTGATCTGTTATCGCTGACGGAATTTAAGGAGTTTTTCTCCGCTTTTGAAATATGAAGGCTGTGTTTCCCCGCCGTCTTCTCCCCCCCGCTGGCTGTTCTGGCTCACCTGTACACCTGTCTCCACTCACTCCAGGTAGAGCCGAGACTGACGCAACCGCTTTCTCCACAGACTCTGTTAAAGCATGTCTGCAGGCGAAGATATCACGAGCCTCCGTCATCTCTTTATGTGATGCAGGGGTTTTTGTTTGTTAGTTTTTTTGCAGACGTTTTCAACTGTAAACTTTTTGAATGCCTTCTGTAAACTTTAGGAAAAACTCAAGGAAATCCCATGTTCAGTGCCTTTTACAAAGTATGCTTCATCTTTCATCGGATTTATCAGATTCCATTTGATTTGGTGTCTGTGGAAGGTGCTGTTTGAATAAACTTTGATTGCTGATGCTCTCGTGGAAAGATTTCTGAGCTGATGCTGCCTGTTTCTCCAACTCCAGAATAAATGCTGGCAGAGTACATCTCTGTAGATAACTACATTTACTTTGGTTGCAACTTAAGATTTCTTCAGGTTCAGTTTATCTTTTGTCACAATGAGCTTATGCTCTGGTTAAGGCACAAAAAAAACCCTTTCCTTTGGGTTGGGAAATCATTATTTTTTGGTTTAAAATGCCTGTTTTGGTCATCAGAAACTAAGCTGAAAGTTGCGTTGAAGACACGTGGTTTTGTCGACACAAACACGGCTGACGTCCTGCTAAAAACACCCGGTTTTGTTGCCCAAAAAAATGGTCGGAGATGTCCCGAGGTCCAGTTAAAAGCATCTGTTTTTCACCACAAACATGGCAGGAAAGTGTCCTGAGGTCTGCATAGAAATATCCTGTAAAACGCTGCGCTCCCTCGTCAAAAACATCCAGTGGTTTCACACTTACAGACACAGCAGACTTGAACAGTGGTCACTGGCTTGGCTCTTACCTCTAATTCCACCAGAACCACCTGGACCGTCCCGTCCAGCTTCCCACGTGTTTTATGAATGTGTCAATGTGTAATCTATGACATGTACAAATCTAAAGGCATGAAACTGCTTCCGTGTTATCCTGACAACTCAGATAAAAAGGTAAAGCTCCACATGGTCTGTGAAACAAACACTGGGACCACTCGGTCAGCATCTTGCATAACTCGGCGGTGTGGGGGAGAAAAACTGTCGTCTCAGCCGTGATTCGCCATCACCGCTCATTCACGGAGCAGTTTTTAGTCGTTTTCTCCACTTTTCCCAGCTCTCCGCCACCCCTTCAAATGTCAGAGAAGGCCCGCCTGCTGCACAGCGCTGCCTCTTGGGTAGCGTTTGTGTTTTTCATCTAAAGCTAATAATAACGAGACAGGCCCTCGGAGGCGCTTTGTAATTTTTCTTCCCCTTTTTTTTTTTTTCCCTTTTTCACAGATCACTACGTTTCTTTTTATACCGCTGCACATAAAAACCCTATTATAGGCCAGTCAGGGAGTACTGCCATCTCTAATTTTCACTTGGATAGTGATTTTATTCCAGTTTTTATGTCATGATACTTGCTACAAAGATTTTTCTGCTCAAGAGCCTGTGAAACCTGCTGCGTTTTACGTGACGAGGAAGTTGAAATCTCCAGCACTTCTTGTCGAATAAAAACTTTCCGTGCGAGGGCTTGATGTTTTTTTCCTATTTTTTGAGACCTCATTTTCAAACAGGCAAATATTTTTGGAGGTTATTTTCTTCTTGGTTTGTTTATTTTCTGTTTCCAAAATAAAACTCAGAGCAAGTAAGGCTCGGAATGCGCCTTTATTTCCCAGTCAGAGCTTCGGTAAGCGGTGGTGAGTGGTCCGATCCGCTCAGGTGTCATAAAGAGTAGCTGATTTGTTTGACACCCTGGTCAGGTTATTTGTTCTGTGCTCCATACAGAACGCACCGGAGTAGCAATAGGTTTTCATTATTATAGACATTGATTTTCAATATGTGCGGCGCCCATGAGGAGGGTTTGGCTTGAATTCTGGAGGTCCACTTGATATTATTAACCGCATCCCCCCCCGACGCGAGGGGGGTTATTACCCGGAGCGCCGCGGTCAGCAGAAATGTTTTGACAAGTGATGAGATGGAGTGGGCGGAATGAGCCGCTGATGGACGGACGGGGAAGGAACCAAAACACACAGTTGATACACTCCGTTTGCAATTTTGTCCTCACACTGCGAGCTTTTCTGGATTATTTTAAGGTTTGAGTGGAAATCAATAAACTCATTGTATATCAGGACTCCATATATCTAAAAAAAAAAAAAAGGGGGGGGGTGAAATTGGAAAAGCAATATTCTCTCTATGTAGCAAAGTCTCCTGCGTGATGCAGTTAGCAATGACAACAAAACTAATGGTCCTCTGAAGTCGGTCCCAGTGGGTTCTGGAGTAGGCCAAAGACATGAATCAAACGCTATACTTGGTTCTCGGGCTATTTCCTTGGAGTGTGAAGTACATCCTCACTTCATTACTCAAAGCCAATGACTTACATTCACTCATTATGTAGCCTACATTACAGGTTGATCATCTGAAGCATTAATAACACACGAAGTTAAAGATGATTGATCAAGCCCCCTCCCCCCCCATCGCCCCATGTATATATATGGTACATGTATTAAAATGACCAATCTTCATGATGGGGCTTTTAAGATTCACTCAAGCAGACGGACACCATGTGAAGTTGATAATGGACGCCAATTATGTGCATAAGTGCATATGTGCTGAATAGCTCGAAGCCTCCGAGCGCCTTTCATAACATCAACAATGATGAATTTCAAATGAAGCACCGCAGCTCAATATTCGGGCTACACGGCAACTATTTGTAAAATTCGATTCTGTCAAGCACACGCCAAAAGGAACGGGCGGCGATGTGACCTCTGCCGTAAGGTCGACGTCAGCCAATCAGAAGCCTGCCCAACAAAAGAGACACTGAAAACGGCGTTTCTGCATGTCTTCGCCCTGGCAGGAGTTTTCACGTACGGACCCGTGTACGTGTGGACAAAGTCTTGAAAGCCTTTGAGAAGCCACGTTTTCACAGCCGTTAGAAACATTTCCTTTCTTGCTTGATCCGGTTAGGCGACAGACCTGACCTAGGCCGCTGATCGAACTGTCGAACTTGACGAGTTGGTGGTGCGTGTCTTTGGTTGCCACAAACACGGCGTGAGATTTCTTGGTCTTGTTAAAATCCTGACTTCTCATCAAAAATATCAGTTTTATGTCACAAAAAAATGTCCTTCTGGCCTTCTGTCACGCTCACAAATGTTGAAACGCAGTCCTGAACTGTGGTCATTGGCTTCACAGAACCGCGTATGTGTAGACAAAGTCTTGAAAGCCTTCGCGATGCCACGTTTTCACGGCCGTTGAAAACATTTCCTCTCCTGCTTGACGCACACGAAAGGAATAAGGCCATGACCCTCAATTACCGGGCGGTCTAGCAGCAATCTGACAGCACTCAACATTTACATTTATATAAGCACAGTCCAACAAAAACCTATTTCGGCATTCACTCTCAGTTGCATAAAAGGTTAGGGCTGGGAGGTTGTTCTAGAAGAAAACTTAGAAAACACCCCAACAGCGATCAATAAATCAAACGCTCTGACAAATAAAAGATCAAAATCCATGACTCCTCCAGTTGTGTTTTGGAGGGTTTCAGCCTTCACTTCAGGAAGATGTCGAAGAAATCATTTTGTAAAGCGATTTTTTAAATGATTGTTGATGATGAATCACTTTATTCAAATTGAGGATTCCCTTTTTTTTTAAGGGTGATGGCATCAAATAAATACAGACATTCAAAGCTCCCAGTAAATGGATCGTGCACATTTCTCTCTGCCTTGCTGATGCTTTTTTTACATAGACTGGTGAGCTTACAGGCGCTGACGCATTTCAAATGTAGTCCGTGCAGGTGTGTGACACTCATAAGAAACCCTCCGAGAGAGGAATCGGACACGACGGAGCGCAGAGAGCACATCTTCCGGCAGCTCGTCCGTCTTCATTGTGTCACACGGAAGAAGCAGGCCACCGGGCCACAGCACAAACAGGGAACAGAGGTCATGTGGAAATCTACAGAAAATCACTTTCTTCTCCTGGATTTTTACCTACAGCTCTCTGCTGTCTTTCCTGTTCCTGCTGTTGCCATGTTTCTTTCACTCTCATGCCAGGCTGCTCCGACAAATATAAGCTAACTGATGCGATAGGAAAACCTTTTAAGAGTTCTTTCCTTCTCCGCCTCCCGTGCAGTTACACACTAATGGATCTATTTTCCATTTAAGAGCATATCTTACCTAATGCACAGGATTAATAAACAATTTATGACTATCACTCTTCAAAAGGACTGATAGGCAGGTCCGTGCAGAGGATGTGAGTGCAGAAAATGCCTTTATTCTCTCTCACGTCCATCAATTGTAGGTGCACTTTGAAAAAACAAGACATGCCTTAATGTTTACCCTTCCTGTTTGGTTTCATTATCTAACTAGAAAATCTCATTTGTGTGCACGTTGGTTTTGTTCTTCTGAAGTAAATCACCAGGTCGTGTCCAATTTACAGGCACGTCGCCAATTAGCTTAGCAAGTGCTCTCTTTAAAACGCTCCGAACGCGAATGTGGAATTTCTCGAGAGACGGGATTTGTAGCTGCGTTTGCGAGATAGCTAATGAAATCTAACGTAGTTTCAAAAAAGCCAACAGGGCATACTCTCCCACACACAATTCATAGCTTTTTGAAGATTAATATCTGCGAAATAACCACATTATTGATACTCTTTAATACCTCTCCGACCCGGAGATAACAGGAAAAAAAAAAAAAAAAAAAAAAACCTGGAAAGGGAGCAGAGATAAAAATCTTCCGCTGGCAATCCCCGTGCAACTTTTACACACAATCGGCTGCCTGGCTCGCTGCCAGCACATCGCAGGGAATCGAGCGGTGAAATGTTTGGTGGTGGAGAGCGTTGGTTGTCTGCGGGTCTCTAGGTGTGTGCCGGCTCTGAATGCGATCCGCACATTCCTGGAGGATGATTTTGTGTCTGTGACTCCCTCTTTCCCCGGCCATCTGTTGGACTGCTCCCTCTCTCATCTATATGGATAACAAGACGTGGATTAGAATAACTAATACAACAGGCCTCATATGGTGTATGTGCACTAACAAGGTGCTACAGATTGCGGGGGAGGTTCTTAGAGGTTGTGTTCTGCTTGGGGTTAAGGCCACGCAGAGGACGGTGGAGCTGCAGCAGCAGCATCACGGCCGAGTCGCCAGAAGTGAAATGTTGGCAGTTAATGTTTCTGCAAACCATCAAAATTCAAAGTGTTGCACGCACCATAATGACATGTGTACAGTTTGTGTCATATCAGGTTCACATTCCATGTTTATGGCCTGACTTGGTGGAGTTACAGCCCTGCAAGAAGGCTGTGAAGCCAATGATCACAGTTCAAGACTGCGTTTCAACTTTTGTGAGTGTGACAGAAGGGGATCATTTCTAGAAGGCCACATTTTTGTGACTTAAAACTGACGAGAAAAACTGTGTTTTTTTAAATGAGACCTTGGGAAATCTCCCGCCGTGTTTGTGGCAACCAAAGACGACACTTCCACACCCCCAACTCGTCAAGTTTGACAGTTCGATCAGTGGCCTAAGTCACGTCTGTCGCCGTTCGTCCCGAAGCATCAGTGTTTGACGAGCTCGGAATGAGAATGGAGTGGACCTTTAACTTTCAGTTAGCGATGATATTTAATATGCAAACTCCAGTTAGACTTTCAAAATAAAGAGTGCTGACAAACAGGACATCGGGCCACTAAGCTGGCTGCTGTATTTGACACCTTAGGAGTAAGAACTGGCTGCAAAAACTGGTATTTAAAGCCAAAACATGATCTTTTACTTACCTTAGCCAAATCATTTTTTACAGGTTTACCCCTAAACTTAACCAGATCTTAAGAACACTGTTGTCAAAACATAAAATTGAAAATACCTGTTTTGTTCAACACAAACACAGCTGGAAATTGTCCACAGGTTACATTAAACACATCCGGTTTTATTGCCACAAAAAACATCTGAGGATGTCCAGAGGTCTTGTTAAAAACACAGTTATTAAGTATTTCAAAGCTGCAACATGAAGACATGTAACATATCAACACATAGGTGGTTAACAGAAACATACATCTCTAACAGTTATTCTGGCGACTGGGTTGAGAATCATCAAAACAATTATGATTGATTATCTTGTAGGAGGTTATACTGTACATAACATGCTCTAGCCGGAAGACGTCCCTTTTCCCCTCTAAACTGGTTCTTTTTTCCTTGCGGTTAATTCATCAACCTTTAAACAGGTCTCCAGTAAGGTCAGCTATTTTTTCTTACTGTCAACATCTGCAGTCGAACGTATACAAGAGAGCAACAGCACAAGAGGCAGCCCTTCCCCTTGGGGAGGAGGTTATGGCAGTGCCGGTCCAATAGATAGATGGAGAAATAAAGAGAGGGGTAGCTGTTGAGGGAAAATCCCTCGGTGGAGCCTCCAGTGGTAAAATAAAATGCATGGCCGGGGCTGAGCTGGGAGGAGGCAGTCCCTCAGGGTGGACTCCATGTTAAAATCGAGAGATCTGAAGTGTTCCTGTCCTGAGGGGAAGACTGTCCACCTCCAGATGTTGAGTGCACAGTTGATGATTGATGCCTGGAGGGAGCAGCATGATTGTAAACGTGCACAAGCACACACACACACACACACACACACACACACACACTTAATTTGTGTGCATGTTAGTCAGGGATTCTCACTAAATATTTCAAAGGGCCAAGAGAGAAAACAAAGGGAAAATGGATATCAGAATCTGGAGCAGTAGTCCCAGAAGAGACACCGAAGGAGCCCCCTTCTCCCAGTTACAACAGAAATAAAATCGTTTGATCTCCGCCGCTCCTGCTTCTATTGTTATCTGCTGTAAACCTCCACCCTCCCCGGCTCCAGCTCGCTGTAGCACCGTGAGACTGCGGAGGCCAACAAAACGCGTGCAGATAAATAGGCAGAGCAAATATGTTTACTCATGCAACCTGCAAAATACTTTGATACCGCCGGGGACGCGCCGCTAATTTGTAGCGCTTTCACATACCTTCCCACTTTAATTAGCACGTTTTGGAGAGCAGCCTCCCTCATCCCAGCACCACCTCGTCACACACCTGACTTCGTCTGGCTTTCTCAAAGTGTAATTGTAATTACTCACAGTAGCCACTTCACTTTATGCAATAGGAACCTTGTTTAGCCAAGCAAAATCTCCTATTAGCCAAATTAATGTTCTGTGATTTCATTGCGGTCCAAGTAGAAATGTGTTGCAGTGGAATGTCTCCCCAGAGAGCGCTGCAGCCGGAGGGCAGACATCCCTTTTCCTCTCGTTTTTTTTTTGACCATACAGTCGGTTTGTGTTGGCTGCATCTTTGGCGTTATGAAACAGTGAATTAAATATCTACCGGTTCCGGCTCAAGCTGCATGTTTGGTCTGGCTGGTTTTAATTTTAGCACCACCCTGGTTGCAGCACAGCTTCTGCTACGTCCTCCGCAAAAATCTCAAAGAAAGGCATTTATCGATGAAGGCAGACGAGGTTTTGACGGAAGCCTCTTGTGATTAGAGTCCATCGATGCTTCATCGGTATTGGCTGCGTCATCTGAACCGCAACAAACCGGTCGCAGTCTCCTAATCGATACAACATCCGAGATATTGACCAGGTCTTTAGGTTGGAACGCTTCCTAATGGGTCGGGACGCCTGTGTTCGCTGTACCTTGCAGATCGGGTCGGTCATCCTTTATATCAAACATCCTTATCAGCCTCTGGTCACACAGCCACACATGCACATGCAGCATCCTCTCGGTCATTTCCTTATCGCCACGTCGCACAAACCCTCCCATTCATTAGCATTGATCTCCCTTTGAATGGCCATAATAAAAGGTCCTGTTGTCCACGCCTCCTCCCTATCTCTTATACTCTTCTCCCTCCTTGTTGTGTCCTCACCTTCCCCACTCCGGCTCTGAAGGGATGCCTCCTTCATGGACGCTTACAGTGGGTGAACTCTTGTTAATTGCCCACAGCAGTTGGAGGTTATCAGCTGGCTGGCAGTGAAGGCTTGAATAATAAGCTGAGCTGAACAAGGCCCAGGTGGAAAACAATTAACACAGGAAGGAAGCTGCAGCAGAGAGGATGAAGTGTATAGGGAAAAAAAAAAAAAAAGGTTTGAACCTAAAAGGTCTATGAGACCATGCAGGGGACAGATGTATAAAAAGCTGTGGACGAAACCCCAGAAAGATCCATCTGCTAGTTCCACTTTTATAAATCTCAGTTGGAGCTGGATTCACGTGGACAAGCCTCATTTCCTGTAAGTAGGTGTAGTAACACCTGTCGGTACCTGCACCCGCTGTCTCCTGACCTGTCGGTGTGATGTGAGCACAAAAGAATCAGTGGAAACCAGTTGTGTCGGATCACAAAGGCTCTCCAACACCTCCTCCGCAGCTGTAAATAGGATCAGCCATTAGGGAACATTTTGCGGCTATTTATGGCGTCCGCTCACTTTGTCCGTCACACGGACCTGTAAACCATCGTCATGGTGATATCTACGTCATCATCGTTAAACGTCAGACGGGTGATCAATGGCTCACGTCGAGGCTGACTTTACAAAGTGCTCTGCACTGCGGGATCAAATGAGATTACAGCGGTAATGAGAGCTCAGATGTAAACAAAGAGAAGAGTCATCACCGATGAATAATTTAAAGTTGAGTTTAAAGTTTGAATGTATGAAATACTGGACGTGAGAGGTTGTTTTCTCTTCTCCCTCATAGATTTACTGCAGCACAGTAAAACCAACTCTGTGTCTTACTTTAAAGTTAAGTGGGCCCTTTTCATGCCACCTGTGCACTTGTTATGTTATTGTATTTTCTTTTTCCTTTATGCACAAACAAGAGATTACATTTCGCAGCAAACAAAGGTGCTGTGGTGAAAGAGTACAGTGGAGTAATGGCTTCCAGGACAGGGAACGACATCGCCGCACTCCCTCCGTGTGATCTGAGCATGTTACGGTGTCGGAGCGATCCATTTTCAACGCAGCAGCCTGGCAGAAACACTGAAATGTTGAAGTGAAAATGCTGAAAATGTTTGAGGTGAGAAACAGGCCATGCTGGAACGGATTTATATTTGATCAGAGCTGACAAACACAGTTCATTCTGAGTATCATGAGAAGTTTGTCTGCAGATGCAACGTTCTTGTTTTTAATTATTGCGTAAATAGACGTAAGTATCTGCTGCAGACTACAGAGCAGCTTCATTCCTCTTTTTTTTTCTTGTTTAGCATAAAAGGGTCACAGCTTGTATTTTGTTGTACAATGTACGTTTGGCATTTGAGTCAACCTATACATCGTTTAGTCCTCACCTTATATTTCCTCACCTGACATCACCTACAGCAGCTCATTTGTGTGCACTTAGAGAAATATCAGTTTATGAGCATGAAATGGCATACGTGTGGACGTACAGTGTGTTTTTTTGTGTGTGTGCATTTGCTTGTTTATGCACACGGCCCCTGGACTGCAAAATGAAAAGTTCACTTGAGGTTGAAAACGACAGCAGCAGGGGAGATGAGGCAAAACGTATCACAGCATCGGGGGGGTCGCGACAGGTGAGGCTCAAAGAAAATGGCCGGAACGCTAAAGGAGAATCGCAGCAGATAATCGTGGCGAGTGTCGAATGGATGCACGTCGACGAATGCGCCACCGTGCTGCTGTGGAGCTGGGAACAGGTGTGCAGGTGGACAGGATGGTCGGGGTGACCGGAGGGGAACACAGGGGTCACCGCAGGGATGAAGGAAACGTGAGATAAGGAGTGGGCTGACAGTGTGTCTTGGAAAAAGAGAGGACAGTAGATTAGATGAAGCGGCTGCGGGTTCATGGGTGACTCTAACAGGGTAAATAGTAGCGACGGCAGTCGGTCGGCTGATTAGGCGCTGTACATAAGAGTTGGCCCTGAGCCTCCCTCTGGCTGCCCTTTTCATGGTGATTCCTGCATTTCCATAATGCCACAGTCTGGCGGTTGAGTGTCTGAGGTTGACACACATACGCACACACACCACACCCACATCCTCACCTCACACCCAGCTCGAAAGTTTGATCCACGCTGCACAGCACATGAACGTGTTTTGGTGTTTTTTTTGTTTTTTTTCCAAATGACCTTGCGTTTGCAGACAGAATCTCTGCACGGCTGAGAGAGAAACAGAAGTGAAGTGTTTTTTACTCCCGTCGATTTATTATCCGAAAACTCTTCTGTACGTGTTTTTATGCATTCAGCGAGGGAGTGCCTCCACGCATGAATACTGTATGAGGGTGACCCCGCCCGAACCGCGAGCCCACCTGTAAGGATCGGTTCCCGTCACTTGTGAGTCCTCGCCCGTGTGCGCGTGTGCGTGCATTTCGATTAGTTATTTTAAATGTGGGACTCGTCGCTCATCGCATCCCTCGCCGAAAACATTCAGAATAAGTACTTTTTGAGAGGATTTGTGGAATTTAAGTGGAGAAATGGTGCAGTCAGGAGCAGCTTTGCTCTCTTTTCTCAGATGTAACCTCCTTTCTGACGCATGCACGCACACACTGCCTCTTCCATCAGGTCTCCACTGTTCATCCTCCACTTTTATTGCCTGCAGGCACTCTAACTTGGAGTCTGAACTTATTATGCTTCTCCCCTCTCCGAATTTTGGTGCACTCGGCTTGTGAATGGAGAGGGAATGAGCTCATTTTCTACCTGCGTCAGCACGAGGAATGGTTATGCTGCAGACGGCTCGGCGGGGAAAATGTAACGAGGAAGCACAGGTTTCTCTGAGGTGGAGGTGGAGGTGCCCCCCCCCCCTTGTGCTCTGGATCACCCCCAACCAATCAAGCGTGACGTGGTTTGAGCCTCCCGCAGCTGCAGGTGAACCCTGTGAGAACAGATTCATGAAAATGTTTAACTTCTTCCTGTAAGACTGCTCCGGGCTCTCCGTCCTCCCTCTCAAACATAATCAAGCAAAACGCCCCATTTTCCCTCCATTTGTCTCTCCACACGTCCTCCTTTCTCTCTGCTCTCACCGTTTCTCTCTCTCTGTTTTGGACATCATCACACCTTTGTCCCAGCTACCAGGAACTAGGGAAATGGGGACAACAAATCTTTCCTTTCAGCAGGGATTGCTTTTTTTTCACTGATGATGGCTGATTCTTTCATGCTGCGTTCGAGGAAGGTAATGCTCCCACCGCTTTCTCCTCACGGCAAGCATTGAGCTTTAAATGCTTACCCATGGTTTTGGACGTGAACGGTGCACTTATGCTGCTCAACAAACATAAATACTCTCTTTTTTTTTTTTTGCAATCGTTTTCTGGAGGAGCACAGACGAAATAAACATCATGACAGTCGGTTCCGCTATCTGATGAATGGCCTTTTGTGCTCCGAACTGTTGTGAGGGCCAAAGAAATAAATTTTTTTAAAAAAGAAAAGGAGGGGAGGGGAGGAAAAAAAGAAGATCGAGGAAGGGAGAGAGAGAAGATGACAAGATATGGTGTTTGTCTGATCCTTGAGAGGGGAGAGGTTTCATTACCTGAGGGACTTCAGCGGGGGGATGTCTCACTGCTTGTCAGAGTTGGGGTGCTGCTACATAAACTTCTGTGTTTTTAGTCACTCGGGGATTTCAGTGGCACCGGCAGCAGCGAGACAGTCCAGGAATCAGCCGTGATGGATGGCTCTGTCCGTCCTAGAGGATGGAGGGGTCACCGTGGTTCACGGCGGTGATGGAGACACTTCCCTGCTCGGCCCCCGTGACTTTTTTAATTAACCTCTTTGGGAGGACCAGTCTCTTCCTTTGGAGGTAATCACAGCCTGGAAGGTCCCTTCATTAGGACTTATCTGACCTCTGTGTGTCCGGCGGTGTGCACACTTTCTTTCCCGACATCCTCTGCCTCCCATTCAGCGCAGTAATGGCAGTGCCACACGGGGAGGGGAGGCATCAGCAGTGAGAGGCTGAGGGATACTTAGAAATGTACCTGGCCTGAGTCCTCGCTCTCTGCAACCTCTCTGCTTCTGTGTTCACACACACCTCAGGTCTTTGTTTCCTGGTCTCCATTCATCCCCCTAATTCTCCCCACCAGATTTCTTTTCATTTCACAGCGAGGCGACTGCATTGATCCCACCGAGAGGCAAATCGCTAGAGTTTAATGGCAAATTAGGCGAGGAACGTCTTGGCAGATGCCTTTGTGCCTCTCTTCTTCTTCCTCCTTTCTTATTTCTCTTCACTGAGGATCTCATGGCCTCATTACATACAAACAGGCAAGAGGCGTGGACGGAAATAAAAAATTATCCTATTTTTCATATTAGACTTCTAAGGGACAAACAGGCCTCGGCGCTCCTCTGGGGAAGTGGGCCCCCTTCTGAGTGATGCCCCAGAACAAGCAGATCAAACGCCTCTCCTCCGGATCCTCGCCTTTCTTCCTATCTCTATTTTGGTTGCCTTCTTTCATGTTGGGGAACAGTGGCTTAAGTGGCTCTATTGGAGCTCTCTGATGGGCTCTCAAATGAAGCCTGGGTGAGCTTGGGAAATAAATTGGTTTGTTCTGAGGGCCGTGGCGCCCATCCCGTGGCGCGGCGCCCCCTGCCGTCCACTCTCTGATCTGTGGTGTGTCCGGTGGAGCTGCAGGAGGGGGAAGAGGAGGACGAGGAGGAGGAGGAAGAGGAGGAGGAGGAGTGGAGGGGGGGTTGCAGGCGAAAAGAAAGTACACAAGGCTGGCAGGGAAGAGGTCAAGGGAAAAAATAAAAAGAGGGAATGGGATGAGTCATGCAACTTGCTTTGTCGGAGCATTTACATTTCATTTCAGTCGATGAGAGTTTTATACATGCAAAGTGAACGCTCTGCATTTAATTTATTCACAATGTAAGGAGGAGGGATCAACACAGACATGCATGGACCCACAACTCCCCCATGTGGACGCCCCCGATAAAACACCTTCCGAAAAAGCTTCAATGAACCGACTTCTCCATTTCTATGAACCGGCTTCTGTCAACTTATGATGACATAACAAATATAGCTGCGATACTCAATCTGTTCTCCCTAAGTTCAGTTTCCGTCCGTGTTTCATGTGCGTCGAGCAGAATGCATCAGTCTGGTTTGCTCCTGATTCGACAATCCGCCTCTGAATTATTCATGTAACAGTAAGATCCCAGTTTGTCTGTATTCTCTGCATTCACACGCGGCGCCACAGGGTCCTTAGCTTATCAGAAAGGACGAGCTGCTTTAGTCGCTGTGTGTGGCGGTGATTTTGTTCACGCCCTTCAGATCTGTGTGTGTCAGAGAGAGTGGTCTTAGTCACCAAAAACAGAAGGCCTTTGTCTTTTCCTCGGTGTCTTTGAACACATTTGTTCCACTGCTTTTTATCTTCACGTCCTCATCTTGTTACTGAGTAATGGGTGCTTTCAGTGTGGAAAACAAACGCGTCTTGTCCAGGTGTTAATAATTAGATCTGAGAGCTGATACTTCCTCTTTGAAGACTTGTAGTTACATTACCTCTCAACAAGTGTCCCTCAAACCTTAATTCCATTTGCATGAACGGTGTCAGTGTGATTTCACCATCAGAGCAGTTTATAACTCACTGCAGAGACCAAAGAGCCTGTGATGGTGTGAGTGCTGTGTTGAGGCTACTGATGCTGTGATGTGTTGTTGTTTTTTTCCACATCATGAATAATGAAGTGCACATGGAGCCTATGTATCCTGTTATCACGTTGATTTAATCTGTTCTGAAACAGATGTACATCTTACAAAACACGTCAGGAGTCAGCAGGCTCGAGCCTGCTATCCAACTATCAGTTAGTTTACCACACAACATTGCATTATATTGTACAAGCTCACTGTTTTGCAACACTGCAGCTGTTAAGTAATTGTAGCCTAGTTGGGTGAAGTCCTCTAGATTGTAGCCTATAAAGTGGCATAAAAATGGAAATAGTGGTGAAGTTGCATTGCCTAGAGTAGAGTACGACTGCCTCAGAAACTTAGTAGAGTACCGGAAGTAAATATAAGTATCCTAGCAGTGAACTCAGCATGATTTAAGATTAAGGGACGGCTGCGGCTCAGGGGAAGAACCAGCGTCTTGCTGTTGGAAGGTCACTGGTTCAATTCCCCTTTTCTGCATGTCGAAGCATCTTTGGGCAGTATAATGAACCCCTAATTGCTCCTGGAGTGCTGGTCAGCACCTTGCATGGCAGCCACCACCATCAATGTATGAATGTATGAATTACTGTAAGTCGCTTTGGACAAAAGTGTCTGCAAAATGCCCTAAAATATGAATATAAGAAAATCAACGGTGTTAAATAAATATATAATTGAATTAATTTGAATAAATAGGATACTTTGCACTACTTATTCTAGTTATACTTCCTTATACATATATACCCTTATATAAGCCTAACCAATATTACATTATTAGACTCATAATTACACATTCATATTGACATAATACATTGTGTTTTAATAGAGTCATATATATCAACCTTTCTCTATCCTTAAATAAAGAATATGTATATATGTACCTATCCTTTGCAATTCCTGTTTGTATTCTGTCCAAATCCATTTGTCTCTTTGCAATAAACATCATATTTTTATACTTTTTTTGGTATATTCCAGCTGTTGTTCTGTGCAGATGTCCTTTTTTTCCCTGTATGACAGAGATGACAGAGTGTGATCTGATGACGTTGGCTCATCATGCCATAACAAACAGCAGCGGCTCAGACACAACGTGTGTTTGCTGTGAAGACACTAAAGCCGATTATGACCCAGGCCTGTGGAGGGGTGGGAGGGCATTAGAGGTGAAGCGGCGTTTTAATTGGTCGCCGGCGTTCCAGGAAGTGCAAAGCAGCCAATCGAAGGGCGCGGAGATTTACCACCGCCTTTGACCGCTCGACCTGCGCTACCTGTCAACACAACGCGCTCCTTCCTCAAAGATAATGACTTTTCTGAATGTTTTATTTTGTTTCCTCCTCCAGCAGAGCAGCAGCTGTTTCACCGGAGCTGAAGAGCTTGTAAAAATGACGGAACACTAATTACCTCTGTGGAAAGAAAAAAAAAAAAGTCGAGTTTGACGAACGAAAGTCCGGCACAGTTTGTCCCTGTTATCATCTGCAGCAGCAGCAGCAGCAGCAGCAGCAGCAGCAGCCGGGACTGTGGGAATGACATTTGTTGTCACTAACAGGATGGAGTGTCTGTTCCAGCGATGCCACAAAGAGGCTGCCCTCCACTCTGTCTGTCGCTCGGTGCTGCCCGTGTCATGTGTGGTAAGAGCTTGCTGTGATTATTATGGACTTGCATCGTCATGTGTCATTTTGGAAGAAACTTTTAGAAAAAAAAAAAAAAACTTTGGTGCGGGTTGTGCTAAATTGTTTATTAATTATGTTTTCTTATACATCTGTGTTGGATGTTCGTGTATCTACGTGTGGCTGTGTTGCTGTGCCGCGCAGAGAGGGGAGGGAAAAAAATGGGACAGATTATAAATTGGTCACTGTATCCAAGCCAAGGCCCCATACTCTCATCTATCTGTGACAGACAGCGCCAAATAATAAGAGGATAAATACTGAATCCAATCCGAACATGGCAATCCTCTCAGAGGGCAGCAGATAATTAAATTGAGCAATAAACTTCGCCTCATCCCGACATGAAACAGCCAAACGTCCAAATCATTTCTGACAGACGCAAAACATCAAACAGGCTTTCTGTGTGTGTGTGTGTGTGTGTGTGTGTGTGTGTGTGTGTGTGTGTGTGTGTGTGTGTGTGTGCGTGCGTGCGCGTATGTATGTTAGGTACGGTGGCCGATAAGGGCAACGTAGGGAACCCGTTCCAACTCGAGTGACACTGTATGGAGTCTCAATGAAGTTAACCGTTCTCTATGTTTCAAATGAATTAAATAAGAAATATTAATATTCAGGCCTTCGGTTGCACCACAGGCTGATGCTTGTAACACACACACAGCAGCATGAACTAGCTTACACTCCGGGGATGAAGTACATTTAAAAGTGGGTGTCCACTGGCTAAATTATCCACAATAAGTAATGGCTAACACACAAAAAAGTGAGTAACTGGTATCAAGTTATCGTCCCACGTCCAATACGCATTGTTATTGACTAGCACAACGTTAGCCAGCCCAGGTCGTTTATGTCCCGTTGCTAGGGCGTATCTAAGGTACGGGCTATAAAACTGCTCCAGATATTAGTCAGACCCTCTACTGTTGCCAGGGAAACGGACTTACTGCTTGTATAAAACTTTATATATTGATGGCAGAACGCATAAAATAAATTTTGTTTTTTTTCCTTTGGCAAATGACCGTCCTTAATTGTTTTCAGGCTTATTTCGAGTTCAGAAATAGTCCGTTTAGCGATGTGTTCAGCTATCGCGTTGTTAGCTCATTTAGCATTTGGCTGCTCACAGCTAACTATCAAGCCAAAAACTTGCTAGCTCTCCTCCTGCTGGGCCTTTCGGGGCCTTCTCACTTGTTGAACTAGCACGACATATTTTCTCGTCCTGCAATCAACCTGCTGTAGCTCAGGCGGACAAAAAAAACTCAAAATCTGCAGAGAAATAGGCAAGAGGAGCGGTAATTAGCTAGCTGTTAGCAACGCGGGTGAGCAGCTGTCGTGAGCCCTGTGGTGTCTTGGGCTGAGAGAGCTAACAGCTAACCGCTTATTAACTTACAGCAGAGCTTAACACAACACAGAACTAAAGCGTTAGACAGTGAACTTAACTTTAATCACAGACATTATACAGATTGCCTATAAAAGACTGTATCGAAATCACCATCTGGACTTGTCTTGTACTATCATGAGGCGTTTACTGTCATCCGGTCCAAGTCCAAGACCACAAGGCAGGTATAAGTTGCTGATAGGCAACCTTAAAGACTAGAGTAATAAAATAAAGTTAATCATATATATAACCGTTACTTCTACATATTTCTGTATCATGATGTAGTGGATGATGTGGATAAATTGTGGGTTTGGACAGCACTCCAGACTTGGCGGACTTCCCGCGAACGCGCCAGTAAAGTCAGTTAAGTCCGGACGCAGCAGCCATGGCGTTTGGTTTAATGTGACAACACAGCAAGTGTAAAGTTAATAAATGCTACTTCTACTAAATAAACGTCGCCTTCAGCCACACGACACGTGTTGTGTTAAAAGAAAGAAGTCCTGGTCGTTGTGGTCGGTTGAGAGAGCGCTCCCCCGGATCACTTCCGTTGTGGTGACGGAACATGCGGCGTTGTTCTGTTGCGTGTGCTTTCGGGGTTTGTGTGACTTCACGTCATTCCAGGATATTTTTGTTCTGTAGCTCGCTTTGTACTCTGTGGGCGTGTTGTGTGTGTATATATGCGTTGCTGTGCGATTCTAAAATGCCGTCAAATTGATGGAAACTGTGTCTTGATTCGCTCGTGTTTTGCCTATTTGCATTGCGCTTGTCGGCCACCGTAGTTGAGCAACTTTGCACATTCAGCCCGTCCAGACGTCCCTAATTGCGCTCACATCACACCATCCTTCCTCTAGCTCCTGGTCCTCTGCGTGTCCATGTATCCTGCCCTGTGGTCCATCGGGGTTCAGCTTCGATCGGCCTTCACAGGGAGCTACATACCAGGCCACCACTCTGTCCTCCTGGTCAACAGTCCCACCGAGCAGGCAGCCAGGGACATTGGCAGGTACAGTAAGAGTAGCTAAATACACTTACCAAGTATTTTACCTGAGTATTTCTATTTTCTGCTACTTTAAACATCATTTCAACCACACTTTATTGGCAAGTAATGTTCTTTTAACCACTACAAACTCATATTGTGAGCTTCAACATTAAAGTGATAAACACATTAATGCAATCATACATATCCTACTGTATACAGTCCATATATTCTACATTTGGTGCTATAAGTATATTTTCTATGCTAATTCGTGCATGGCTGTGACTTGTATTTCTACACAGTGGTATTGCTACTTTGACCTACGTTTAAGATCTGAGTGACTCTTTCACCTCTGATCATACCGGGTTACATCGTCCTGTCTGTGTCACGCTACTGTAAAAGATAAAACACGTGGTTTTATTTGAGATGTAAATGATTAAAGCTCCAAGGACGTGCATGTCAGCAGAATCGTTCTTATAACAGTGTTGTGACTCTCCCCTCTCCCACCCTCGGAGATCAAAAAAGTGTTTAGCAAACTAGTTGTAAAATGAGATTGATACCGCTTTTATGTACAGTTAATATAAAGTAAATCCACATCAACGGCGCCTCTAAATCCGTCAGTTAACACATCATGTAACTGTTAAATTCTTACAAAAAACTCTAGTGAAAATAACATTACCACATAAACATGAGATCAATCTTTTTACCTAACTCGCTTCAAGAAAATGAATAAGCACCTCCCAAAAGGTGAATACAAATTAGAATTGTTCCTCTAACTTGGTTGCTAATTAAATTCCTTTCCATCTGTATGGATTTTAAATTACTTAAAGTGATCTAAACAATTGGAAATCAGTCAGCCAGGTGTAAGATTGACTTTTCTGTCTGGAGAGGTGATACAGCCTCGTCAGACCCACAACGGTTAGTAAGCACTGTGTTTGCACTCTCATCTCCTTTGTTGGCATTTTAGCTGCATGCAAATGAGCTCCATTTACCACGTGTCAAGACGGAAAGAAGCCAAAGTGCCGTTGCCAGAAATGTAAATCACCTCCTTCAGAGACACCGGTTAGAGGGAGGGGGCACGGCTGAGCTGGTGATAAACTACAGTGTCAGCAGAGCAGCAGCTGAAAGCAAAGTTCACTATCTTATTTTGACTTTTCAGTCCTTTTCCAGCACCATAATGAAGTGCTCAGTCATGCTGTAACTGATAAACAGCTGGTGGCTTGTGTTTAATTTTTCTTTCCTCTCTTTCCGTGTCTGCCCCCTCTGTTTCCATCCACGCTCCCGACCGTTCTGTCTCTTTTTCCAGGGCGATCATGGAGAGGCGGCTGGCAGCCAGCGTTAACATTCTCGCCAGGACCTCCACAATGTAAATCATGTTTGCCCCCCCAACCTTGACATAACTTTGTATCCACGTGATGCACAAAGACCGCCTTCGTTAGCAGTGATGTCCCTCGCATGCAACACAATACTTGTTCTCCTCTCACATATCTGTTTTTCTCAGAAACCACACACTGAACGGGCTGCACCTGATTGTTCTTATCAGCTCTTTCCATCACTATAAGCCTGAATGGCTGTTAGCCTTCAAAGCATGGACTGGCTTTCCTGTTAATGCATAACCACAAAAGCAAGGGCGTAGAGGAAACGGAGGGTAGATGAATAGAGAAGGCAGTCAAACCTGTTAACCAAACTGAGGTTAAGCCTAAAAATAGAGGATGTGTTTGACTTAGTTGAGGGGCGAGGGTGGCGATGGAGGGAGGTAGAGGTTTTATGTGTGTGAGAGCAGGTCTGGAATGAATGCGTTCCATTTGAAATCCAGGCTTATTTAGTCTTCAACAAGTTTAAATATATTCTTAGTCTGTGTTTTGCTGTATTTCACAAATTCATGAATAAAGCACTGTGTTGAAAGCAAAGAGGCAGTTTTGCATTTGACACCGTAAAATCGTGTGAGGAGCAGTCGGGCAGCATCGCAGTAAATCACCATCGACATAATAAATGCCCGGGAACATTTTGAATGCTGTGTTGTTTCAGAAAATACATTTTTTGTTCTCTTTTACTGAATTAAAAGGCTCGTCAAGGCCACACGATTCTAATGTCTAGTGTTGTTTTGGGTTCTTCAGGTACTATTGGAAAGGCGAAATCCAGGATGCAAGTGAAATTCTGATGGTAAGACTCCTTTTTTTTTTTTTTTTCGATCAACATGTAATCAACGGGCGTGTTGGAGCAGAAAAAGCAGAGCTGTTAAGATGAGATGTCACTGTTGTTGCAGCTGGTGAAAACAAAGACCTCCAGGATCCAGCAAGTCATAGAGTATGTGAGGTGAGAGGCGGCTTTATCTAATGGTTATTTTGGTTGTTTGAAAACTGTGCATCACGTTACTGTCATGCTGTTGTCAAATTGCTCAGCTCCATGCCCAGTGAAAGTTTCACAGTCCACAAAACATTTCCAGAGCTTTGCAGAATCCTCCTAAACAGCTGAAATAGGTGGGACGACTAGTAGTAATAGAAGGAAGTGGACGAGGATTTATTTTTCAGTTTTTAATTGTGAAACTGATAGTTTGCTCAGAATACATTACCTGACAGATCCATCCCCCGTACAACACCAGCAGATACCATTAGGAGTTAATCATCAACATTTCTTCTCATTTAGCCGTTTGTCAGTGCAGCATCAGTCTGTGAGACTTGCTGGTGTGCCAAGCTGTTAGAAAGGCATCTCTTTGAACATACAGCACGCAGACCGCAGGTAATGGATTATTGAATGGAGACAGGACTCATTACAGTGTGATGCTGTGTTGTGGAGACGCATTTTAATGCGCCCAAAAAGTGCTTTAAGAGCTTGCTTTTCCCCCTTTTTAGTGTTTGCCTCTGAGTGAGGCTTCCCAGTATAAAAAGAGACAAACACTATATAATGGCGGAGGCTGGGAATGAAAGCCGAGGTAGAAAATAATTAGTCGAAACTCGCTGCTTCATCAGGTTACAGTGCAGACGCTCCCCTCATTTGCTCTCTGCTTAACTGTTGTTACCAGCAACATAACCCAGCAACCCAAACAGTAACTCAGTGGACTACTGACAGATTTGTGCCCTGTAATGCACCACGACTCTCTGCTCATCAGAATCAAAGTGAAGTGCGCCGACCGTCATGAATCGTTGCAGAAGATTGCCGTCTTTGAGATGAGGACGTCTGAAGTGGAGGAGTCGTCTGAACGGCGTGTCGCTCCGTCTGCGAGGTTAGCTCATGAGAACTCAACTCGGAATTATTTTAACGGACAGCCGTATGACTCGCTGCAACGCAACCAGTGGGTTAATGTGCTGTGATTGGGATTTCTACATTTTTCTCAAATAATTTGAGTGTAGAACCTAAACCTGGAGATAAGTGAGAGTGCAACATTTATGGATTCAGCTCAGCCAGCTTCAGCCTGGAACATCTGGCGGACAGCCAGAAGTGGGCATAAACACAGACCACAGCCAACATTACAGCTGGAAAAAAAAGGGCTTAGAACCTTTTTATAAATCTCCAGAGACAGAAGTGAAAATGAAAAACTGGAAACTCTCGGTGTGGTTGAAGCTGCTATCAGAAACGTAAGCCTGGCAGCATACTGTGATCTGTGACTAAAGCAGGATTTCATTGAACTGCTCAACCGTCTGGACAAACTGCCAATGGTCAACAGAGCGATCAACAGGTTCAGTGGACTCTTATCGCTGAATACATGGCTCAGCAAAACCTGCAGTCTCAGAAGGATGAGCTGCATTGATAGCTGCAATCTGTTCTGGGGATGTGGGCTCTTCTGGGCCGGTGGCTTCCACTCAAGCAGATCTGGAGTTAAAGCACTGGTGGAACGTTTTTGACCCAACCTGTGACACAGCAGCCTCAGCAGCGCAAAGACAAAACCTCACAGCATTAATTGTCCAGATGTTGGAAACCAGCTCATGTACCGGTCTCCGGATTTCTTCCTCCCTTCACTCTTCTCCTGCTTTACCCCCTTTTTTCGTGATTGGCTGAACTGAGATGGACGCGCTGGTAAACACTGCCAGTAAATTCTAGTCTTCTTCCACCTCAACCAAGAACATCCTGTAACGCCAACCCTGCCAGTGATGATGACAAAAAGGGAGAAAAGCTCAGAGGAAAAAAGGAACAGGATGTGATGTTAATGGATGTCAGTGAGCTGCACTGCCAGTCAGATCGAAAGCCGGAGATCAGTCAGGATCTGCTGGCTTGTACAGTGGCGACACCCAGAGCCACGTTCTGCTGCTGGACTTTCATCACACTCGGTTTAGTTTTTAACAGATGTCTGTTCTTTGACAGGCAAATTTCTTTTAGTTAATGATTTAATCAACCCGTCCCAGCTTCAGTTTTATGTACGAAGCAGGAGCTCAGGTCGAGCTGACATATAATAATCCTGCATAATAAACCGGATGGGACATCATGGCACAGTCCTTAACTAGTCTGACTCGAGCTCGTGTCAGGGACTGTTTTATGTGGATCAGTAAAGACACATTTGACCGCACCTGCTCCCACAAGAACAGATCATGGAAGAGTCCAAATATCTAACTGGAATGTTGTCGATGACACTGGTTTCACTAGATGACTGTGGACTATGGTACCAAGCGAGGAGTCTTGATGTAGTCCTGGATTCCAGCGTAGCATCCTCATCAAGACGGTCAGAAAATCTGGCCTCTGGCAGGATTTAGATAAAAACCTGACCACTGTGATTCTGTTTTTTACAGGTCTAAGCTGATAATACATCTGTAGCAAATTCAAAATGCTTGCGTCCTCACTCAGATCGAGACCCTGGATCAGTCCAGGCCCCAGATCTTTACACTGGCTGTCTGTGTGTCCAAAGAATCAACTTTAAAATCCTACAGCTGGTTTATAACACACAGAATGGTATTTCTGATCTGCTGCTCTGTTACGAACCATCCGGACGTTCTCAGATCAGCCGGGACGGGTCTGCTTGCTGTTTTCCTCCCTCGAGTTAAAAAAAAAAAAAAAGAAGAAGCGTTCGGGTTTTATGCACCACATATCTGGAACAAACTCTCTCCAACTCTCAGTTCTTCTAAATCAGGGCTTTAGACTTTTCTGTGTGCCGCTGCATTTTATAAAGTTAAATTTGGGACAATTTATTCATTGTTTTTCCTCCCTGCTCTGAAGCTGCACTGCCACTTCTTTTTTATATTGCCTTGTGTTTATTTTATATCTCGCCTTAATGCATTTATGTCTCATGTAAAGCACTCTGAATATCCTGCTGGTGAAGGGTGCGACACAAATACATTTGCCTTGCCCAGCAGAGAGATGAGTTTGTTGAGATGTGAAGGAATTCTGTACCTCATCTGACATCTGACTTTTTAATTTGTGTGTGTGTGTCTCTTCGAGGTCTGTCCACCCCTACGCAAACCCAGAAGTCCTCAGCTTCCCGGTGGAGGACGGCAATCTGGCCTACATGAAGTGGATGGATGAAGCCATTCCAGACGACTGATCCGCACCATTAAAATCAAAGCCAACGTCTGCAAGGACTGCAGCCCAACAAGGACGCCGAGCCGTGCACTCCAGCTGCTTTTTCACAGGGCTTTGGATCGCAGGGTTCGGAACAAAAGTTCAATACATGACATTTCTACAATTGTGTCGCTCTGACCTTTACACTGATGAAGTGTGGGGATTTTATTTTAGTCCTTTAAAGAGCTTTATATCACAGCCATAGATTGGCTTGTGGGTGGATTAGCATTGCGTAACATGACATCTTAAATTAAATATAACCTGGTCAGTGGTCAGTTTTAAGTCACTGCACAAAATGTTAAGCTGTAGGTAATCAGAACAGAACATCTGCTTTGGGCTCTGATCTTCTAAATTAACTCTAACTTATAAAATTGACTCAACGCGTCATAAACTGACCACAGATAATCGATCGTGGCCGGAGACATACCTGCCAACACGCTATTTTTAACCCTTTCTCTCCTGCCCTGCTCCCAGTTGGCTTTTTTTTTTAATCATAGTGATGTAGATGTTTCTCAGTTTCTGTGGGGGATATATGTCAGTACCTGGCAACCCAACCCAGACGCAAAGTTATGCATTCCCTCGGTGCTTGCCCCAGCCAGTCTGCTGCTGAGAGTGGACGAAACAGGTCCCAAGTAGAAGAAATGCACTTCCAAATTTTGTGAGACTTTCCAGTTTTTTGTTTTGTAAATTTAAGATGGTGACTTTTGATCACACCTTTTTGTACATTTTGTAAGTTTGTAAAAAAAAAATAATATATATATATATTTTTCAAGTCAAGGAGCCATTTGTCAGTACCCTAGAACATCTCCCTTGCGGGTCCATCTTCCAACACAGCCCTTGATTTTTTTTTTTATCTTAACGCCTGTAAAGTTTCACGGCTGTGTTGACACAACTTATCCACAGGCAGATTGATAGACACATAAACTCCGGGCTAAGTACTCAAACCTGTGGCAGTTCCTTCTACAGAAGATTTCTCTAGAACCACATTTTTGTCACGCCCTCACAGGACAAATCATGGGTGGAGGAATCACCTCTCTGACTCATGTATTCTTTACCTACACCTCATTTTGCAGTATTTCTTGCGCAGCTCCTGTGTAGATAACGCTCTCCTTCAACGGCAGTGATTTGCATCTGATGGCACGTGCTCTCCAGTTCGGCTTTTTCCAATGAAATAATTTAAGATTACGTAATTCTAGTAGGCAGTCGTTTCCCTAAATGTTTCCCTGTCTGTTACTGAGCAACACACTGCCTGCACTGTAACATTATTTTACTGTATTTTGCGTTATGAATTTAAAAGATTATTTGAATGTTTTCAAAAACACCAAAGAGAAAAATGAGAAACGTGATCAGCGACACTTGGAAGAAACAGGACATCAAGGCGATCGACGTACCTGCAGATCAATATGTTATTGATCCGTCCGGCTTCAGTAGATTTCCATTATTGTTGCAAAAGACGCTCTTAGCGACACACAGCTGATTACCTTGTGTATGAACAAGAGGGAGAGGCATCGCTCTGCTTAAGCTCAGCTAACTAATAAAACATTTACTTCCATCTTGTATAACCTGAAGCAAAGCTACGGAGAACTACTGAGGATAAATCAGCAAACAAACACAGAACAAAACTCTGAAGCATTGTACATCTTGACCCGCTTTCTCTCTTGTATTCCTAATGACTTAAATATAAAAAATGTTTTGATTGTTTTTGTTTGAATGTCGGAGAACTGATGCTGATCAGAGCAGCTCTCCCACCTGGATAACACCTCCTTGATCTCCACAGGAGTCGGACTTTAATTGAATAAGAAGAAAACAAACTCATTCTGTTAATCAGCTCTTGAGAGCACCACGGGTCAGAGTCTCTGGATTGTTTGCAATTTTTATTTTTTTTGCAATGGGAGATCCGGTACACGGCTGCAGAGGCAGACTGCGTGAGCTCTGCTGCATGTAGATTCTCTGTTAATTACATTTCAAAAGGAAACAAATCTGCCAGTCGCACCGTGCCACGGCTGAGGTTGTGCAGGTCGGTCATGCGTGCTTTACCTCGTTAAAACAAAAACACACACTGAGCCTCAGTCTGCGGAAAACGTTTCCGGGCACGAGGCCCCTAACAAAGGAAACTGCAGACGTGGTTCAGCCGGGTGTCGTGTCTGTGGAGCCAAAATAATCCTCCACACCAGGTCAGGAGATCAGACCGTTTAGTGGCAGTGAGTGTGTGTTTTTGCATTTTTCTATGTGTGTGTGTGTGGTCCTCGCATCAGTTTGTACAAGCCATGTTTGAATATGACACACAAACTTAAAGGCACGTGTGAGGAATCGACACTGTATGAAATAAAAACTGCAATTCATCATTGCAAAGAAATGAACAAGCATCCTGCAATTTCTTTAAACTTCCACTAGATGGCGACGTTTCAATAAACATGAAAACACAAATACAGTTGTTTAAGAAACATGACAATCATATCAGATTAATTCACGTTGTGTTGTTGTTTTTTTTCTTATTTCTCAGCCTGATATGATTCTAGTCTGCTGCCACTCCTCTGTAGAAGTTATATATATATATTTTTTTACCCTCTGCATTTCTCCTCTTCTTCATATTAAATCAGGTTCAACTATACACAGGGAGCTAGTATGATGATAAACATGCCTTTCCTGTATATTGGTAGATCCTCAATAATTCAGCTCCATGCAGAGGTTTTGTTCAAGCCAGTGAATTCTGGCCTGTTGGTTTAATCTCACTACTTGTGTTTTATTTCTGGAACAACCACAGTTAGTAAAGGTGTTTATCTAGAACTGCAGCAGACCAACAAGTCTGCAGCTCAGGGCTGTGGCTAAAGATTGTTTTCATTATCGATTCATCTATAGATCCAGAGGACAGTTAAAGCTTCAGTCACAGATTCCCCGGAGGCCACACTGATCGGGTTTTGTCTTCCCAGCAGACCAAAACACAAAACATGTTCAGTTTGTAATGATGTAAAAGAGAAACGAG
Organism: Acanthopagrus latus; assembly: GCF_904848185.1. NCBI lineage: Eukaryota > Metazoa > Chordata > Actinopteri > Spariformes > Sparidae > Acanthopagrus > Acanthopagrus latus. The sequence continues at coordinate 22,446,192 of NC_051050.1, read as the reverse complement.
GTCAGATTCATAAATGTTTTGGTACTTTTTTCTTGAAAATGTTTTATATTGTTGGATAGTTCAGTCTGTAGCGATGCATCATATTTTATACACTATATTACCAAAAGTATTCGCTCACCCATTCAAATGATCAGAATCAGGTGTTCTAATCACTTGGCCTGGCCCCAGGTGTATAAATTCAAGCACTCAGGCATGCAGACTGTGAAACAAGACATTTGTGAAAGAATGGGCCGCTCTCAGGAGCTCAGTGAATTCCAGCGTGGAACTGTCATAGGATGCCACTTGTGCAACAAATCCAGTCGTGAAATTTCCTCGCTCCTAAATATTCCACAGTCAACTGTCAGCTCTATTATAACAAAATGGAAGCGTTTGGGAACAACAGCAACTCAGCCACGAAGTGGTAGGCCACGTAAAGTGACGGAGAGGGGTCAGCGGATGCTGAAGCGCATAGTGCAAAGAGGTCGCCGACTTTCTGCACAGTCAATTGCTAGAGAGCTACAAACTTCATGTGACCTTCAGATTAGCCCAAGTACAGTACGCAGAGAGCTTCATGGAATGGGTTTCCATGGCCGAGCAGCTGCAGCCAAGCCACACATCACCAAGTGCAATGCAAGGCGTCGGATGCAATGGTGTAAAGCACGCCGTCACTGGCCTCTAGAGCAGTGGAGACGCGTTCTCTGGAGTGATGAATCACGCTTTTCCATCTGGCAATCTGATGGACGAGTCTGGGTTTGGAGGTTGCCAGGAGAACGGTACATTTCAGATTGCATTGTGCCAACTGTGAAATTTGGTGGAGGAGGAATTATGGTATGGGGTTGTTTTTCAGGAGCTGGGCTTGGCCCCTTAGTTCCAGTGAAAGGAACATTGAATGCTTCAGGATACCAAAACATTTTGGACAATTCCATGCTCCCAACCTTGTGGGAACAGTTTGGAGCGGGCCCCTTCCTCTTCCAACATGACTGTGCACCAGTGCACAAAGCAAGGTCCATAAAGACGTGGATGACAGAGTCTGGTGTGGATGAACTTGACTGGCCTGCACAGAGTCCTGACCTGAACCCGATAGAACACCTTTGGGATGAATTAGAGCGGAGACTGAGAGCCAGGCCTTCTCGACCAACATCAGTGTGTGACCTCACCAATGCGCTTTTGGAAGAATGGTCAAAAATTCCTATAAACACTCTCCTCAACCTTGTGGACAGTCTTCCCAGAAGAGTTGAAGCTGTAATAGCTGCAAAAGGTGGACCGACATCATATTGAATTCTATGAGTTAGGAATGGGATGGCACTTCAGTTCATAGAATGAGTAAAGGCAGGTGAGCGAATACTTTTGGTAATATAGTGTACGTTTATCTTGTGTTCTGTAAATTTACGGTGGCAGTATCAATTATTAACTTCATTATTGACTAATCTGGGTGTCTTGTTTTGTCCGACCAACTGTGCAAAACCCAAATGAATTCAGGTTATTATCATAGAGCGTCGAGGAAACCAACAAATATTTACATTTGGAAGCAGAACGGAGACGTAGCCAGTGAATTTTTAGCACCTTTGCTTCAGAAAATTACTTAAATTCTCTAAATATTTTTGTTGTATTTCATGAGACTGTGTTTTCTGTGAAGTTGTGAAGCTTCTTGTAACTTTGCTTTTGAAAGGCGACATAGAAAACAAACATCCTTATGTTCAGTCAACCAGATATTAAATTGCTTTTTAATACATCAAGTAATTGATTGACTGATGTTTGAATGAATCCTTTCAGCTCTACATAGTGTCAACACGATACAGAAAAAGGAAATCCAACAAAGGAAACCTACTTAAATCCATCTGTATATATTTAGAATAAAGTTTTTCCTTCCTTCAGTTTGACTTCTTTATCTGTGACACAAATTCTGAGGAGAGTGTCAGTGATAGTTTACTGGATATCTTCAGGTTTTGGACCCACGGTTGAAAAAAACTCCACAAACAATAACCACATCAGATACATAATTATATCTCCCTCCCCTAAACAATCAGACACTTTGTGTATCCCGCTCTCGCTCGGTATCCATTATTTTCCTCCGAGTTCTCTGCGGCACATTCAGTCAAAGCCTAATTGGTTGGTGCAGCTAAGAACACACCATATATTTCCGCATGAATATTATCCAAGTTGTGTAAACACAGAGGCATATGGCTGGCTCCTTTCTTCTTCCTGTGTGTCATTAAATTCTCTGTGGGATTCAGAGTTCACGACAGGATAATTAAGAATGAGCTGTAAGAAACAGACGCTGATAACGTGCTCCCACTGAGCAATAAAATAAACTGGGGATAATAACACACGCACGCAAACAAACACACACACAGATAGAGATAACCGATCCAGCAAAGCAGGGATGTGTGTGTATAAACTGGCAAAGCAGGTTGAGCCGTCGTCCACCATCCGGAGGGTCAGCGGTTTGATTCCTGGCCCCTGCGGTCGACAGGCATAATTAACATTAATAAGCCTCTATAAGAGTTAATAACAGAATATAAAAACTAAAAAAAGAAGGGAAGCAGAGGATTTAGTGGTGGAGTTACACATTTTATGACTTCTCATAAAGTGACCTCAACATTAGCAAAAGGGAAATATTGCTTTTATTCATATGTCCATGGAAGCTGGACACCTTCAGGTCACAAAACACACACACACACACACACACAGCTGATTGATCTCAGACAGAAGTGAATCTCTGGTGCAGGTGCTCCGTCACCTTCCCACGACCCCACACAGAACTTTCACAGATCAAAGTTCAAACAGTTTCAGACACAAACATCAAAGCGTTGTTTACTAACACTTCTGCAGTCAGAGTGTAAACATGCCGCAGGTGACTGAACCCTCACTTCTCTCTGTGCTGCAGAACGCAGGTCTGAGACCAGCGGGTGAAGCTGCTGCTGGTTCTCCTGTAGCAGAACACAGGTCTGAGACCAGCGGGTGAAGCTGCTGCTGGTTCTCCTGTAGCAGAACACAGATCTGAGACCAGTGGGTGAAGCTGCTGCTGGTTCTCCTGTAGCAGAACACAGATCTGAGACCAGCGGGTGAAGCTGCTGCTGGTTCTCCTGTAGCAGAACACAGATCTGAGACCAGCAGGTGAAGCTGCTGCTGGTTCTCCTGTAGCAGAACACAGATCTGAGACCAGCAGGTGAAGCAGCTGCTGGTTCTCCTGTAGCAGAACACAGATCTGAGACCAGCAGGTGAAGCTGCTGCTGCTGCTTGTTCTCCTGTAGCAGAACACAGATCTGAGACCAGCAGGTGAAGCTGCTGCTGGTTCTCCTGTAGCAGAACACAGATCTGAGACCAGCAGGTGAAGCTGCTGCTGGTTCTCCTGTAGCAGAACACAGATCTGAGACCAGCAGGTGAAGCTGCTGCTGCTGCTTGTTCTCCTGTAGCAGAACACAGATCTGAGACCAGCGGGTGAAGCTGCTGCTGGTTCTCCTGTAGCAGAACACAGATCTGAGACCAGCGGGTGAAGCAGCTGCTGGTTCTCCTGTCGTGGTCGTGGTCGCCCTCTCAGGTCGCCTTGTTGGTTCATGTTGTTCACATTTGACTATTATTGGAAGTGACTTCAGTCAATTGCCCTCAAAACTACTTTCTGCGCATTTGTGGAGAAATAAAAAATATTGTTTACCACCATAATAATAATGACAATAATAATAAATATTTACTTTAGCAAAGGAAACATATATGACAGCTGTGTTGAAGAAAAACTTTCTGCACTGTGAAAAAGGGGAAAAAACTCTGATATTCACAGTTACTGATGAATGATTTTTTTTTTATACAAAACAGATTTGGCACTTAAAATGAAAATGAAATTGCTTTATTTCAGATCTTCAGTGAGGGTGGGTCATTACTGACCTGGAGGACGAGGGGTGTAGACAGAATGTGAAGACAACAGGAGGGTTAATCATTTCGAGGAGACGTCAGGACAGTTTCCAGCCATGATTGTGTCCACAAAAAAAAGGACGAGTTTGGTGGGAAGTCGTGACATTTCCAGATTTTGCCGCAATCAGCCAGTCGCATCGTTCATCACATCCAGGCGCCCGGGCAGAGCTCATCAGAGTCCACTCATCATCACATCCTGGCCAGATCCAGATTTATTGTGCACATGGCAATAAAAATATTGTTTGTTCAATAAGATGAAGAGTTACACTGTCGTTGCTACGGCCGACTTCCAAGCACACACAAATGATGGCTGCGGCAGTTTCCGTGACCAGAGATCAGTGTATCCTGAATACAGCGTAGGTGGGAGGAATATTTCAGCAGCAGAACAGTTTACTAATGAGTTGGGAGGAGAGTCCTGACCAGATACTTCAGGCGGGGAAACCGATCCTTCCTGGGGAACTGCAACGTGATTACACAGCAACGACAAGATGATCTGCTCCTTTAATCTGAAAGCAATTAAGTCTTTTGTGCCTTTTCAAAAGTTTTGCTTTCCCCAAAACATAATAACATGCTCTCAGCGAGCGATGCAGTGTTTTAAAATAGGAAGAGAAAGAGCTTTTTCTGTGTGAGAGCACGGACCAAGTTGTCACGAGGCAATAATAATAATGCTTACCTGCCACAGAGGAAGAGGAGCTTTGTGCTCACCGACAAAAGCTTCTGTTGTTCCTTCTCAGGCGCTACAAGGTAGAAAGCCAACAAATAATGCCTGCGTGGAGATGAATGTTGTGCTTGAAGAGCAGAGAAGACAGTACGGTGAGGAACAATCACATGTGAGAAAGAGTCGTATTGTCCGTTTTCGATGTCGAGTTTGGCCCTCAGTTAATAAAGAGTACCCGGACTTGACTAACTACATGTGTGTTCGCAGGTTGTGCATAATTTTGCATAACGTCTTGGAAACTGGTTCTTCAGCTGCAGATTAATCGCACACATCAGACCCGGTTGTCAGCTAATGGCTACAGGGGTTTTAATCAAGTGACAAAGACGCCCCTCGTTCATCTCACGAGCAGTCAAGGGCGACGCTGTTATGAATCTCTGACTCATCTTAACAAACATTAATCTCTATAAACAGATACTTGCTCGTGAATGCAGAGTCTGTTCGCGCAGGGATAGGACTTTGTTATCAGAGGCGTTCGGGTTTCCGTTTGCAGTCTGGGTGTTATCGCATTTGGATCAGGCTTTTGGTTTCAGGCAGGTAAACAGTCGGCGTGCTCAAAATGTAATCTCAGAACCCATCACATGTTGTCTGGAGGCGGTTTAGCTTGAAAAATGTAAATGGATCTGTATTCGTACGCGGGTACACTCTGAATCCATTTTTCACGTCTATTTCACACTAAATCATCATCACACAGACGATAGCCGCAGTCACCAGGATGAAACGTTGGCAGATAACGTTTCTGCAAGCAACTGATACGTTCACATTAGTTTGTATAAGCAAGTAAGAAAGTAAGAAAGTGAAAGGCTACTTATCTGTGGTTGCAACTTTTGTAAGTGTGACACCGCTGGATAATCTCAATCTCCAACAACCGGGTGGTTTTGACCAGAAGTTTCCAGCCGTGTTTATGGCAAAAGAAAAACAAAACAGGTGTATTTAATGAGATCTGTGGAGAATATCCAGTCGTGCTTGTAGCGATAAAAAACTGATACCTTTCACAGGACGTGTAGACGCCTCCAGCTGCGATTGTGGCAACAAAAACCAGCATTTTAAGCCAAAACGTGATGTTTTCCTAACCACAGCAAAGTGGGGATTTTGTGTCTAAACCTAACTGTACATTTATCACAAGTAGAAGTTGAAAATGTAAAGTTGCTTGAACTCTTGTGTATCCAAGAACACTTAAATTAGACTTGAGCGAGGCGCCTCTTGTGTATTAATCATTGTAAACGACCGCGCAAGTTCTCCTTCGTATCAAGCAGCAACCTGACTATTATACATGAACACACATTACCGTGTCGATGTTGAGACATCAGACCGTGCAGCCCTACTTTTTTTTGCGCCTGTTGTGTCGAGCCTCGCAACTTACAACACAGCAGAGTGTGATTGCTTTTCCATTCACTGGCCACCAACTCACTGAAGATAAGATCTCACCGCGCCAAGCAGATGTTGTCGTACACGAAAGCCCTTAAATTGCCCTCGCGTTCCGAGTCGCAAGGTGACGTGGAGGGGAGGGAAGAGTAATGGTTTGGTGCCTGAGTGAGTAAGCCTTCCTTAAGGTGATTGCCTTCTCCCTTCCCTTTTTTTTTTTTTCTTCAGCACCTCCTCCTCCCACTACTCCATCCCCTCCCTCCCTCCTCCATGCTCCTCCCATCTACCCTGCCTCTGTGCACCCTCATAAATCACAATCTGCACTTACATGTTGTGTTTTCTGCACGGACGTACACATGCGAGCTCACAGGGACGAGAGAGAGAGAGAGAGAGAGAGATGAGAGGAGGAAGTGGGAATGAGACCGGGGGACACTTGGCGAGGTAATAAAGGAGCTTGTTTCTTCCTCCCGGCTCTGCGTCTCGCTCCCTGAGCTGCTACGCGGACTCCGTCATCAAAACACACAGTTGAGGCGTACTCACACTCTCTGTAGCTCGTGGAGACTCTCACACACACTCACACTCACACTCAGTCTCACGCTGGAGCCAACGTTCAAGATGCAGCAGCAGGAGAGCCTGTCCTCTGATTCCCTGTCAGGTAAATGCAAAGAAAAAAAGAAAAAAAAATTGTTTTGTGTGTGTTTCTTGTCATCATCACTCCTCTTTTTTTTTTGTTCCTGCATCGTTATCCGTCTCGTTAACCCTCCATCCACTGTTAAATGACACATTCTTGTCTCCCCCTCACTGTACTCCCCATCTGTGCTCTCTCTCTCTTCTCTCTCTTCTCCTTTCCCGGGTTGTTTCTTCTTTCTCCTCATCATTGCCTCGTGAGTCCATGTGTTGTGATATCAGAGGCGATAATGATTGTTACTTTCCCATATGGCAGCGCTGGAATGAGCACGTCGAGGTGGAGTAGCTGCCTGCTACTACGTCTGCCTCCGATTTCCAGCGTGCAGCTGTGAAAGTGCACTTGGACAGAGAGGATATTACACTCTTCTGACCTAGATACGATGACAAGGCTCGTGTGACTCTTGTGTTTTCTTTCAACTCACACCTTCTGCAGAAGTGTTGTTGTCTTGTGTCTTCCTGTGGGGAGACGATTGTTTTGTTGCTGCCAGCTTTGGAGATTCGGAGATTTTGACAAGCGGCAGATCAAAAGCAGAGCGGACTCAGTGGACGGTTCAGATGTTGCCGGGCTCGGCTCAGGAGGTTGACAGTTGTCCTTGGTGTTGAGGACGGTCCTGCTGGGTTCTGAGCCGGGGAACGAGACTGTGTGCACACGTCCTTCATTAGTTGCGTAACTCCTTTTGATTGGAGCCGCTGAAAACGTGAACCTGGAGGTGAAGCTTCAGCCGTCGGTCGGGTTCAGGTTTGATTAACACCGGCGGAGTCCTGCGGTTCAGAATTAAGGCGTTTCAAAACCAGAGGGATTATAATTGGGAGTTGTTTGTTTGCCCTCGGTGCTGCAGCAGCATCAAACTCATTAAAACCCTCGACCAAAAACCTCAGCCGGTAATGAGAGTTTGTACGTCGAGGGGAAAACTTTCATTTGGATTCAAATTCAACTCCGCAACAGCTCGAGTGTTGCTTTTAGCTTCTCGTTCACAGGCTTTTTAAACAAGTAAACGGCGACCAAACAGTTATGTAGTCACGTACGTATTGTGTTTTTTGTGACTTTCTGATTTGAGACGTTAATTTATGAGGAACAAAAAAACATGAAAATTCAAATATTTAGCAATACATTTGTAAAAGAAGATGGTCACAAATCTATGAGAGAAACATTCTGAAAAGTAAGGTTGAATTTTCAGTTTTATCTCGTGTTCCAGTGAGGTTGAGGCACAAAAGGAGTCTGAAAAACAGTTCTATATGGTCCTCAGCGTACTCTAATTCAGGCAGTGTGATGAGGGGTATCGACACGAGATCAGAGTAGGCGATAACAACCAAATCTTTCAAATAAAGGTGTCAATCAATCAGTTCAACCCAACATGTCCCTCATGAACAAGCACTTGTCGACGGTGGCAAGAAAACCTTGGAGTGGAACCAGACCCAACGATGGGCGGCCATCTGCCTCCACTGGTTGGGTTGAAAGAGAGAGAGGGAGACAGAGAGGGAGGGAGAAGCTGTGGGAGAGATGGGAGGAGGAGGAGGAGGAAGAGGAGGAGGAGGAGGAAGAGAGGATCCAGGCGCCACAGCAGCAATAACAGCTTGACTTACTGAGATATGAATATTAACAGCGCTACAGGTATAAAAGTAATGATCAGCAGGGCACATGCTAGGAGCGGAAATTAGGAAATGCTCATAAAATGTTGAGATTTCAAGAGTCAAGTTCAGCCAGTCAGGACTGACTGTAAACATCAGGTCACAGGTTATATAATGCAAAAGTAAAAACAAAATCAGTTATTTTAAAAAGCGGTGGCGACATGTCTGAGGTCTGCAGTTTCACAGTTTGATAATATTGTTGCCTTAGTTTTGGCCCCGTCCTGCCGGTGCTACACCTAAATGTCTGTTAGCTCCTCATAGTGTCAGTTGAGCCTGAAGCTGGGATGCGATGTGCACAATGCACCGATCACTATCTTTAATCAGAGAGCACGTGAACATTTGGTTCACATGGCAAAAAAACCCAACAAACGGCGGCTGTAACACAGAGATTCTCCCCGATGTCTCGCTCTTCGTCGCTCTCTTGACTCTCATGACACGCGTTCGCTTCAGGTACGATCGAGCAGTCGAGACCTGAAATAGAGTCCTCTAAAAACAGAAACCTTGTGCCGGTGCCTGTTGGAGTTTGTTCGCACGGCTGACAACAACACCGAGTTTTTAAATTGTCACTGCGAGTTGCCTCGTGCCGTTTGAAGGAAATCAAAAACCTCACGTCGTTGTGGCTGCCGCCGTGTTGTTTCCCGATTTACTGAAACGTCGCTCCCGCTCCGACACCTTCGCCCTGTCACCCGTCACCCGTCACCCGTCCCATCCCGAGCTCCCAGGTGAAATCATTATCGGCACATTCTCTCGCTCTGGTTGATCCACGTCTCCTCTAAATCTGTGAAGACACGGAAAACAACGGAACAACACAGTCTCTGAGGTGATGCACTGTTTGCTGCTTCGTGGGCTCCTTAGACAGATGGGCGTTATTAGGAGTGCAATCTCAGCATGAGCGGGGGAAAAGGCATAATTTACCCTTAAGTGTGTTGTGTCAGCTTACAGCAGGTGGCGAGCGGGATTACATAACGCGTGAGAGCGCGCGAGAGAAATGTGAAGGTTCACAGAGAGTTAAAGTGAGAAGGAGTGTAAAACCACCGCCGGAATGAAACAGAGAAGTAAACAACGCGTTCTTCCATTACGGTTTCCTTTCTGATGACGGCACTTTTTTTTTTTTTTCCTGATTGCCTTGGCACAGTTTCTGCAACAGTTCGAACGTGAAAAGAAGCTGCAAACATTTACAGAAATATGCCGCACAGTTTCCTTTAAGAATGAGCGGCGAACACGACACATGTGCGGAAGGGAAAAAAGCTTGAATATGTTTGACAAAATGAATCTAAAAAGCACGATTCTCACAGAGTCATGGTGCAGTCATCAAATATATAAACACGAGAGCTTCAGGTCGTGGTTAATATTAGAGTGAAGTTCTGCAACTTCTGCTCAGTTTACAGACTCATACGAAGCTGTAAAGCGATTCATTCAGTCTGCTCCAGCTTCCAAATTGAGTATATTTGCAAGGGAAGTTTGAAAAAGAAAAAAAAAAAGACTGACTCATCTAATCCTGTTCACTGCTCCTGTTATAGTGAATCAAAGACGTCATCCTTTGCAACAAAGCTTTCGTACCCCCCGTTTCCCTCTTGTCTTCACCATTCAGAGAAGCGCTGTAGCTCTTTAATCCAGTAGAAGTTTGTATTCTTCTTCTGCCAAGATTCAACTCATCCTCGAAAAACACTTAGAAGACAATTATCTTCCACAATAAACGTGTAAAACTGCACTCCAAGTTCAAAGGATGACATCAGATTTGACCTCACCTTAATGCTGGAAGCTGGGTTGTCTATGCAGAGGAAAGATGCAAACATGTTTGAAATTGGTGATAAATGACCAGAGGAGGTGGAGAAAAGGGGCTTGGAGTATTCTCATTTCCTCATAAGGTAGAAAACCTACAACAACCATCATGCACTGCGCCGTGAGAGACCAATAAACACTCTCGATCATCAGTACCGCCAGTGGTGTCTCTTCCTCGTCCATTTCGAAGATGTAGATGATAATAGATGATTGACCGTATTTACATGGCGGCCATTTTCCAGACGTTATGCTGCTGTATTTGCATGTCGCTCTTATAAATGCAGGGAAATCTGACAAACTGTTCTTATTTCACCACTTATTGGTTAAGAAGCAGTTGGACAATGAAAATCTGGAGGGATGTTGGGCCATATTTAATGATTGTGTGTGTTTCACCTCCAGGTTGAAAGAAATGTATCCAAGTTATATGTTGATTTACAGCTTTCCTATTGTATCATGTTACACAATCAAACGGTACCATTAGCTAGAAAGTGGTTGAATGCTATCGTTAGCTGCTGTGACATCAAATGTCTTGTTTTAGCTTGAAAAATGGTCCATCTGGAGTTTGACCATCATTTGCAGCTGAAGCAGTGAAATGATGAGTTGAGTCTGGAACAGAGCAGCAGCACAGTTGAGCCTGATGTCAGAGGAAAACAGCCACCGTGTGATTATGATCAATGAACAGGATCGTGGCTCATGTTTGATCAGCGCCGCCTTCCTTTTCACAATAAAGTAACAACATGGCGACCAGTTTTCACTATTGCAGCTAAACAGTGCACTAAAATGTGTTTCTTAAAGCATTCTAGGCCAAAAAAAGGAAGTGTAGTAACTGAATCTTGGTTTATAGTTTCTCAGCTCTGCCTAGTTTGACAGTTTGAGTTTAGTTAGACACCAAACTCCTCCTGGATGCAGGCATAAAAAATGCAGGAGTACAATCTGTAGTTGATACAACGGTTGGCTCCGGCTGCAGACAAAATGCAAGTTTGTTCAGTATACTGGCAAAAACTGGATGATGTGTTCTCGTTGAAGTGTTAAAAACTGGGAAAAGCAAGCGTGAGCTGCGATACAATCACAGGGCAACGCTGTCTGACGTTTTAAACAACCACAATATACGTTCATCTGCACGGCAGCTGAGCGGCAGTGACGGCAGAGTACAGCCAGCTACAGACACTGAGTGCTCAGAATTGGCACACGTCGCGTTAAAAATGAAAACGCTCAAGGAAACCAACAGAAAGTCAAAAAAACAAGTTTGGCTGAGCCGGTGCAGCACTGTCCTTTTAACTAACCGGAGAGAAGCAGGTCTTGGTGAATCACAACGGGCTAAATAAAACAAAAAGATCCAGCAGATATCTTGGGACTGCAGAGTGGAAATAAATCCTCGGCAAATAACAGGACCCTGGAACACAACTCCACGCTGAAACAGAGCTCCTGCTTCTCCAAACAGCTTCAGTCCACCAACTATTCTACCACCTACAAACGGCAAACGATGGATCGTTCCCATTCAAACCCACGTCTCCTCCAGGACCGCCATCAGAACAGCTCTCCCCCTTCAGATAATCAGAAAGTCAACATCCGCTCTGTTTGTTTTCTGTGACCGCCTGCAAGTTAAGATGCAAACAAAAGGTTTGTCCGAGGCTGTATTTAATTTCCATATAAATTGTGCCATTAGGACTAAAATAAGAGGTGAAGAAATCGAAGTTGCATTGCCGTGTGGTGTCAGCGGGTTTCTTTACCTCGTTATGTCACCGCACCTCTCTTTATCTGCATTATGTATCACAATCATTTCTGCATCACAAGCTTGTCTGTTTCCTGTGGCGTCATCGTGGAGGCGTGTCTGTTTCCTGTGGCATCATTGTGGAGGCGTGTCTGTTTCCTGTGGCGTCATCGTGGAGGCGTGTCTGTTTCCTGTGGCGTCATCGTGGAGGCGTGTCTGTTTCCTGTGGCGTCATCGTGGAGGCGTGTCTGTTTCCTGTGGCGTCATCGTGGAGGCGTGTCTGTTTCCTGTGGCGTCATCGTGGAGGCGTGTCTGTTTCCTGTGGCGTCATCGTGGAGGCGTGTCTGTTTAATCTCCCTGGCAGGTGACTAATTGCAGTAACTCGGTGCAGCTGGGCTCAGTGTGCTGAAGTTACTGAAGTCGCTGTCTCTCTGCTCTGGCTCTCTCCACAGACACACCTCACTCTCTGTCACGGTCATGTCGCCTTCAGCTGATCTCTTTCTTTGGGTTTGTTTGTTGCAACTTCTTCACTCAGGCGCGTCCCAGACTTTGCTCATGGTCGCTGACATTCTTTCAACATTTCAATCTTGTTTTGACCTCCTGAGGTGGATCATGACATGACTGAAGACCTTGTTGTGTGTGTGTGTGTGTGTGTGTGTGTGTGTGTGTGTGTGTGTGTGTGTGTGTGTGTGTGTGTGTGTGTGTGTGTGTGTGTGTGTGTGTGTGTGTGTGTGTGTGATGAGTCAGTTCAGATAATCAGTATAATTGAAAACACCTGTTCAATTTAACTAGTAAATCATAAATTGTAATTATTGTTTCACACCTGCAGACAATCAGCATACTAACGCTGCAGACTTGGGCCATTAGTTTTGCCCATTTTCTGCATGTGTGACAAACTTAAATATACGTTTGCGGCTAATTAAGATCAACGAGGGATGATTTGTTTCTTGTGGCTCTTAACCTTCTGTTATAACTCCATTTAAACATCACTACAGCTGATCTCAAAGCACAGCACTCGACTGCTGATCATCATGTAATGAGCAGCGAACACATTTTAATCCCATGACCTCGGAGTTTGGAGCACCGTGGTGATTGATTTTCACTTTACAGATTCCCGATGTAGCTGATTCGTCAGGATTAAGATCAGACTTCCTTTTACAGATGACCGAATATCAAGTCTCCTCTGATTGGTCAGCTCACACACGTCTGAGCTAGCAGTGCTTGCCGTGTCTCTGCTCAGTTCTGTCATGTTTTCTACTTATCTGCACTTCTACCCTGTATAGGCTTAAATTATGTCACACTGTGTCACATGGTGATGTCAGGAAGTCAGGGAGTTAACGGCAGGACTACTGACGAGGCGTTTCAGGCACTACAGAAGCAGAGTGTTCTGTAGGAAACAGATATTTGGTGATCTTTTAGACCGCAAGAGCACAAAAGTCACATCGCCATCGCCACTCGGATCAACTCTCAAAGCGCTTGAATGAGGTCTGACTTACTTTCAAAGAAAAACCCCACTCTTTGCTATATTCCTTTAACGTAGCAGTTTGGTCGTGGTCCCTCCTTGCTCACGGAGGCACCAGACAAAGGATGTTCAGCCAAACACTGAGCTGGGTCAAAGTCTGGGTCAGTGTGCATGAAATAAAAGCATCCTCCAGTGCAAATTGAGTGTAGCGCTGCCTCCGCAAACTCCCACTCACCACCTCAAGAGATGCGATTGAAAATCTACTATTAAGTCAAGGCTTGAAAAGCAAAGGTGATTAGAGATCACAGTGAAAAGGCTACAAAACGGAAAGTAAAACTGTCTTCATTTGACCCACTTGAATCCATTGTTTTTACTGCCGGCAAACACAATCCTTTTATTCCACTAATTGCTTACAGTTTTTTTTTTTCGGTTTTATCACTGTTGAGGTTTTTTTTTTAGGATTCTTCTTCAAGTGCAGTTAATCAGGCCTGGTCATCACAGAAACACAGGGACACAATGATACTTGCAGACAGTGACAGTCTTTTTCACATTTAGTTTTCACAGTCCAGCTCTTATTGAGGGAACGTAAAGTAATTGTTGATACGCGGCCCACATTTCTTTCAGACGCTGTGTTATAACAGCCCAGGCACTACAAGGAAATTTGGAAAATGAAGAGAACCAGCAGCTGGTTTGTCCCAGAGTGAGTGTGTGTAGGTGTTTTTGTGCTAATGAGATAATCAACCTGGCGGCAAACAGGTGTTCCGGCTGCACTCAGCCCTCCAAACACAACGTACAACAGAAATCTCACGTCGTTTCATGATTTGAAGGTAATCATGTCGAAATGTAGCGTTTGAATAAATGTCTGTTAAGCTTTAATATTGATCCCAATGCATTTTTTTTAATGCAAGAGCCGTCCTTTTCTACCTCTGATAGGCTTGTGTCGATCGCAGCTTTGTGGTCATCGTGGTACTCGGTGCTAAATACATTTAACACTTTTTTTTTTATTGTCCACATACCTGATGCCCTGGTCGTCCACTGGTCAACCAGAGGAGAGGAAGGTCAGTGGGCTCGGATGAATTCACTGTTTAACATACTGTGTTTTTCTTGTAGTTGCTTTGTAAAACAAACAGCCACCGTCGGAGCTGGTACAGCAGTTTGTAGGCAGTAGTTTTCAGAGTAAACACACCGACCTCTTCAGCTGTCATAGCTGCTCCTGGCCTGTCTGCATTGCAAGTGCGAGAAACTACGAGAAACACAGTGGTCTGTGTCTTTACTGGGGACGCTACAGCTCATAAACCACTGAGGTTAACACAGCTGTTAAGTTACCATGTGCAGAATGAGATAACATAATAAACTTTAATTCAGTCACTATGGTTTCAATGCTGTTATCTGTTATCTAAAGTCTCATTTACAGGTACTGCACCTCCAGGAGTCGTGGGGCAGTGCAGCAGTGTAGCCTATAGTTCAAGTGAGACACAACACCAGGACAAGAGGAAGCAAAGTTTTAACCTGTATGATATGACAGGGAGGAGACCGTATGGGAATTAAGTAGGATGCCAATTCACTTCTGACGTTACTGCAAACAGGCATTTTTTTTCTTGCATTTGCATCTGCTCCAGAGTGAAACCAGTCATACATATAGAGCAACACTAGATAGAAAAAAACGAGGAGCTGCTGGTGTTTTGCTCGATTGCAGTGGTAGAATTATAAGATTGCTTTTCTGTTTATTACCCAGTGGTGTGTTGCCATCTTGATCCGTGTGTGTGTGTGAGAACTCGTATCGATTCTTTTCTCAGTATACTGGAGAGTCACAACAGTTCCCTCTGCAGCAGCTGCAACAGTGATTTAAACATTGTTGTTCAAACACACGCACACACAACATGTTGTAGAGAGCTGATGAAGGTCGGCACGTGTCATTCTTCTGTCCACGTTTACTGCTAAACCCTTCAAGTTGTCAGTCGCCCGGGTTGCATCTGCACCGGTGTCACACTTCCTGAGTGCTTTGGCAAGTTATGTGACAGTGATTCATAAGAGCTTGAGCGCATTCATATGTAGAACGCTGATCTTTGATCATTTCCTCACCCGACTGAGGGCTGCAGATTAAATTTTAATTGATGACCAGGAGCGACAAAACTGCTCAAGCTTCATATTAATGTCTTGGCTGACAAAAGCTCCTTTTCCCGCTTGCTTTATTGTGCTATGGAGTGGTTAATACAGCAGCTCTGGCTTCGTACCAGTGATATCGTCATGCTCCAGAGTAACTTTAATTCTGCCATCTTTTTGGGCCTGTAACATGACAGCGTCTAAATGGGGGCTGTCAGGTGGCAGTACGTCTTCCTTTACAGCTCTGAGTCCCGCTTGTGGAATCTTGTCTCACCCCGTGTCAACATAAGATTACCAAACTCTTGTTTATGTGCATTTGCATCCTCGCTGTGTTAACCTGCACCTCAAGCTGCGATCCGTGGCAGCGGAAGTGCCAGGCAAACTCTTGGCATTTACCTGCTCGCATGGCATTTTCCGGGAAAAGCTGTGAGAGGAAGTTTAATCAGCGGCTCTGCATGTGGGCTTATCGCTCGGCCTTTGCCGTGTTGCTTTATACGAGCAGAAAACATGATGAAGCTCCCCATCAGTGGCACAGAGGATCCGAGGGCTCTAAATCTGTCAAAGCTGCAGCAGAGCATGCTGGTGTAGCTAGCGGCGTGAAGACAGGCTGGATTTATAACTTTCTATTTAAATGGACGCATCTCTTTCCAAAGTGCCTCCTCAGTGGGTTGTGATGGGTTCATATTATATTGCACTGGCGCCTTTTTCTAATTCAGTTTCTATCTTTATCTCAAAGTATGTTCTGCAAGACAGCTTGTATCAGATGAATCGGAGGCTGATAATTAAGTAACCATTGTTACTTACGAGTTCTCCTGAATATTAAGCCAAATACGACGAATATGTTTTATGCTTGACATCAGTTGGCGTACAACTTCTAGACAATGGCACTGACTGGAACAAAGGCAAGGGAGAATTATGCTTTTGGGTTTATTTTCCAGAAACACTGTCGGCATTCAGCGGCAAGTAATATGTAGAAGATCCATGAAGGTTTTGGACTGTGACATCATATTATCCAGAGCTTGGCCGGCTCGTGTCATCGCTCAGCGACACAAGCTCCTGTCATACACTCTTTGTGTGTAGCAGGAAAAGCAAAAGGGCACAACTAATGAAATAAATCATGGCTGCGATCCCATTTCTGGTGTCAGAAGCCATTCCAATTCGACAGCATGCACAGTATCAGGGTCCTGGAAGATGCACACCTAAATGTGGTGCAGCCAAATTTAATATGATTAACTAAACCTCTGTTTGGCACGTCGTCCGTTAGAAAGCTCTGCTGAACATTTTATTCTTGTGAGTAAAAATAGGCTAAAGCATCACCAGAACGGCTGAAATGTTGCATTGCAGGAGCCTCTGCTGCATAGTGTGTGTTTTTTTTGTTTTTTTTTCTAAGAAGAACATTCAGCGTTTGGAGGTAGTGTTTCCGTCTCAGCCATTACTTGTTTCTGCAGTATGCAGCTTCAGTGAGGGGTAGGATCACATGTTTACTTCACGGCACTAGATTTGAGGACAAATTTTTATGACGTGAAGAGTTTTGTTGGTAGTTCGCACCTACGTAATGCTTGACAAACAGTTACAGACCTGAATTTTGTATTAACGACAGTGGAGTTGCACTGGGGGGGCCACAAAATCGCACAAAATGCCCATTTTTACACAATTCCTGTACTTAAATGCACTATCCTGAGATACCATTAAGATGCATTAAAATATATAAAAATAAGTACAGTTCAGTAATTCACAAAAAAACTTGAATCCAACTTTGTTTCAACTGGAATGATTTTTAAAACTTTATTAAGTGTCCTTCAATTTGAAAACAATTATGCTTACATTTTTCACACATTTAATTTTTAATATATTTCTCTCTATATATGTGTGTGATAGGATCAGATTAAATTTAATAATAATAAAAAAAATCTCAATGGTATCTCAAAATAGCGTCAAGTGCACTCTGGTGTATTTAAAGTGTCATTTGTGGCACTAATGATGTATCATTAGCATATCAATTACATATCAGTACATCTTAAATCATACACTTTTAGGTCATTAATCATGTGCTCATTAAACTTGTATTCAGTGGCGTTTTTCAATCAATCAATGACATGATTAGTTTTAATTGCGGCAAAATCTGGTTGGTTTAACTGAAAGAGTATAAAAGCCTACAGTCAGCTGATTAAGGAGTCTTTAGAACGGGAGAGAATTGAGATATTCTTGATGAGTCAACCTCGAGCTTCCTTTCCATGAAAACGGGTAAATTGAACCTGACGGGTATTTTGGTGAGAAAATATTCACCTGATGCTCCAGAAACCTTCTGCAAAAAGTCTGGTTCAGTGAGCTGGGAGGATGGAATCCATATTCAGTGGGAGTCGTAGGTGTAGAGACTGTTATCTGATGTCAAGTCAATATTAACCTCTTGTATTTTCAGAGCACTTGTGTCCTGGAGAAAAAAAAAAAGCAGTCAACTGTAAAACTTCGCTAACGTTCAGAAGAAGTCGTTTTTTGATGGATCAGTGAGGCGGCCTACGTACGCCGCTCTCACATGTGTCGTGTTTGTGCCTGTTGGATCGCTATTTTTTTCCGTCGCTCACTAACATCGTCTTCTGTTGCTGGAACAGGAAAGCCAAATTTAAAAAAATAAGAGTCCGAGTGGCAGCTGATCCAAACTCGTAATATTGATCTGACACCATTAGCGTGTGGCCTCTTTATATTTGCTCTATCATTACCTGGCAGACGGACGCAGTAGCAGCTGCTGAAAGGTGAGGTTTATAGTCGTGGTGCGGATACAGCTATCGATGAGTGAGGGGAACAAAACGCTGATATTTTGCAGCTATTGATCTTAGTCAGATATGTAAAAAGAACACTCGAACACCAGCAACATGGCTGTAAGTGCATGCAGATACAAAGTGGCCACGCTTGTCTCCTGAGCTGAAGAGCATCCAGCTTGTATCTGATGGGAACACTCCTTATCTTTTACACGCAGAGTGAAACACACTTATCCGTGACACCGCGCTTTCATTGACACAAGCATACACGGTCCCAATGAACGCACCAGCTATTGTCCCTTTGAACCCTATTCTGAGCTTCAGTGCGACGTGCTTGATCACATAACTGTCCTACAATCAAAATGTACTAACACAAAGATGGCACACTAATGTACAACCTAGTCATGCCCTCTTATTTGGGAACATCACGCCCTGCATCTTGTTGCAGGGCGTGATTTTTCTGTTCATGTTCAAAGTGAAAGAGACAGTGTGTCAGATTTAAAGAATGTGTTATTTATTTATTTTTTTTGATAGGTTATAATTTTAAAACTGTAATCGCTCAGCCGTGCCGGGTTTCAGGCAGTTTTCTTCCTCTAGCTGTTGAAGAAAAAAAAAAAAAAAAAAAAAAAAAAAATCCTCTTACACAACACTGAGGATGTTTGTGTACAAAAATAGTGTGCAGCAACTTTAAACAGGCACAAGTAGATTGACCTGCAGGTGACTCAGTAATCCAGTTCTTTCACTTTTCACAGGTGAGTTTTTTTTTTAATTAACTGGTACAGAGATTAGTCATCCCATATGGAAGGCTGTGATTTAATTAAGTGACAACGTTGTCTGCAGCTGGACGCAGTTAATGTAAAACACGTGTTGCGTATCGAGAACTCTACAGCGGCTTTCGCATCGCGCCGTTCCTGCTATTGCTTACGACAACCCCTGTCAGCTTCTTCAGATCCAGAGTACCACAATGAGGACTGCACATCTCCAGCACATTAGATTTGCAGATGTTGGTTGGACTGTTTAGCAACAGTCCACCTGGCTCATTTGTGCACCACCAGTTTATCACTGACTGTCTACCAAGGGCTGTGCCTCCTTTGTTAGTTTAAACTGTGTAAAGAGGTCAAATTTCCAGCAACACTCTGAGTATAAAGATGAATTTTATTGTTGGAACTTTTCAGCTCGTGGCCTTCATCAGGGTCATCAGGATGGTTATTCTTTTTCCCCTCTGTTTCAATTGTCCAGGCACCGTGGAAGTAGGTAAATGTGTGCAAGAATCCCCCGCTGTGCTTCTCTTTGACTGTGTTGCTTGATTTAAAATGTCAAACCATTTTTCAAGCCTGTGTACAGATGTTACCCACATTCCCCAGAGGTGGTAGCCTTTTAACACCAGGTTCAAGTTTGGCGAAAGGACGACACAGCTCATTTAAGACTGATTGGAACCAGGGTTTTGGTCACTAGAGATTCACTGATTTGACAGAAGGGCCTTTGTCTCGAATGTGCTGCAGCTCTTTGTCATGGTCACTTTCCTTCATACCTGGGATGTTGTGAGCAGGGTCCAAGATGTTCAGAGTTCCTGAGGATTTCATTTACAACTGTAGAAAATTGGTATCAGGGGCAGAGCCAGGTTTTGTTAAACATTTGGGGCTCAGTTTAAATCTAGGTCAGCTATGTGCACTTGTTTTCAAGCCATTAGTGATAATATGATGCCTAAAAATCTGTATATCACTCAAACAATGGTTGGCATGGAAATAAA